>NC_143057.1:119576590-119879621 GCF_052426305.1 Pelodiscus sinensis
GATTTTTGACTTTTTCCGTATTAGAAATATCACTCCAAAACTAAGGATAATAAACTATATAAATATATATTTTTGATAACTAAGGGGAAATTATTGTGTTATGAAAGCCCAACTGTAAAGGCTACAGAAAACCACATGTATTCTGGCAATAGTAGTGAGGATTAGTTATTTCTATTATATACTGTATAGCTTAATCCTAATTTACACATCAAAGTTTCAAGCCTGACTATTCAGAATAACTATCAACAAAACCAAACCACACAGTAGACAGTTACTATATTATATAAACAAAACTAATGCTATGACATTCCCAATCACAGGTAATCATTTCAACGGCAGAGAGGTGGTTCTTGCTTTATGACCCACCAGCAAACAGTGCATTAAATCCACCAGTGTTTACCAATCTCAATGTCAGACTTTTTTTTTTTTTCCTCGTTAATTCTTGGGCCAAGACTGAAATATACTATAAAGCAAAGGTGGGGAACCTAAGGCCCAGAGGCTGGACAACATTAGGGAGCATCAGACAACATTAGGGAGCCTGTGCTGGTGATCCATTCCACCTCCTCCCTGAAACTCCCCTTGTCGACCGGGAGCACCAGCGCTGACTCCCCACTGCGGAAGGAGGAACCCCAAGACTTGAGCACCTGAGTCAGGCAAGCCAGAGCCAGATCCAACCCACAGCTGGTTGGCACAATAAATCACTGCCTGGAGGCATTTTCTCCCACAAAATGTACTAGTCCTGGCCCCCACTAGGCTCTGGTATGTGAGGGACTGTCTTTCTGCTATTTACTTGGGGGCCACGTCAGTGAGGTGATTTTTTTTTTTTACTTCTCACTTGTGGCCGCCGACAGATTTTTCTGTGGGTCAGTGGCCCCTGACCCAAAAAAGGTTCCTCACTCCTGCTATAAAGTCTGCTTATCTCAGGACTAAAGCTGTTCTTTATATTTCAGCATGAAAGATATAGTTTGACCATATATATACAAAACACACACCCCTACCTACCCATGTTTTCTGTGCATATGTTGCACAAGCACAAAAGTGCATGTGAATAGATAATTATATATACAGACGCATACACAAAACTGGTGTTTACTCTAAATAGGAATATTGTATGCAACATGGTAATGACATTAATAAAAGTTCTTGTGAGAAAATTAACTCAGTATGTACACCTAATTTTTAAGGTAGGCCTGTTTGTGACTTCTGTAAAAAAAAAAAAAAAAAAAAGGAAGAAGGAATATGTAGACAAGTTTAAGTGGCAGAATTTAGTTATGAATGGATTTTTAAGTATGTCTTAATTATTATGTAGTCTGGTTCACTAGGATTCCTTAAGTCTTTAAATTTAAACTTGTATTTCTATATATAAAACTTTTTGGCATGCAAGAGGAACATATAGATGAATACAGATTGCTTCTAACAAACATAGCTGTACCATTCCAAGGGTATGTAACAAGGATTCTAATTTACATCTTGCCAAACTTTGGTGACAGATTTTTGTTTTGAGTTTTGCATGTGTGTGTTTGTTTTTATAAAATCATGTTAAGTTTTCTTTAAATAAAAAAATTATGGCATTAATGGTAAAAACCATCACAAGAAAAAACACTTGTGGGGAGAAAAACAAATTTCATTCTTAGCACAATCCAAGGTAATAAGATTTTAAAGACTAAGTTTTTGATTGATTCAAATCATGCTCTTCAACATTCCCATTCTCTGGAAACACAGCTGGAAAATTGTTATTAAAAGTCGCTGGAAACTCTAACGTAGTGTCAACATTTTGATAGCTCACATAAGAATTAAAGGACTGCTGTGGAAGTACTTGGCTATCAGACATCTGCATGTATGCCCCAGATTGTGTTGTAGGGGGAATTCTTTGGCCAACTAGTTGTATTTTAGGTTCCCTGGGCTCCAGTTGTTGCTTGGTTTCTTCATCCGTGTCAAGACGGGTTAGCTTTTCTATCCACATGCGAAATTTCTCCTCTGTCTGCCTCTGCATCTCAGCAAAGCAGTTCATGGCCTCTTCCAGGACATTGCCTATGCAGTTCCTATCCCACACGGTGCCCCTGTCAAGCAATCCTGGAATTTCCCTGGTCGCTCCTCCAGATCCCCCAGCACGACTGAAGCCAGCTTTAAAGACATTGAGGCCATTTGATAAGACAAGATTAAGTAAGAACATAATAGTGTTTATTAAGGCATGCTCAGGAAAACAGTATAAACTTTTCTAACTATGGCCAGATGTACACAATGTTGGGAGCCCAATCTGCAGCATCCAAATTACCAGAAGCATTAACTTCAAAGTAAAAACCCACTTGGCACTGAGTTATTTCAATTTCTTGGCTTTAAAAATATTTTATTCTAGATTTTTCTAGTAACTCTGCTGTCTCAATGTGCTCATAACTTTTGGAAACCAAATTTAGTCTAATTCCCACTAGGGAGGTAAGAGCTTAGCTGTTTCAGCGGGTAACCGATAAGCCAAAGCTTACTGGTTACCCAAACAGCTACATGCAGCTCCCAGTCTGGCTCTCGGCAAGCCCCATGCTGCTGCCTCTGATATAAAGGCAGCAGTGTGGGGATACAAGCGGGAGCCAGTACACATGGGGAACTGCCTGCTGCCTTATGCTGCCGCCTCTGTATCAGAAACTTTATATACTTTCATTGTTGATTCAAAAATCAAATCATCATACAATATTTAATGATAGCATGCATACCTCTGTTAAACTGAAATACAAAAATACCATTTATTTTAATGGATAAACCTGAATAACTACACATTTTACTTAAATCATTTGACACTAACACCCAAGACAAGGGATAGGTAAACGCACACACAACTGTCCAGGTGATACCAGAGAGAGATAGTAAAATTGTACTGTTTCAAGTAGCAACTCCCAAATTTTAACCCTGTTAGCTTTTATTTATAAAACTTTACACTGAAGAAATAAAATATCACAAAAAACCTCATCTTGTTTGTAGTACATCATAACATCATGCTAGTATATGGGGGAAAGGAGGAGTCAAACAGATTCCGATGGCCGGAAAACACACACCATAAGGATAATGTTTTCAATGACCCATCCTGCTGAAATTGATATCAATGGCAAAACTTCCGCTGATTCAAATATGAGCAAATCCAGACCCTTATTCTCCACAGTAGCAGAAAAATAGCATTTTATTTCTAGGAAACCCTATCTCCTGGGTCCAGTGAGAAGGGAAACTGCTTGCTCTTCCTTCTCAGGGCAGTGATAAAATGATTGTCATTGGAAGGGTGAGAAGCAATCTAAGCAGAGGAGCACATGCTAGATTATTTTAGCATCTAACCAAAAAAGAAAGGGAGAGGTAACCTATGCTTTGGTGCTCAAATGCTTCAAAATGCCACCTCAAAAAAAAAAAAGTCAGTAACATGAGGATCTTGTATGAGGACAAGTCAACAGCATATACCTGGGACAGTTAGTTGTCCTAAAACATAAAGGATTATTTATTTAGACATTTTCTAGACTAGATGAAGATCACATTAAGCTATTTAAAGTGAGTAGTTAACCAATAGAGTTTACAACTATTTAAATTTGTATTTATTAATAAATTATACATTAATAAATTTAATAAAGTGGCTTTTTTCATTTTGGAAGAGTGTTTGGATGCTTACAGTTTTCTTTATAAGCCTCATGACTTGCTACAGGATATGGGTGTCCTAGTAAACAGCAAGTCATTATTGTTTACAAAATCCACAGGTTATCATATATTATGAATAGAAATCACTGGACAACCTAGATCGCAAATTTACTTCTAACTAAGGTAGTAACATTTTTGGGGATTTCTCTTATAGGAAATTAGTGTCATTTAAACAATACATTATTTTTTGAGGAGCCATTTAAATTAGATATGTAGAAGAATTTTTAAATTTTGGATAGTAACCTATATTTAAGATTATTCTGTTCTTATTTTCTATTATTAGCAATGCTATAGTTAAGAATCACATGGCATTTTCACTATGAGCTCCAGTTTTAAGGGTTTATCGCTCATTTGTTTTCATACTAAAGAGGCTAAACATGACCATTTAAATTCTCTATTCTACAACATTGTATATTTTATCTAACAGTGTAGGCTGCATTATATTTAAAATGAGGTTGCAATTAGAAACCATAATTACAAATGGCATCTTCTTGGTCATCAGATCCACTTCCTGTGTGTATTCAGGGTCACATCTATTCACTGACAAAATTTGTTTTCTTTTTTAACTTCCAAGTATTACTGCAGGCAAATACAAATACAATAAGAATAAACTGAACTCTATGCTTGTTCATCAAGTTCAGTGAATCCAATGGAAGACTTTAAATGGGTTTGCATCAGAACCCAACAACTTGTTAACTAAGTTCTAATTGCACAATTCTTTGTTATTTTATCACTGGTGAAGATGGACAAGAAATAACCCAGATTGACACACAAGACCCTGAATGAGTTTGCAAGGCTAAAAGGTAGAAATAATATGTTTTCAACTTGTCAGCTGAAGGAATCTGATATAGGTGTTAAGATATCATTTTAAAAGAAGTACTCTTCAGAGTATTTTTATGCTTTATATTCCCAGGAGAATTCTGCACCACCCTATGTGCACAGAAGTCATGTCCTCCACAGATTTCTTTGCTTCCCCACAGAAAAATGACTTGACAGGGAACCAAAGGAATTCTGCAAGAGCAGCCATGCACCATTCCCTAGTAGTGCAGGTATATTGTTTCAGGCACCCAGAGCAGCCAGCAGAGAGGTAAATTACTGTAGGGCTGGGGACACCTCAGTCAGTAATTCCTACCCTGAGCCAGATTTAGCTGCTAGTTCCAGCTGGGCTAGAGGCAGAAGAAAACAAGACTTCCTCTTTCCCTACAAGGAGAGGCTAGGATGGTATCAGACCATCCCCCAGATGCAGGAAGCTGGGTATCCTTCCCTGATTCCTGCTCCCATTGCTCCTCAGCTGGGGATGGAGGAGTCTTTGTATAAGGAGCTGCTCCCACATTCAACCCCTGTGAATCTGGACCTCTCGTACACAGATACCCCACTAAGCGTAACCTGGTACATTCAGAACCTCTCTAGCCCTCCCATACCCAAACCCCACCCCAATGGACCTCAGCCCCTGCATCTGGAGCCTCTCTGAACCTAGATCATGCCCCACTGAACTCCCTGCACTCAAACTCCAACCCTGACAAGGAAAGGACTGGTTCCCAGCAATATGCTGCAGTTAACCAACAGCTAGCAATATCAGTATTGCTATTAAGTGGAATCTACTGTGGGTGTTCTTTAAGTGTCCCACCCAAGTAACAGCTAGGATTAATGCTATTTAATTTATGAGATGTGAGAGGATCAGTTTAAGATGGTGAACTGTATCTTGGTCCTAGTAAGTAATAGTGAGTCTCACTTGTTGATACACTAGGCCAGTACTTTTAAGGAAAATTGCATACTTTGCAGCTAAATCTTTCCTAACAGATTTTTAAATATATCCGCACTTGAATAATCATCCCTGGTTATTTTATTTGGGTACAATTAATTTCTTGTTAAGAGGGCTCAACATAAAACCTAAGCACAAAGATTAGGTGAAACTGAAATAGTTCATATGTTTTGAGCTGGCCCTCTGTACAAATGTAAATTGCATTATCTGTTAGAAAGTCCTGCATATTAAAATTAAATATACTGGTAATTAGTACATATGAAATGGCAACTTTTCCAACTTTAATATTTCAGTTTTTAACATTCCCCAAATATATTAACCTAAAATCTGGATTAATGCCCTTTCAAACATTCAAACCTGTTGTTGATTTGTTGCAGAGCACAATAATGTCTGGAACAATATTATTTTTGTATTATATTTCCATAATTTAAGAAGAGTCAAATTGTTTTAAGCAAACTATTGATTCTTAGGATCATTTACATTTAATTTTTTTTTCTCCGGAGAAAATCTGTACAGTCAAATTTGAAATCCACAAAGAACAAAACCCTAAACAAAAAACACAAGTGCTAGCAGAATCTCCTGTACCATATTTTATCAGTGCTCGCTACAAATTATTCTCTTTTGCCAAAAGAGGATGCCATCTAGTATCCAAGAATTATTTAGGATTCTTGGATACTAATATTGATGTTCAAACTTTAAAATACAATAGAGGCATCTCAATTTGCATTAACAAGCCACTGTAGTTTATTGGACTGGAGTCCAGCTGAAGGCCCACTGAAGTAAATGAAAAACTTCTCAATGACTTCAATGGATGTGGAACAGTAACTGTAATGCGTCAAGGAAAAAGTTAAAATATTCAAGAATATTGCAACACAGAATCTAGTTTTGCAATGTAAACTCACTAACAGCTATAACTGCTGAAAAGTCAAATAAGATCGCTAATAGTTTATCAGCAAGCATTATCAGGTTTGCAAATTAGCAGTGAGAAATGAATTTTGATTACAAAATAGTCTGAGTCAGAAATCGTGTGTTTGAGAGAAGGGATGAAAGCTTGCAAGATTGTTTAGTAATCATCTCAAACTCTCTGCAAAAGCAATCATATTATGGGGTTAAAAAATTACTTATCTGAACTCTTAAAATGGAAGATGCTCAGTGACATCCTTTAGCATTTAAGACCCAATTGTATCCTACTAAGCATAGTTTGAAAATCAGTATAACGCTCACAGGTTTAAAAAACTATTTTCCATATAACTATAAAATAATTGTACATTTTGATGAACGACAGTAGCAATATTTTATTCTTTTTTACTGCATCTCTAACTGTGCAAAGAAAAACACCTATAACAAAAGTTATAATCTTGGAGCAGCTTTGGTGGTGTGATTATTTTTCATGCTTATGACTCGACATTTCTGCAAAACTGTCTATGGTAAGCTGCTGAACCAATCTCGAAACAATAACTTGTTTGTGCAAGAGCATCCAAGCTTTATGACACTGAGGTTTACATTGAGTTAGTGTCATAACTCATTTGCATAAGGAGTTCAGAAATATTCAAAATTACAAATCAACACATATGCTCATTCTTAGGCCTTGTCTAAACTGACAGATGTGAAGCGTCAGCATTTACAATGCTACTGATGATGCACAGCAGTGAAAATGCTGTTGGTGTCCACACTGTCAGCCACCTGTGCAGTAGTGTGACCACACTTGAGACACCTGCAGCAGCTTTCAGAACAGGGCACTCTAGGCAGCTATTCCACAGAGCACTTTTTCCTCTTGTACTGCAGAGATTTGTGGGAAGACACAGGATAGGTGCAGGGCATCCTGAGTCCTGTCACAATGTCCAGTGGTGCATTGTTTCGCATCCCAGAAACCCCTGCACTTCAGTCCGCATTTGGCACCATCTTTTAACTGCTTCTGTGCTGTGCACTCTGCCTCTTCAGTTTGTGAGAAAGGATCCCCTGCAGTTAACGAAAATGCTGATCCGTCTCAATAAACATGTCATGAATGGCAGTCGAGTTATCCCTGAATTTTCAAAGTGACAATGAGGAGTCCATGCATTGTATGTATGACACGAGATTTCTTGTGGCATTGATGGAGGTGCTGACCAAAATGGAATGCCACTTTTGAACTCAGGAAACAAGTTGTGGAATCGTATTGCTCATCCTCCCAGGCTTGCATGACAATAGCTGCAGAACTTTCAGATGATGGAAGTCATTCATGGGACAGTGGGCTGAGCTCCTTCTGAACCCGAGGCGCAAGGACATGAGAATGAGAGCTGCCCTGTCAGTGGAGAAGCGTGTGACCACACTGTGGAAGCTGGCTACTCCAGACAATTTTTGCTCAGTCGCCAATCATTTTGGAGTGAAAGTCGACAGCTGGAATCATGCTGACTGAAGTGTGCAGGGCCATCAATTGCATCCTGCTCTGAAAGACTGACTCTGGGCTACGTTTGTGAAACTATGGATGGCTTTGCACCGATGGGCTTCCAAAACTGCAGTGGGATGATAGAAAGAACACATTCCAAATCTGGCACCAGACCACCTAGTCTGAGTATATTAGCTGCAAGAGATGTTTCTCCATGGTTCTACAGGTATTTGTGGATCATCGTGGGTGTTTCACTGACATCAACAAGGTGATGTGGAAAGCTGCATGATGCTCCCATCTTTCAGAACACTGACCTGTTCAGGAAGCAGCAAGCAGGGACTTTCTCCCCAGACCAGAAGATCACTGTGGGAGAAGCGGAAATGCCCATTGTGATCTTTGGAGAGACCCTGCCCACCCCTTAATATCATGGCTCATGAAGCTATACACACTGAAGCACTCATTGCTGCTTCCAAGGCTCGTTAACAGGCTCAGCAGGTGCAGAATGACTGTGTAGTGTGCTTTTGGCCATCTGAAAGCCTACAGGTGTTGTTTGTATGAAACACTGGACCTAGCCGATGATATCCTCCCTATAATTATTGCTACGTGCTGTACCCTCCATAATATTTGCAAAGAGAAGGTGAAAGCTTCAGTCAGAGCTGGACTGCTAAGGCTTTGCTCTTGGAAGCAGAGTTTGAACAGCCCGAGACCAGGCCTATTAGAGGAGCACAGTGTGGGGCCACAGGGATCAGGGATGCCTTGAAGCAGCAATCCAATGCTGAAAGTCAGTAAAACTTGTTGCAATGCTTGGGAGTGCAGTGGCTGCATTGCCACTTGGTTATTCTGATTAGTGCTAAGTGCCACATATGCACTAGCTTTGCTAGGGCACACTTGCTTGCTTGCAATGGAATAAAGACTGCTTTGAAACACATGAATTTCATTTATTAAAAACAGTAAATGTAGAACACGTGAAGCACACAAGTTTACGTGTGAACACATGAACATCTGCACTTGATGGGAGACAGGAAGGGAAGGGCGGAGACGCAGGTGCTGAGGCATGTCTCAAGAGTAGCTTTGTCATCTGATGTGCTGTGCAAGGAGGGCTGCAATTCATCAGCTCTAAACTGCACTTTGCTGGGAGATAAGTGCATCAGGAGCCTGTGGTAGTCTGCATGGAAGGAGATTGAGGGGGCAAGATGTGGAGTGCAGCAGGTGCCACCTGGGGACAAGGAGGTGGCCAAATAGCATTGGTGGTGACAGAGAGGTGTATGGAAAACAATTTTGGGACACGAGCTGCAGGGGGGCCACTCACACAGTTGCTGCATCTGAAGTGCTAGCAATGTGCAGTGTATTCTGCTTGTCACTCCATAATGTTCCAGAGCTGCTCCATACTCTCTCTCTGCTCCCTCCACTACTTCAATTCTTTCTACTCAGCAGCAGCGTGACTCAGGATGTCATACAAACTCCTCGAATCCTTCAGGAGCCTCTCCACAGGCAATATCACTTCAGACTGGCATGCCAACATCAGCTCTGTCAAGGCACAAATGCAACATGTTAGAAAGGGTCCACTGAAATACTAGACATAGCACTGTCCTGAACCATTGACAACACAAGAACTGTTGACACACCTAGTAGTGACTTACTGTCCCAGAGCAAGTGCACATAAGATACAGGAACCCCACAATGGTGAGCTCACCACTGTGGCAGGGGAGCTCCTTGGTGCACCGAGGCAGGGATTTTTATGCATGCCAGGGAGCAGGGGTTTTCATTCATATGGGGTCATACTGAACTCTGGGCAAGTGTGACTTGGGGAAAGACTGCCAGGAGACCCTGATCATTAGTAATAGCCACTCAATTTCCACAGGCTGTGTTTAACCTAGAAGACAATTTGCTGCTTAGTGAGCAAGGAAACAAAAGAGGGTCCTTTTACTCAACTGTGGATTCTGTCCTGGAACACCCCTGAAGTGACGTCCCCACCCCCACACTGATGGTATAGTGTCAACGGAATGTCAGCCTTCATGGGACAGGGAGCACAGTTGTGCTGCCAACAAATGTATGAAGACACCTGGCCCAGCAGCTGCATGACACTTTCGATGAGATCTGTGGGGCAAATTACAATGAAGCAAGAGATTGCATCAACACCCTGTTCAGCATCTGAACAGCCCAGCAGCACACGGAACCAAGCCTCCTTTCTGTAACCCACTCCCAGCAAGTCACTCCAACGCTTCCAGAAATCAAACCCACTTACCAAGCACATCCTTCACAGCCTCTGACTGCTGCAACTGGCTCGCCTCATCATGAGTACAAAACAGATCCTTACTGCATCTGTGGATGATGAGTCATCCTCTGGCTCTGGGTCCCCCTTTCCCTCTGCACACTCATCCACAATATCTTTTTCCTGGCCCAGTCCACTGTGCGATGGCCTGAGGTCTCAAAGTATCCACCAAGGTTGTCAGAACTGAGGTGGAGTCACCTCCAAGTATTTCATCCAGCTCTTTGAAGAACCAGCAGGTCATGGGTGCAGTACCAAAGTGGTCATTTGCTTCCTCAGCTTTGTGGTAGGTGTTTCTGAGCATCTTCACTTTAACTCTGCACTGCAGCGCATCCCAGTCATGGCCCCTCTCAGTCATGCATCTGGAGATCTTCCCGTAGGTATCATTAATTCCTACAGATGGAGCACAGCTAGGACCGAACTGCCTCCTCTCCCCAAATGCTGATGAGGTCCAGCACCTCAACATAAATCCAAGCAGGGGATCTCCTGGTGTGTGAAGCAGGCAAGGCCAGCTGGAAAGATGCGCTGAAAACATACCAAGCATTGCCGAGCAAACAGGAAGGGGACTTTCAAATTTCAAAAAGGCAGCAAAGGACAGGTCTGAGGGCTGGTCACATGACAGCAAGTCAGTAGAGTTCAAACATGACCAGAGGGGCAAGAACAGGAAGAATGCCGGAGGCCAGTCACGATATAGTACTACACCACAGTATCCACACTGGCACCCCAGTGCTGTATGCAGAGCACAGCAAGCTCTACACTTCTCATTAAGGTGGTTTATATAAAGCATAGCAACTGCAGAACTAGGGTGTACTAAGTGCCTTGCCAGTGAGAACACCTCAAAAGCTATAGCACTGGGGGCTGATTTATTGCTGCAGTAACTTGCTAGTATAGTCTTGGCCTCATACTTCTCTTGATAAATGCACAGTATTTTCTTATTACTGAAGTGCAGGAGCAATTAACCCTGAAGTTGATGAGCTTTAACCTCATAAGGGTAAATATGGGCTGAACTTGGGATTCTGAGCTACACTTTTGGCTGTCCTGTACTAGTGTCTGAGTGGTCTTTCATTTTTTAAGTCTTTAGAGGGTCTTGTTCACAATACAGTGTCAACTTTCTGCTCTCTCAGTGGTCTCTATTAAGTTAAATATTGAGGACTTTAACAAAAACAAGTTCACCCAATTCAAAGAAGGATTGAGCAGAATTAAATATTTATTTTAAGTAAAGGAAGTCATGACAGATCATTATGAAGCCACCTACAATGAGAGAGCTGGAAATTCAGGTCAGATTCAAGTACACCTATTAAATTTATTAATTTTCAGTAGTCTACATACAGCAGTAGGATGCAATCTGGAACATCTTGATCATGACCCTTCTCATTTAAAGGGTAACTGAAATGTGAAAGAATATATTCTAATCACTGCACCTAATTAGCAATGATTCATTGAAAAGATGAAGTATGTCTTAAACATTTCTAAAAAAGAATAATCAAAGAGAAACACATGGGATATAAAATAAGATATGCTGGTTCGTATTATCTCCTACTGTTTTGAATCCTCACTGCTTGTGTCACATGCAAAATTAGGCCCTGAGGCAATATCCACTGAGGTCAATGAAAGTCTTTCCCTTGATTTCAATGGACAGTGGATTAGGCTCTTATAATGCAAGTTCCTTAGGTTCAGGCCTGAGGGCTAAATTTACAAAGGCACGTAGGCACCTAAAGACACAGCAAGGTGATGAGTGGGGTTTCAAAAATTCATAGGCACCTACCTTCCATTGCAATCAATGGGAGCTAGATGCTTTAGAAAACCCCAGACGACTTTCCTGCAATTTTAGGCACCTAAATACCTTCGAAAAAACTGGCTCTGAACTATTTGTTTGTTCTGAAAGATCTGATCAAAGCCCACCAAAATCAATGGGAGTCCTCAATGGACTTTGGATCAGGCCTCAAGCACTAAGAACACTAAAAATACTAAATTATGAGACAAGTGACTGTCAAAGCTATCAGTTAAATTGTACTATTTTAATTGGTAAATGTAGCTACTGAACCACTATTAAATCTGTTTTTTAAATAAAAACAGAACTAACCACGTAATCATGGAAGTCTTGTACCTTTTCAATACCTTCCAATGATAAATTGCATTTCATGTATTCAACCTATATACTAGCGAAGAGGTACAGCCTTACAGAGAACAAACAAGGTATCAGTTTTTTCAAGCAGACAGACCAGCACCATTCACCATTAAAGTTGAAATAGATACAACTATTTGAAAACTTTATGTAAAAAGTAATCTTTTTATTTATATATATATATATATATATATATATATATATATATATATATATATATATATATTTTCTTTTAACTGTTAAAGTTATTAAGACACTACAATTTTCCTTTAAACTACTGGAATATGCTGTTATTTAGCACACGGTTTATCCCCCAAACATGCTCTTTACTTAGCAGAAAGGGGGAGCAGATACACCCAGGAAAGAGTGGCAAAAATGTTATTTTTACATTTTATTTTTACGGTTGCCATACGATGAAGGTTTTGAGGTATAGAATATTGGAAAAATAGCTTACACATAACCCTGACTATGGTATTTGGGCCAATTGAATTCTGAAGACTAACCAGATGAGAAACTTTAAGAACTTTTTTCTGCTAAAGTCATGAGAATGCCCCTGTAATTTGCTGCATCCAGCTTCTTAACATGGATATATTAGAGAATTCAGAAATATAAAAATTATAGATTCATAGAAGAATGGAATTGGCCTACTCCTACAATTCTGAGATAGAAGTAGTGGGGACAATTTGGAAGATGTACAAATAGCTCTTATTTAAGCAATAAAGTAAGTGTGCAGTTGCAATTTGCATGAATGTAATTTTTAAAAAAATTAAGTAAACGTATACTTTGAAAAGTAGAGCTGAAAGCACAGTGTAAGTGCAACACTGGAAAATGGGGCCTTGTGGTAAAGTGCACATTTGATATGCCATGTTATTTTAAATACTGATGCAGAAGCGCTCTTGTAGTATATTAAAGCACAGTTGCCCACATTTTGATAATGTATTGCCTAATTAGGCTGTTATATTATTACCATCCAACCAGCACTGATAAGAGTTCATATAAGTTTACAAAGAAAAATCTGAAAATTCCAAGATTTAAGATCATCTCTTCTACAATTTACCTGTACAATTTACTGTTGTGCAAAAGAGCACTGAAAACCTCAGAACAGATTATAAATTTTGCCATGTCTTGTTAATACACTGCAGTCTTCAAATTTACACAGAGCTGCAGTTCTCCTGTTTTTTCTCAAGTGTCACTCATCTAATTTAGCATGACAACTGAGAAACGATGTCAGGCGGTTTACAGTTCAGTTTAAAAAACATCCTCTACCTGGTATCTCTGCAGTGATTGTCTTGCTGCTCCCTGAAACCTCTTCATCATCTTCTGATGAACTCGTGCTTGAGTCACAGGTCAGGTCACTATCACTGGTACTGCTGTCCTGCAGCAGGTTGTATTTCTTACGAGCAGCTGCCTCCCGTTTCTGTCTTAATAGCCGGATTCTCTCTTTGTGCTTTTGGCTCCGATGACCTTTTACCTTGGTGACTCGTCCATTCTGCTTATCACTAGACTGTCGATTTTTCTTGGCAGCCATAGTTGATGTTTCACTTTCAGACCTGGATCGTCTAGATTTTCTTCCAAGTGCAGCCCCAGAAACTCCAGAAGGGTCTCCCTCTACGGGAGCTTCAGCCTGACAGGGCTCATTCTCTTCTGCGGAAGACAGTGTATCTGAATCAGCCAAATGCCCACTGGAAGAAGGTGAAAGCATGCAGTGATTAGAAGAGTCACTCTCATAAATTCGGCCTGCAGTTGGCTTATCACTCTCTGTAGAAGCTAACTGAGACTCGGAGGAGTCCCGTCTCAGTTCCATCAGTAAGCATGGCATTGAGGAGAGCACCACCGAATCTGCTACAATGGGCACACCATCTTTCTGAGCATGTGTGTCTAGTTCTATAGGTCCATCTGCCTCTTGTTTTTCTGCAAGTTTTGGTGAGACTTCTGAGTCGAGTTCTTCTACTTTTCCCACTGCCTCCATCTTCATTTCAGAATTCCAAGTTCCTCCTTTGTCTCAAAGCATGGAGTCTAGAGGAGTGGGGGAACTAAATTATGTTTTCAACAGCAAAGCAACCTGCACAAGAACAGAACAGTAATGACAATTTACTCAAACAGCAGAGTCTCTCTACTTTTTTGGTCACGTTCAAAATTTCACCCAGTGATACCATTTCATTATTTAATTAAAGCTAGTATGGTTACATTATAATTTTGGCCATAGTACTTTTCCTTGGCTTCAGTCTTTTTCCTGGTTAACTCAGTCTGTTACATTGACATGCTTTATGCTTTCCCTTTCTTAATGAAGGATGGCACTATCATTGTATAAAATAGCACCGATTTTAGTGTATCACAAGAGATCAGACAAAAACGGCAACACTTTCTAAACTCTTACATTGGAAAGTTTAAATGAATACAATAAGCAAATTTGGAACTTGTATCTAGAAGCAATTTTTAATAATATACTTTAAAGGAAACTTTACTATTGGTAAAGTGTGCCATAACGAAACTCAAAGCCAAAAGTCTTCTACACGGTTCAGCTTCCATGTGGGAATCCAATGAATACTCTTAATCCAATTCCAGTAGCACTAAATCTTCGGAGGCACTGATTTAGTACTAAGTGGGTGGCAATGATTCACTTACAGTAAAGTACTAATAATACTTCATGAAACATTTAGGTGATTCTTGAAGGTCTCTGATATGAATAGCATAAGTTGATATGGCTGATGGAAGAAACACTTCCTATCCATAAAAGTTTCAACTACATCTTTTAATTCATGTTATGTTTGATGAACCACATTGTTCCATCTTAAATGTTAAAATCAAGCTGCCTTAGCAAGCTCCTAACTTATGTACCCACCCTTCATAATAGATGGGTACCTCCAAACTATTATAAATAAAAATAGCATTCTTTTACCTTCTTTTTATCATAGATTGCCTTACACCCACATTTTAAAATTCACATTTATGATACTAGATACCCACACAAAAATATTTCAATTATTATGCCCATTAATCTATGAATTAAGAGGGACAATCTGTTTAGGCCTAAGAACTGACATGTACTAAACATGGTAATTTAATAGTCAATATTCATTATTTTAAAAATATTTAATGTTATGTTCTAATTTCTGAGAGGGCTTTTTAAAAAGCTCTTTCTGCAGGATCTGGAAAAAATCAATGAGTACTTGTATAACCCTATATAGGAAGGATAAGCAACAGATAAGGTGCTAATCTAGAGTCAGAAATCCAGCTTCAATTCCCTGCTCCATTATAAACTTCCTGTGAGAGGCTGGGTACTTCTGTTCTTCAGTTTCCCCTCTTTAAAGTGGGCATAACAGTACTTCCTTGCTTCAGAAGATGCTGGGAAAGGCTTTAGGTTTTGTTACCAATCTCCACCTGAGTCACCCTGAATTTTGAAGGGGTTTTAAAAATATATTTCACTCCTTTCTAAGTGTCATGAGTGTCAGACACTATAGTGATGGGGATCATAATAAAAATACTTCAGACACCAGTGAAGGGGAGAAAAGTTTAAATTAATTTTTCACCGTATTGTATTAATGTTTACCAATTATTAGCTTCTTCAACAAGAAAATAAACTTGCCATATTAGTGTTGAGCAACATGAAAAATGCAAGGATGACAAATCAGGGTTTTCTAAAGAGAAAGTGGAAATTTCTAAGAGGAAATCAAAATTACAAATGCTAAAGAAAGCATGGAGAGGTATAGAGAGAAAAAAATATTTGATAATACCTGAAATAAGCAAAACTTAGTTTGAAACAAAATATGAGAAGGCCATTCTGAAACTGGTAATTTCTACAAAGATGATATATAACTGCTGAAAACCTACTTTCTCTGCCTCTTCAAATGTTATAACATACTACATGAAAAATAAAAAAGCCTTATAACTAGGAAAGTGAATACACAGAGATGTGAAGGCTTCCTTATACTATAATACTTTCTTGTGCTTCAGGGGCAAATATCAATAATATTAAATAATGTACCAGTCATATAGATGGAAAAAACAAGAGGCACAGAGAGGGTTACACATGGCATATATTATACTGGAAAATGAAATCCACAGCTTTGTCCACATTTGATGTTTTTAGCCTTTAATTCACTATGGCTGTGGGTAGTGCTGGTTGAAGCAGCAGAGTAGACAAGACTCACGTGAACTCAACCATTTGTAACTGAGTTCACTGAAGCTTTGTCTGCACTATTTTTCTCAAGGGCAACAACCAGAGGAGCTACACCATATAGGAATTAGAGGCCCAAGAAAAGCTGGTGGAGACAAAATCCATGATTCCCTTTCCTGCTGAGCTAGGCTAGGTCTACACTACAATGATCTATCGGAAAAAGGTACGCAAATTGCACCCCTGGAAAATCGGAAGGGAAGCAACATATGTCTGGGCCAAAGGAAGTCCTGGGAACTTAAAGTTTATAAATAGTACAGAAGTCAACAGGGCAAACATTTCTTGATGGTCAGCAGTCACAGCTCCGCAATATTAATGCAGAGGTCTGCTGCTTCTCCACTATTTATCTCCACAGTAATATGCTGCAAATCCCAAAGCATGCTGGTGATTTTGTAATGGTGTTTATGGAAATTCTGGATTTCATAATATGCTTTGAGTTCCATAACTTTCGCTGTTTTCTTTTCAGTGGAATTAAGGATGTTAAATTGCAGTTATCTGGCTAACTATGTAGTCAATACAACTTGTATCAACTACACGATTAGCCAATAAGGACCACTCTGAACAGCTGCAGCAGAGGTAACTCCAGAAGCCAGCTTGAGCCAGTACTGAGCAGTAGCAGCTTGTGCCGGCTCCATGAGCCACCCACAAAGCAGCTCTGCATTTTAAATGTAGTAAGAGCCGTCGAGCTCTTACTACATTTAAAATGCAGAGTTGCAGCGTCCCAGACCAGTGAGAGCTAGGACTACCCAGTCCAGCTCACACCAAGTCCAGCAGCCACCGTTGGCGGCAGCCAGGGCAGGGGCTGCTCCGGCAGCAGTCCTATCTGTGGTCAGCCCTATCCACCATGAACAGCAGCTGCTGCGGGCTGCTCCTGCTACATTTAAAAGGGTAGAGGCACAGCCAGGATAGCACGCAGCCCATCCAACCCCTTATCGACTAATTGAGTAGTCAGTGGAAATGCCATCAACTACTCGACTAGCTGATTAATTGAAATTTAACACCACTAATGCAAAAGTCTCCAAAACTGAAAACCAGTCAAACCAGTTTTTCTGGCTCTCATTATCAACATTTCATGGCCACATGGCTAGCACCTTGTGGACAGATAGAGCAAAGCAATGCAGGTAAGCATCCCACAGTACAATGTTATGGGAAAGCAGAGCTGAACCCTGTACTTCCTGGGATTCTCCTGTATCTCTGTGAGCTCTCACTGCTAAGGAATGTCAAAGCAGCACAGGAGTCTCTCCAGCCCTTCCCTAGCTGCAGCAGTCTGCCTGCTTCTGTGTTCCTAGCAGGGCAGAACACGAACATTCCAATGATTCCTTCTTCCTTTGTTCTCCAAAGGATACATCCTAATCTTCAGAGAGAAAGAGAGTCTTGTATTAAAAATGCTTTATCTGAAGTAGCGAGAAATCATGTTAAGTTACATAGCAATTGAAACATCATAATACTTGTAGTAGATTGCTGAGATGTTTAAAGATTGTGGTATTCATAGGAATCTGAAACTGAATGGGAGTGTAGAGCTCTGAGCACCCATGCAACATATTCTTGTTTTTTTTTCCTGCTGATTACTGAATATTATACCAGATGAGGCTTTAGCCTACTTGTGTAACCCTGTGACGGGGCTAGCCTGCCCCGCACTGAGCAGGAGGGAGGGGAGCCCGTCTATTGGGTAGAATACGCCCCTCCCCCACAGCCCTACCGGGCATGCTCGCAGTGCAGCCTCACTATAAAAGGCTGCCGGGCTGCTCAGTTGGGGCGGACTGTCAGGGAGGAAGGAGCTCCAGCCCCAGCTGCAGAGCCGTAGCCAGACCTGCTGCCAGAATCAGAGCCGGAGAGACCGCCGCTATTGCTGCTACCATCCCCAGGGCGAGCACACCCCCAACGCCGACTCCGGGGGGCCGCCCGCCCCTCTGCAGTGGACATCCCCTGCGCTGCTGCCCCAGAGACGGGACCGGCTGACGTTGCTGCCGCCGCCAGCCCAGCAAAGCCAGGTGGGACCTCTGTCAGCCACAAGGCTGGGGTAGGAAGCAACCCAGGGCAAGGGGCAGGGAAAACCGCAGTGGGCTCGGCACATTTCGGGGAGGACCCTCCGCTGAGCCAGTGGTGGGAACCACCCACCACTATTAGGGCCCTGGGTTGGGGTCCGGTGGAGAGGGAGGGCCCGGATCCCCCTACCCCAACCCTACAGGGCGTGGACTAGGTCTCAGGGCCTGTTATGGTGGCTACTGGACTAGGCCTCAGGGCCTGCTTTAAAACCCCCCAGACCAGGCCTCAGGGTCTGCGAGTTGGGTGGGCCTGCTTTAATCTCGGGGAGGAGAGGGCAGGGCAGGGGCGGGGGGCTCCGCCACAAACCCCAAGCAGGGCACAGTAGTAACATGGAAATAATAAAGTCATGGCCTACAGTGGCTAGGATTTCATCCAAGAGGATGTATTCTCCAGAGAAGCCGAAGATGATGGTCATGAGTAAGTGAAAAACTTGTGTCTTGCTACTGCTGTTATCTGAGAGTGTAGGAACAATAAAGAGTCCTTTGTCTTATCTGGATTCAACTTGCATCAGAAGATTTGCATCTACTTATTTCTCCATGGGCAATGACCTGGACTGCACCAACTGATGAATATATAGCTGGACTCAACAGATATGACACTGTAATCAATAGCATCTCACAATCTTCCAGATTTGTTATTTGAGGATGATATAATGGCAATTTAAATTTGGGCAATTTATCTTTGTTTCTAGTGATTACTATGTATGTATGTGACATGTAACACTTGAGTGCTTTATACTCATTAATAGGTTTATCCTCACATCCTGTGAACTACAGAAATATATTTTACATACAAGACCTAAAGCACAGACATTTAGTAATGCAAGGATTACATTCAAAAGTTAAACTGACCCTCCTACATTGCTTATGAGAGTGAAAATACCCTATGTCATTGAGTGGTGTATGTTTACACTGCAATATAGGCCCACTGGGGCTCCTGTACAGTTCAAAGGTGGAATGCGGAAGTGCCTATCGACTAGTCGAGTAGTCAAGGAAAATTCCATCCACTACTCAACTGGTAAATTAATCGCTAGTTAACGTCCCTAGTCTGAGCCCTATTGCTTTGCAGTGCAGCCGCAGTACCGTTTGACTCAAATCTCAGGAATGAGGTGGTATAGTATCCCACAATTCCATGGGACAATTGCCTTAATCCTGTCTATCCTCAGTCTGCAATCCATTCCACTGAAAATGGATCCCACCTAGGGATATGACAGGTTAACCAGTGGGGGCTGGAGCAGCTCTCCACCTGCCCCTCCTTAATTGGTTAACCGGTTAAACAATATATTTAATCAGTTAACCAATTAAACTTCCTTGTGATATGCAAGGTGTGCAGTAAAGTTCTCTCACATTGTATATGGTCCTAGAGCTGCCACATTTCTGAGGGTGCCAATGGCCACTAAGAACCCTGAGATACGGTTACTTTGACTCGGATCTGCACACTGCAGTCTAAACACCAGAGCCCTTCATTCAAGCACGGGTCAGAAAAGTCTTAATGTTGATTCTCAATGAAAAATTTTAAGTACAATATTGATGTTCAAGCTCGTTCCCTAACCGAGGTCAGCTGACTCCAGTCCCACTAACTCTAGGCTTACATTAGATTACAAACACACTCCTAGTTCAGTTAGCTAGCCAGTTGAGTTAGCTAGCCACCTATGTATGCAGCATGAGGTCAAAACAAGAATTATTTCACCAACCTCTTGGGGAGGTAGATTAGCTACACTGATGGACAAACTCCTCCTGTTCTGCAGTGAGTTCCTATATTGAAGCACTGCTGCTGGGCTACTATAACCTTTCAAGCATAGGCCGCTAGCCTCAAGTTTATGTTCTTCCAAGTAGTCTGTTCAACAATTACAGGTTCAATCACAGAGGTCCCTTTGGGATTGTCAGCTGGTATGCTGATCAAGCCATTGAACCCACTTTCCTTCCCTCTGGGATGCCCCACAACTCTGTCCTGCTGGGCTAGAAGCTCTCATCTTCTCTGAGCCATGGCACAGAGTTGAGGTAATCACTGCCCACAGTAGAACAATGACACTGAGCCTGCTTTAGTTTGGGGAGGGCTCAGCTATAGGGCTGATGACAGAAACCAGCTCTCAAAAAGGACCAAAATCCCAAATAAGTCTATGTTACTCTGTATAAAAGTTTTACACAGAGGAAGCCCTCTATCAAAGAGACATACACAGTGGTTGTCTGCCTCCCTTCCCCCATTCCTGGTAACAATTATTTACACGGGGCTTGATACTAAACAAAAGTGTTTTTATTAAACATAAAAAGCAGGATTTAAGTGATTTCAAATAAAAATTGATCAAAGTTAAGTTAAAATAAACAAAACACACTAGCTAAGCTTAGTACACTAAAATAGCTGTTACAAGCAGTATTTCTCACCCTTACTCTTATCCCAGGTCAGAACTGATCTTTTTCTCATCTGGGCCCAGCAGCTTTGCCTTCACCCTTTCACTATACTTCTTTGTTTCCAGGTATCTTCATGTGTATCCTCTTAGGTTGGGGAGGCAATTTCCAAAACCAGCTGAAGACAAAAGACTGTTTGCTTTCCATCCCTTAAATAAACTTTCCCCAAGGGGGGGGGAACCCTTTGTTCTGTCTTCCCATTCTCATGGAAAAATACTAGATTAAAGATGGATTCCAATACCACAGCTTGGACTTACAGGAAAAACAAAACCATTCACAGGTCACTGACTTGATTACCGAGCCACTGAGTTCCTAAAGGATCACTAACGGCCCTCATTAGCACACTTAAAATTGAAACCAGATTCACACTTCATATTTTTAACTTCACATACAAGAATGACAGATGTTCAAAAATAAGATACACAAATTTAATGGAGTACAACTTTTACAATGACATCACATGACCTGTTTTGCATAATCTCTACCCTCCAGTGTATCAACTTTTCCCTACAACTTAGTGACATCCACAAACTTGAGGGTGCAAACCAGCTCAGATCATTAATGAAGATGTTGAACAAAACTAGCTCCAGGACCTACTCCGGGGGTACTCCATTTGATACTGGCTGCCAACTAGACATCAAGCTATCGAGCGCTAAGCCCGACGATAGACACATTTCTATCCACCTTATAGTTCATTCATCCAAGCCATATGATTTTACCTTGCTAGCAAGAATATTGTGGAAGACTGTATGATGAAAACACTGATGCAGCCTCATTTGGTGAAATGAACATGCATTGCTACACTGTGCTTTTATCATTAGCTCCAAGTTTGTAAAACTGCAGAAGAGAACAAACTACAATACTTCCTCTACTTGTCTTAAATTAAGTGAACTAGTACAAGGTAGGGATGCTAAATTTACATTTATCAACTAATTGAATATTCAATGAAATTTGCATCCACTATTTGATTAGTCGATAAGGGCTCCTCCACCTTTTTAAATGTAGCAAGAGCCCCCCTCTCGCTGCATTTCAAAGGCGGAAGCACTGCCAGTTCCCCGATGAGTCCCTGCCTCATCCCACAGAAACTGTGCTGGGGGGAACTGGCTTTTAAGCTGGCTCCCCCCAGCACCAACTCCTGCTCCCCTCCCTTGCTGCCTTCCTCTAATAAAGGCAGTGGGGGTCTACTAGTCCCTTACATCCCTAGTGCAAGGTGGAAGATGCTACCTTAACAACCCGAAGACTGAGCTCACTACAGGTACTGTCAATATCACCATACTTGCCTAGCCTATGTCTCTTGACCTCACTCTCCAAACAAATATTTTAATTTTGATATTGAATACTTTTCATTTATCAAATGCTAAAGTCAATCTCAGCATGTGTTTCAAAAGACCAGTTTCTGCTTTACTGAAGACAAAGAAAAGTTCTCTTTGAAACTACTATGTTGACTGCCTCATCTTGTCAAAGGTACCTGACTGACTACAAGTGAAAATGGAAGCAACCTGTTAGATCCAAGTCCATTAACATTAATGACATATATTGTACAGATAACATCTGTTTAGACTACAAGTTTATCCAAAATGCCTTGTACCGAAAGTCAACTTGTATACAGTTTGTACTGAACCTGTAACAATGTCCAATGTTAACAGTGCTTATTAGTGGCCATCTTAAGAGGAAGAAGAGAAGCTCTGCATAAAGTAGAAAGTTTGAAATGAACTGCTTTAAGGCCCTGTATTTTTTTCTGTGGGAGAAGATTGGTGATTTGATTCCACACAGTTCATAGAAGCCATTATATTAAAGTGACCTCAGGTAAAATATTTTAACTTAAGCCACAGTAACAAGCATATGAAATCAGCAGTCAGTCTTCAAGCCCCCTTCTGTACTCACCACCTCTTCCCCTAATAGCCTCTGCCAGTTCTTGCTGCATAATCATCTCTGAATTCTTTTGGAAAGCATTCTCAGAAAAAACAGAACTGGCAGAGTGAAGTGGGATAACTGGAAGCTGACAACTGATTATAAAACCAAGATAAAACTGAAACGTCTAAGAGTCTTAAACTGTTTTCCTGCTAAGAAATGTCAGCCTGATTCCCCAATATTACCAGAGATGGATACCATCATTATGACAAACTAATTTTATAACATTAAATATTGGAATTATTGCTTTAATAAAACTGACAATTACCTAACTTAGAAAAAAAGTACAACAGCAATTGTCACCTAACATTTAGGGCAGATTGAGTCTTCCCTGGGTATATTCCCAGCTTTTACACTCATTTTGTAAGCCTGGGCAAGTCACTTGACTGCTTCACCTCAGTTTACCCAAAATAAGAACAGTATTGCCAGCTTCTGTGAAAGGAAGTCTTGTACAGTTTTATCAATTACTAAAACACTGAGACCATTTGATAAACATTACAGGAGCAGGTTGGGATAAGAGTTGAATTCCCCATATGTGGACAGGCTATGTATGTCCACTTCTCTGGAAAGTTTAAAAAGGTATGGAGAAGCAATGTCTTCTAGGATACTACTAGAAAAAGAGCATTTCACCATAAAATATCCAAAGCTATAATTTCAGTAGCCTCTTGAAATTAAACTGGTGCAAATGTAAATTTGAAAGTGTCTTAAATATACATACTTATATTACATACCTCTAGCCTTAAGCAAACACCTGTTATATGTGATTAAGTTATGATGATTATATCAGACTACTTTTAAGGTTTAAGCTCTCACCACAAAGACTGAGCATCAAGAGAGGTATAATATATCTGTAAAAGTAAATCCTTGTGTTAAGTGAATTATGCATCTTCTGTTTGAAAGACAGCTACAGAGTTAAACTCAAAGGAAACTGACTATGCTTGATCACCCTGGACCTGAACTCAACCCACCACATGACCTCGGTGGTTAAGTAATATTACTTAACATTCCTGTGCCTGGGGCAATCCCTCTAACTGAGTAAGAGTAACACCTCACTAACTCAGATGTTGTGCCTAGATTTTAATCTTGAATGAGTAAATTACGAAGATCTAGGGAGATACAGTAACAATAATACGATTGTGTTGGCCTCTTCAACTAGCAATGAACAATATATTACTGACATGTATGAAATGGGGAACATATTCTAATCGTAAAACACACCCACCCACCCACACACCCACACACACACACACACACAGAGGACTGGGAGCAGAGAACTATTTAGTTTTAATCCTGGCTATCCCAGTTGCCTAGACTTCATCCATGCCACTTCCATTGCAAGCTCTCTAGCTCAGTTTCTCATCTAACACAGTGATAATAATTCTCTATGATGTAGATGTTACCTTTCTGGTATTTATCTAATGCTACACACCAAGTATTTTCCATTATGGATTGTTATACAAACCCTTATAGTTATCTCAATTACACCAGTACAATGAGCCAAAGAAAGAAAATGCTAATTTTACTGACTTGTTTTTAGGATTGGGATATAAATAACATACATATATTAGGTAGAATTTAACAGCCTGGTTAATCAGTCCATAATAGAAATTATCACCACTGTAAATAAGCAAAGTGTGATAACATTTCACTGAAGCAGACACCAATGCTGTAGTAACTTGGCAACTCTCAGGGCTTTAGGTAAAGCTACCATTTAAATACAAAATTTAAGGCTCTCTGTACTGAATGCGGATACATGTTTTGCAATATGAACACCATTAACTTGAAATCTAGAAATAAACAGAAAAAAATCCCTTTTCTTTTTCTTCCTCTTCCCCTCCATCCCCTCTGTGCTATTTATTTGAAAACAGGATCCCTTAAACCCCATTCATCTGAAGAAGTGGGTTGTGCCCACAAAAGCTCATGATATCATCTACATTTTTTGTTACCCTCTAAGGTGCTGCAAGACTATTTGTTGTTTAAGTTTTTCCAGTTACAGACTAACACAGCTACCCCTCAAACTTTTGAACTTGAGATCTAGTCAGTTTTAATAACTGAGGTGAAAGATTTACTACACTTGCTCATCACTCTGTCAGCATCTACAGTTTTAGGTCACATTTTTATATGATTACACTGCAAACCCAGAGCTGTCAAATAAAGAGTATATAAAAATACAGAAACTTTTCCTATGACCTTTCAGTTTTTGGAATATTAGAGGTTATTTGCCTGCGACAGTAGGTAATAAAGTGTTCAGAGATAAAAGTAGTGTTTTGAAAAATTATTGTAGATTTTAAAGAAACTCATAGCAGTTTAGCCAGGGAGGAAGAATAAACACAGCCAACAGAGTTCTAGCCTCCTCCCCCTTTTTTTAAAAATACAAATACAATTTGCAGCCTCTACTCTATACTGTGAGATATGTAGAGACTCCAGGATCCAAGGGACACAGATTCTTGTGTGATGAAAATTGCATAGCTGGTGCAGCAGAAGATATGGGAGTGATCATAAGACGCAAAAGGAGATGGGCAAATAAGAACACAAAGCCATCAAGGGTCTAAAAAACAAAGAGGAAGCTTTGACACTATGACACTAAGCTGTGGGGAAAAGGTAGATACGCTTAAGGGCAGAGAAAGGGTCCAGAATGACACAGACAAATTGGAGGATTGGGCCACAAGAAATCTGATGAGGTTCAACAAGGACAAGTGCAGGGACGGAAGAATCCCAAGCATAATTACACGCTGGGGACCAACCAGTTAAGTAGTAGTTCTGCAGAAAGGGATCTGGGGGTTACAGTGGATGAGAAGCTGGATATGAGTCAACAGTGTGCCTTTGTAGCCAAGAAGGTTAATGGCATATTAGGTTGCATTAAGAGGAGCATTGCCAGCAGATCCAGAGATGTCATTATTCCCCTTTATTCGGCTTTGGTGAGGCCACATCTGGAGTATTGTGTCCAGTTCTGCGCCCCCCACTACAAAAAGGATGTGGACGCACTGGAGAGGGTCCAGCGGAGGGCAACCAAAATGATTAGGGGGATGAAGCATATGACTTATGAGGAGAGGCTGACGGACTTGGGTCTGTTTAGTCTGCAGAAGCGAAGAGTGAGGGGGGATTTGATAGCAGCCTTCAACTTCCTGAAGGGAGGTTCCAAAGAGGATGAAGAGAGGCTGTTCTCAGTAATGACAGATGGCAGAACAAGGAGCAATAGTCTCAAGTTGTGGTGGGAGAGGTCCAGGTTCGATATTAGGAAAAACTATTTCACTAGGAGGGTGGTGAAGCACTGGAATGGGTTACCTAAGGAAGTAGTGGAGTCTCCATCCCTAGAGGTGTTTAAGTCTCGGCTTGACAAAGCCTTTGCCGGGTTGATTTAGTTGGAATTGGTCCTGCCTAGAGCAGGGGGCTGGACTTGATGACCTTCTGAGGTCTCTTCCAGTTCTATGATTCTATGAAGCTTGAACTTGATGCAAGTGAGAAGACAGTGAAGGGATTCAAAGAGAAGACTGTAGCAGAGGGATAGCCATGTTAGTCTGTAACTGCAAAAATGAGATCTTGTGGCACCTTAAAGGCTAACAAATTTATTTAGGCAGAAGCTTTTGTGGGCAAAGACAAACTTTGTCAGATGCGTGGAGCAGGATGGATTGATTTAAATCACGATTTAAAACACCACCAAAAAACATTTATTTAAATCAAGTTTTCCACTGATACTTCTTCACATCTTTCTTAAACAATGCTGCAAATCTGATCCCTAAACCACGTTAATTTACAACTCACTACAACATTTTACAACATCTAAGAAGGTATACTTTGTGTAATTTTTTTAGATAACTTGATTTTATAAAAAATTTAGGAAATAGTCCATAATACTCATTACCTTATGTCAAGCTGCAGTACATTAGGAATGGCAAGAATTAAATCACACACAGAAACAATAGCACTTATATGTTATTAAACCAAATCTTAAATGTTACATAAATGTTTCACATTTGCAATTGCAGTAGTCTGCTAAATTGCCGGCTGACAAACTTTTTTTTTTACTTTTAAACTTTATTAATTTTAACAGATGTCAGAAGGCTAAATGTACTGTGTCCTTAAAACCTCTACAACTTGGTCTCTCATGATGTTTCATTCTTGCAACTGAGCCCTGCATCAATTTCTTGCACTGCTTACACTGAACTCGTTTTCCTTTCCATTCCCAGATAGGACCTCTCTCAAATCCAGAAGCCATTACAGTTTTACTGTGGCAAAAGTGTGTGGGAGAGGGTGGGGGAATATAGGAAGCTGTGTGCATAATGAATGTCTTCCCTTTTTCTTTCTAGTCCATGCCACTGCTCTTACTGTACTGCATCCATCCTTTCCTGTATAGTATTGAGCCACATCAGTCAAGGTGGATGTGGGATGGTGGATCACTACAAAATAGGGATGTTAGCATACAGATGTTTAAACAATTAACCACTAAACCTGGGCTTATCAGTTAATCCAAATGACTACATGCAGCCCTCCCTTCGCTGCCTCTCTAGGCTATGTCTAGACTACATTCCCTCTTTCGAAAGACGAATGTAAATGAAGCAAATCGAAAGTGCAAAGGAAGCGTGGATTTAAATAGCCCACGCTTCATTGCATATTCACATGTCAGCACGTTTTTGAAAAAGGGTTTTTCGAAAATGAAAGCACAGTCTAGACGGGGTTCTTTCAGAAAAAAAAAACCTTTTTCAAAAGAAACCGTACTCCTGAAAAAAGTGTATAGGTTCTTTTGAAAAAAGGTGGGGGGTTTTCCCCCAAAAGAACCCCATCTAGACTGTGCTTTCACTTTTGAAAAAACTTTTCAAAAAAGCGCTCAGAAATGAATATGCAAATGAAGCAAGGGATACTTAAATCCACGCTTCATTTGCACTTTCGATTTGCTTCATTTACATTCCTCTTTTGAAAGAGGAATGTAGTTTAGACGTGCCCAAAAGCAGCAAGACAACAGGAGCTGGTACCCTAAAAGCCAGCTCCCCATGTGTGCTGGTTCCCGTGGAGCCACCTGTTCCCACCTCCACTGCCTCCCACAGAGCCAGCTTAAAAGTGGTATGCCAGAGCAACCTCTGTTTGTTGGGAGCTCAGGGCCCATACGGACAGAGGTTGCTGCCTCTGATACAGAGGCAGGGTGGCAGGGGGTTACTCAGGCGTGGGACCAGGAGCGCATTGGCTGCCAGCCCCACTCCTGGGGAGCATTTTAGTAACTGTGTAACAGCTAAATATTGTTGTGGCTACACCCAATTACTAAAAACCCAGTATCTAACATCCCTACTACAAAAGCAATTTTCCCTCTCTTGGTATTCACACTTCCTCATCAACTGCCGGGAGTGGGTCACTGGTCCTTGACACCATGGTGTCCAACACACTAGACAACATGTGGCTATTTGGCCAGTTGAGTGGGGCTTGGCTGGGCTGAACGTGGCTGGTTTTCTATAGCAATAGCCACTACAGTGGCTACTGCTTCAGAACTGGTTGGACACCACAGTATATATTTATGCCTACCTTTGTAATTTCCATTCCATGAATCAGACAAAGTGGGTCTTTGCCCATGAAAGCTAAAACCCAAATAAATCTTAGTCTTCAGGGGTACCTAACAGAAGAAATGTGATCCGAGCAACAAAGTGGACAGCAGGTATGTTACTTGCTGCTTTGACCAAGACCATTCACAATTCATTCTCTATTCTTTGTTCACCCAGACTTCAATGTCTCCCACCTCCTCTACATTGTTGATGGTAGCCTTATCTACCAGACTGTCAGCTTCCCACAGGTGTCTCCAGGCCTTCTTTAACAATCCAGGAGGATTTATATGGCTTGTGCTGTGATCCCTGACTATCATGCTATTCTTAGTTGCCTCACTGTTGCGTATCTTTTTTGGGGGGAGGAGGGTACCATTTCTTATCTTACAGATTAAGTCCTTCAGAGCATGCAGTCTTTTTG
The DNA here is from genome assembly GCF_052426305.1 of Pelodiscus sinensis. Taxonomy (NCBI): domain Eukaryota; kingdom Metazoa; phylum Chordata; order Testudines; family Trionychidae; genus Pelodiscus; species Pelodiscus sinensis. The sequence goes on from NC_143057.1 coordinate 119,605,260, forward strand.
CTGCAGTTTTTACAATGACTATTTTTGTGGAGGCCTGGGCAAAACCCTCCTCAAGACACACCTCTGATGTGAGGTCTGTAAGAAGTCAGCCAACTAATGATTAGTTGGAAGAGCAGATAGGGATAGCTGGCGCTTTTAATTTTAAAAATGCAAGTGTGCATGTATGTACAAAATTAATCTGAATTGTTACCTTAATCCTTCTGCTCATATGCTGCTACTTCTATTCAGCAATTGTTTTCCAGTCTTTTCTGCCCTTAACCCCATTATTATTTGCTTAACAAAACACTGGCATTATAGTCTCATAGTTAACCAGCCATTCAAGTCTCCAAGTAATAAAACCTTTCTTGGATCAGTTTCTTTTGTGAACACCTGACTCTTCCAAATCATTAACCATGCAGATTAAACTGTTCAAGAACCCTGCACTCACAGGTTGATCAAGCACATAGTGTTAGGAATAGCTGCAATGTTGAGCAACACATTTCATCTTACTGATTGAATGATACTAATTTACTTCTACATGGATCTAAACTCCATATAGGGGGAAAAAGGTAGTTTGTTAATTGAATCCAAATCAAGTGAAAATCCTGAGCCACACAAAACTTTATTTCAAGCTCGTAAAATGAACTCTAGATTTGTAATAAGGAGATCTCAGAGAACAGTTGCCCTGGAAAAGGGGAGAAAATTGCATTTTTCCAGATACTGCTCTTAGAACTATAAAAACAATTACATCTAACGGTAAGGAAATCAGTCCAATCAGCACATAGCTGCGGGCCCATGTAACATCCTCAGAGCCATACAAATAGTATTGAATATGGCTCACATTCCATCTTGTAAGTCACATAGTGGTAAATAGGTAGAGAACCAGTGTTCTGAAGGAATTTCCACCTTACTACTTTTATCTAAAATAGTTAAGGGGTTGCTGTCAAGTGCTGAGGTCAAATGTTAGTTTATTAAAATCTTTGTCTTTGCAAAACCTATCAGATTTTAAAGTCCTTACTAAAGCCTCAGGGAAAAACTAAACCGAAGTAGTCTTGTTCACTCTTTACCTTTTATATGGTTTATATTTTGAATTTTACTAGCTTGGACAAGGAAAATAGACTAGCAATTTCACTTCTATATAATCAGCCTAAATAGTATAACATTATTTGGAAGGGTAGCTGAGTTAGTCTGGTAACACTTTAAAGACTATTTGTTGTTTTTTTAAGTTTATCCTGTACAGACTAACTAAACATGTAGATGGTAGGTATCATGAGCTTTTGTCGGCATAGCCCACTTCTTCAGATGACCGGTCATCTGAAGAAGTGGGCTGTGCCGACAAAAGCTCATGATACCTACCATCTACATGCTTTGTTAATCTTTAAAGTGTTACCAGACTATTTGTTGCTTTTTAAGTTTATTATTTGAGATGCAAGTACCGCAGAACACAAAGCTAAATAAAAACTGTTTTCAGAAGATTAATAGAAATCTGATATTTTTAAAGAAACATTGAAAGGTATTTCAGCAAAGACTTATGCTTGGTTGACGTGAATAGCCAAGATTCACTGTTTCCAATAAAACAGAACTGTATCTACATATGATACTATAGCTTTTTTAATAGGGATATTAAATTTCAATTAGTTGATAAGGGGGGCACTCACTATCCCACTGCGTCTCTTCCTTTAAAATGTACAAAAGCCATGGGCCGTGAAAGCCCGAGGCTTGCCCACAGCTCTTGTATATTTCAAAGGGAAAGGCATGGGGGAACCCGCACAAGCTGGCACCAAAGCATTCCCCCAGGTGAGCAGGGTTCCTTTGAAATGTACAAGGCAAAAGCACAGCAGTCAGGACTGGCATGAGAGGGGGCTGCTTCAGTTTTCGCTCGCACCATTTCCTCACTGCGCCTCTGCATCCTCAGCCCCACGTGGAGAAGGTGCTGGGGGAATCCAGCTTATAAGATGACTCCCTCCAGCAACAGCTCCTGATCCCTCCTCACTTGCTCCCTTTCTCTGATAGAGGCAGTGAGTGGGTAGGGGGGCGGAGAGAAAAATAGTCAAGTCACTACTTGAGTACCCAATAAGCATATGCTTATCGGGTAGTTGACTAATCGCTTACATCTCTAATTTCTAAACAAGAGTTCTAACAGTTTTTTAAACAAAGTTAGATACTTTGTGTTACTTACATATTAACACTAGCTATCATGAAAAGTTTGAAACTTTGAACTATGACTTTCCCAAAAGACTGCAAAGGCAACTATGTAAACTTCTCAAAGCGCAAACAATTTGGCCCATTTCTTTCAATATTAAAAACACTGTAAAAGTGAATTTAAATTACAAGGATCAGAATAGATTTAAGAATAGAATCTTTGGTATTTTAAATAGGAGTGAAGACAAATTTGAACAAGTCTGTCCAATAATGCCAGAATTTAAATCAACGAGTAGGACCAGAAAAGTAAAGTTCAAACATTAGAAAATGTGATCTAAGATACGTTCAACAACTTAGGCTGATTGAACTAGAGAGCTTACTGTGGCAGAGTTGTATTGACAAATCTGCACCGCAGTCAGATCTGTGATATAACCACTCAATGCCAAGGGGAGAGCATTCTCCTGTCCACATAATTAAACCACCCCCACCAAACAGCAGGAACTATGTTAGCACAAAAAATATGTACTGCCACTTATGCCGGCATAACATGTCACTTGCAGTGGGGTTTTTCACACCACTGAGCAATATATGTTTTGTTGGCATAACTGGTAGTGTACACATGGCCTTAGAGTCTCTCTTAAAACAAGTAGGAGAGTGAAATTTTATTTTACAGTATTTTTAGAAAGTCCATATATCTAAAGGTTTGGAGACAAGTCCTACCACCTTTCTTTAGAAATTCCTATTAAAATAAATGGGAGATTTGCCTAAATAAGGATGTTACAAACTCTTGAACTGGAACTATTGCATAAATTTAAACAGATGTATTACTTATTACATAAATTAGGTGTGCATTTGTTTCAAACAAATCACATTTTTATTTCAGATTATGTAAATTTCTTTCTAGAACTATTTAAGTAATCAAAAGTTTGCTTCCCAGCATTGTCAAAATTGATTTGATGAGCTATACACTTGCAGAGGTTCTCAGACTTCATTGTACCCAAACCTCCTTCTGACAAGATGACAGGAGGGCAGAAGGGGGGCAGAAGTGAAACCTGAGCCCACCCAAGGCCTGCCACAAAGCCCAAGGTTTTCTGTCCCAGGCCTAGAATCTAAGCCCTGCCACCTAGGGCTCAGGCTTTGGCTTCAGGCTTGGGCCACAGTAAGTCAAATGCCAACTTTGGTGACCCTGTTAAAATGGAGTTTCAACCCATAGCAAGAGAACCAGTGAGCTACAGTAATCAAGTTACAACAGATTATGGGCCTAACATGACAAACAGTAAACGTAAGAGTTTTGCTTTTCTGTTAGGACATGAACAAACATAAAACATTACAGAAGTGCCCACTGGCACAAAGCTAATGAACCTGAACACCAGAAACCATTATTTCAGTTACCCCTCTGTATTCTCTCTGTCCTCAGTAATAACTGATTTTAAAAAACATGGTAAGAAAGACTCCCTAAAGGCAGAAAGAATGAGCATTAAAGTTTATAACTAGAATGATAGTCAGCAGAGCAGGAGCCATGAGGGTAGGCAGGGGAGAGCACCACTTTTTGACAGGGCCAAACCTTAGTAGTAGTGTGACCACACACTCCAAGTTACAACACTGCTCAGAACAGTCATCTGTCATGACAGCCAGGCAGCTGAACCAATCGGAGTGAATGGCATTCCCACCTGGCACATAGCACTCAGGTTTCCACCAGAGTCATACTGCCACCACTCAAATCTAGCCCAACCACTCCAATGTTTTGATGGAAGAGTAGGTGAGACAAACAGAAGTGCCATAAACTCACATGCCAGACAACAGCATCACTCATTCAAATTTGGAAGGGATGGGCTGGCAGACCAAGATGCTGGCAGATGGGGTACCTCAGAGAGGAAAAGAAGAGTCAGGTAGAGAAACAAATTATATTGGCCCCCACTTTAAACTGCCTTCCACAGCCCTGACCGGATCACATCTAGGTAGACTCAAGGTCTCTGCTGGGCTTCCCGTGAAATCAGAAGCGAAATGCTGCAGTCCTACACTTCCTGCCGAGTCGTGAAATGAACAGGAAGTCCGGGGAGGGGGAGGGGAGAGACATCGAAGGGCTCCTGAAAAACTGCCCCCAAAGCTTCTTTAGGAGTCATTCCCCTGGAGCGCGGAATTGCAGTTCCCGGAGCTCCAGGGTGCGATGTGACCTCCCCCGGGGGCCCGGCGCTCACCCTGCACGGACGGGCCAGGGCGAGCCCCAAATCGCACCCTGCCGAAGCCACCTGCGCCTCGGCCCGAGGGACCCTTGGCAAGGCCCCGCGCGCTCTACGGCCCTCCCCTCCCCCGACTCTCCCCCCGGGCTCCCTCGGGGGCCCAGCCCGGTGCAGCGCGCAGGGTCTCGGGCCCTGCCTCAGCTCACGGGCTTCCCCGCCGGCCCAACGGGGGGAGAGGCGGCCTGTGTCCGAGCCCCGGGGGCGGGCGTACGGGCCCGTTGAGGCGAAGCGGAGCCCGCACCCCCCGCGGGGCGCCGGCCGGGGGCGGCCCGGTTCTGGGGGGCGGCCCGAGCCCCCGGCGGCTGAAGGCGGGTCACTCACCAGCGCTGCCGCCACGACTCCTCCTCGCCTCCCCCTCGCGGGGGAGCAGCTCGGACATGGGGGGGGCCGAGGCCGGGTCGCCGCCGCCTGCCCCGCTCCCCGCCCTGAGCGCCGCTGAGAGAAAATGTCACCGGAGGCCGCTCAGAGTCTGCTCACGGCGTCACTTCCGGCGGCCGGGCGCGGGCTGCCGCCGAGCCGCCCACGGAGCGGCGCTGCCGCCGGCCCCTGCAGCGCCCCCTGGCGGCCCCCGCCTGGCGAGCTGCTCCTCCTCCTGTGCGTGGCGAGAGGGAACAGCCAGAGCCCTTCCTTCTGGACCCAACCAGGCCTCCCTGGGGACAGGAATCAGGGGGGTCCCCATCTCTGACCCCTTGCTGAGAAAGGAGTTGGGATCCAGAGCCTCCCCTGGATCAGTCCCTCTCCTCTGTGGAACAAGAGGGGGATAATCCATAGTCTCCCAATTAGGGGAGGGATAGGACCCAGCGCCTCTTCTCAGCCCCCTTCCCTCCCACACTTGCGCCCAATGGGGAGGATCACCCCTCAGCTCTCTGCCCCTCTACAGGCTTGTGCAAGAGGGTCGGGCAGTGTGGATGCTCTGCGGATTCTTTCCCCAAGAATGGCCATACTTGCGCAAGAAGCCACGAGTGTAGACATAACCGAAGAGTGTAGGTGGTGACTAATAAAGGACTATTTAGTGAAACACCACAGATATCTACTGAACACCCCTCTATTCAACATTACAAAAGAAATAGTGTGGTTTCTTTTGCAATGCTTAGCACACCATGTTTGATGATTTTCTAAGATTGAGGAACACAAACTTTTGTTCTCCATAATGCTGTCTTTTTTCTCTGTAGAAAATAAAAGATGCTCCTGAAAAACCCTTCAGAAGTTGAGTATAGGAAGCAAAAAACTCAGTTGCAATTTTGAAGCGAGGGACAAATTTGACGGGAAAATACCTGAAACAGACCAGGTTTTAAGTTTAGGCAATAATGATTCCCCCAGTGCAGAGCAAAATTGAGCAGCAAAGTGTAAATTAATGTAAGTGCTGTTACTAAGAAATTAGCAGCTTTACATAAGAACAGCCATCCTGGGTCACCAAAGGTCTGTCTCTGATAGAAGTCAATGCAGAGAGAATGAACAGAACAGGTAATCATCAACGCTATGTCTAGATGACAAAGGTAAGTCAGACTGCTTTTTCTGCTTTTCTGTTGAAATTTGGTGCGTCTACATGGTGCCAAATTTTGGAAAAACCGGCTTTTTCAACACATTCCTTATGCCTCGTAGAACAAGGTTTACAGGGATGGCGAAAGAGCACATCCACTTTTTCGGAAAAAAATTTGAGGTCTAGACTGCAGGCTTCTTTCGGAACAAGCTTTTTTCAGAAGAGATATTCCAAAAAAACTTCTTCCGAAAGAGAGCATCCACACTGCAAAAATGCATCGAAAAAGCGATCTGCTTTTTCAAAAGATAGCATCCAGACTGAATGGATGCTCTCTCGCATGTAAGCTGTGATTGCTATGGATGGAATGGCCACCTGGGCCAAAAGCAGTCTAAGTGTCACTACATGGGACAGTGAAGTGCACCTAGGTGTGTGGGTTACACACACAGGAGCTGACAAGGAACAGCAACTGGCAGGGTGGCCAGGGAGCAAGGAAAAGTGACTGCATGGGTGGTAGGTGAAGATAGGGCTGAAGGAGGCAACCCGCCTCAGCTGCACCCACAACCTGGCCCCTTCTGCCCAGACCCCACAGGAGCCAAGCCACTCTCCCCTACTCCAGGCGGTATGTGTCTCCAGCCTTGGCAGCCCCAGAGGATAGGGAGGGAGAAGGCCACATGGCCACAGCCCCCTTGAGCATGAGGAGGGTGCGCAGCTCCGGCCTCCCCAGCCCGGAGCACAGGGAGGGTGAGCGCTGGAAGCAGCAGTACCCCACCGCCAGTACACCTACAGCAGGCGTTCCGGAAGCAGAGTGTGAATGGGCCCAGGCTGGCAGCTGGGAAAACAATGCCTTCCCCCACCTAGCATATCAGCCACCCATGAATGGCTGGCAAAGCATCCAGCCAAAGCAAATGCCCAGGTGACAGAGCAAGCCAGGTGCCTTACTCCCTTTGGTGGTGTGTAATTTTCATAGATTACTGGGAGGGTGCTCATACCAGTTCAGTGTTGTATTGTTGAAAAGGAATCCGCAGATACTGAACCTGGCCCTGCTTGCTGCCAGCACCATCTTCCAGCAAAGCTACAAATTCAAAACTAATTGGTTCACCAAGGAAGGTGCTTGAGAACATATTGATGTGGCTTGGCAAAGTGCAGTACTATGCCACAATAATGGACTGCACTCCCAACACTAGTCACAGTGAAAAGTCATTTACAGTAAAATTTGTTGATGAGGAGGATGGCTGTATCCAAGTAACCGACCACTTAAATCTGTTTCCAGTCCGTGGAGGACTCTCCTGGAAAAGGCCTAGCCCTAACCCAATTGTTTGTGAATGCTCTGAATGAGAATAAAATAAAGCTTCAGGCTGTGGCCAAGGCTACAACAGCGTGAACATGAAGGGAAGAAACAGCAGTGTCCAGGCAAGAATCCTTTCGCCTAATTCAAAAGCTGTCTTCATGCTTTGTGCCTGCCAATCCTTCAACCTGGTTGTGTCAGATACAACATCTGCTTCAGATTCAGAATCTCTCTTCAGAATCTGCAAGAGAGAAACATCCTGTTTTCTGGATAAACTATGATGTGGAAAATCCTCAAGGTCAAGGACAATACCACAAATCTTACTGCTAAGAGACACTCACTGAGAGATCCACATTGACAGTATAAGGCCCAACAAGACTGAGGTTTACAATGCCCACATGAAACTGGTGCTGTAAAGTAAAGCTATGGCCAGAATCCAACACAAGGGCTACGTCAAGACTGGCATGATTTTCCGGAAATGCTTTTAACGGAAAAGTTTTCCGTTAAAAGCGTCTAGATTGGCACAGACGCTTTTCCACAAAAGCACTTTTTGCGGAAAAGCGTCTGTGGCCAATCTAGACGCGCTTTTGCACAAAAAAGCCCCAATTGCCATTTTCGCGATCGGGGCTTTTTTGCGCAAAACGAATATCAGCTGTCTACACTGGCCCTTTTACACAAAAGGACTTTTGCCCAAACAGGAGCAGCATAGTATTTCTGCAAAAAGCACTGATTTCTTACAGTAAGAAGTCAGTGCTTTTGCGGAAATTCAGGCAGCCAGTGTAGACAGCTGGCATGTTTTTCCAGAAAAGTGGCTGATTTTCCAGAAAAACTGGCCAGTCTAGACACAGCCAAAGTGGAAAGCCTGGAAAACCAGATCAACTACCTTCACATTTCTGATCTTAATTATTGTTTAGCATAATATCCTGTTGTGTTCCAAGTAAACACAATAAGCAAGGCATTATAAACTCAGCTGATGGACATTGCAACCACTGCTATTTCAATAAGAAGCTGCTTCATCGTAGCTTACTGAACCAATGCATTTGAAGGTGCCATTACTACAGCCAAAGAAATGGCATAAAACTTAAGAATTAAGCCTATCTTCAGGGAAACTTGTATTCATCAGAAGAGACCATTTGCTTACAAAGGCAAAGATGAGGTGGTGGGAAGCTCAGAAGGAAGATTCAAGAGGGGAGTTTTTTTGCTCACTCATTTACACTGTTATACAATATAACAATGGGCCAGGTTACAACACTCATGTCATTTTAAGTAAGTTGGATAAATCTTGGGTAAGTATAAGGATTACATACTAAACAAGAAATTAAGTTCAGTGCATGGGTGGCCATAAACTAGTAGGCTGCATCTAGACTGGCATGATTTTCCGCAAATGCTTTTAACATGCTTTTGCGGAAAAACTTGCCAGTCTAGATGCAGCCATAATGTTGCATTACAGGGGGTAGGGAACACTCAGCTAAAACAGTAATGCAACATTACTAGTTTATGACCACCATGCACTGAACTGAATTTCTTATTTATGACTTAGAGTCTCACACCTTTCCTGATATTCTTAAAGAATTGCAGAAGATCTTTTAACTCTACTTAACCTCTATGGATTTTTCAGTTCAAACAGGTATTTATTCGCAAATCCTCAGTGTATTTTCTTCTGATTATGCAGAAGAAATACTTTTGAGTGTGTGTAATGAAAATTGCAGTTAAACTAAGCCAAATTTATTTCTGGAATCATTTTACAGAAGTGCAAAAAAAAGAAAAAATTCTAAAACCATTAAGATTGCTGAAAAACAACTTAATGTTCAGATACTAGATTTATGAATAGATTAATGGAACAAAATTATCTATTGCATCATCTACAAATTTCAAGTATTTAAAAGGAAGAAATTTCTTAAATCCTACCCCATCATCATAATTACAGTCATGTTCTATTCAATACTACAGCTACTTGAAGTTTTGGACTGTTTTACCAAAACAACTGGAATTTTTGAAAGTGTTTTTGTTCAAAATGAAAATGTTAATTTGGTAAATTATTAGACATGTGCACATACTTTGCTTACTACTATTTCAGTCAAATTTTATTGTTTCCTATTTCCCAAAAACTATTGCAAAAAATGGTTCTTATGTACACTACACAATGAAGTTTAAAAAAATATGCCCTGAAAAAATTTTACAACACTGGCCATTTATTTTTGGGGAAAAAAAAGTAAATGCCATTTTTAAATCAATTTTCACTGAAAGAATTGTAACTAATTTTATATATTTCAACTCCACAAACTTAACTTTGTCCTCTGGAGTTTTATTTATTTCTTTAGTTTTAATTTTAGAACCTACACATTTTCTTTTAAGGCATATGCTGTTAACTGAGAAACACTAACAGTTAATATATTTGATAGTATTTGTTTTTTAAATTTTTAATATTTTAAAAATATTTTTAAAAATAACATACTGTAATTTAACGGGAAAAGTAACTTTACACGAGAATGGCCATATTGTGTCAGACCAACGATCCATAAAGCCCAATATCCTGACTTCTGATAGTGGCCAGTGCTAGATGCCCCACAGGGAAGGAACAAAACTTTATCATTGTATAATAATGTACACATAGGAATACGTATCTGAAAAGGATCAATGTATTACTGTGCACTATTTTTCTTTTCCAGAAATGTTTGTGACGTGTTTGTATTTTGATATTGTTGATATAATAGTTTTGTTCCATTATGATCAAGTATCTTTTGTACTTTATAAGTACAATTGGGTTGATTTTCAGTGGTTTTGAGCAATTCCTTTGAACTCATACTTTGTCCCAGATCCTCAAAAGTGTTCATTGGGAGTTAGATACCTAAATACTTTTGAGGATCAGGGCCTTTTAGTCTTATTCCTGCAAAAGCCTTCATGCCTACTTTGTCCACTGGAAAAAACCTAGAAATCTGGTAGCACCTTAAAGACAAACAATTTTATTATGGGCATAAGCTTTTGTGAGCTGCAACTCATTTATCAGCTGCATTTAGTAAAAGAAACAGTTAGTAGGGATATAGAGATGGGAGTGTTATATCAGAGCTAATTCATTATTCAAACATTCAGTCATATTCATTACTAGAAGATTTACCTGGCCTTAACTCAATTAATTTTCATTGGAAAATAAAATGAAAATGTAAATGCTTCATTTGAATCATTGCTTGGGGGGGGGAGGGGCAGAGGAGATTGAGGGGTTCAGTATGCAGTCTGTCCCAGAGCAGTGTTTCTCAACCAGTGGTACAAGTACTCTTAGGGGTACTCAAGAGAAGTCTGGGGGGTACGTCAACAACTGAAATTTGGAGAAAACTGAATTTTTGTTTAAAGTTTTACAGGGCTTTATTCTTTTTGTAGTTTTTTCACCCAAAAATGTCATCGTCCGCCCAGCTACGATTAAGTTGTTTAAACAAATGTGTTGTAATGGTAGAAAAAATTGTGTGGGTCTGAAAACTATAAGTACTGGGGGTACTTGTGTGTGTGTGTGTGTGTGTGTATATATATATATATATATATATATATATTTTTTTTAAAGGGGTACCTTATTAAAAAAAAGGTTGAGAAACACTGTCCCAGGGAGAGAGGACTACCCATCCTCTCTCACCTCAGCAGCTTGGAGCAAGGTGAGAAGCGCCTCTCCATGGGTGCTGCAGTTCCAGGGGCGCATGGCCCTGGCTGGGGCAGATCCAGGTTCATCTGCCCCCTGCACTCCCCAGCCAGGATGAGGAATGCAGCAAACTATATTTTCCCCTTGCTCCCTACCAAAGGAGAACAGCCAGCAATGTTCTTGTACAAATTAGGGGGGAGCTCAGCTACCCTGAACTCTCTAAAGAGTGCCTAGGGGTGGGAGGCTTGGGCAGTCCCAGATAGAGGAGGGGCGCACTGTCTCTTTTCTATGTGGCTTTTTTGTGACGCAACCCCATTCTAGGCTCATCCCATTTTCCTGGCACAGTAAAATCCTTACTTTACTTTAAGTTAGAAGAGGAAGCTATATTATGTATTTGGTGGTCGTTGCACTTACCCTTTAGGATGAGTTCTTGGACAGAGAGACAAACACATGAAACTCTCTCAACTATATAGGGGTATGTCTCCACTACCCCGCTAGTTCGAACTAGCGGGGGTAATGTAGTCATCCGCACTTGCAAATGAAGCCCGGGATTTGAATTTCCCGGGCTTCATTTGCATGAAGCCGGCCGGCGCCATTTTTAAATGCCGGCTAGTTCGGACTCCGTGCCGCGCGGCTACACGCGGCACAGACTAGCTAGTTCGGATTAGGCTTCCTAATCCGAACTAGCTAGTCCGTGCCACGTGTAGTCGCGCGGCACGGAGTCCGAACTAGCCGGCATTTAAAAATGGCGCCGGCCGGCTTCATGCAAATGAAGCCTGGGAAATTCAAATCCCAGGCTTCATTTGCAAGTGCGGATGACTACATTACCCCCGCTAGTTCGAACTAGCGGGGTAGTGGAGACATACCCTAGTAGATTAGCTCTGATGTAACACTTCCATCTCTGTATCTCTACTATCTTTTTTCTTTCACTTCATACATCTGATGAAGTGAGTTGCAACTCACAAAAGCTTATGCCATAATAAAACAATTAGGCTATGTCTACACTGCAGGTTTCTTGAGCAAGAACTTTTTGCGCAAGAATTCGTGCGCAAGAGCGCGTCCACATTGCCATGTGCAAGAGATATGCTTCTGCGCTAGAGCATCGATGGCAGTGTGGACACTCTCTTGCGCAAGAAAGCTCTGATGGCCATTTTAGCCATAGGGGTTTCTTGTGTAAGAAACCCCCTTTCCCCATCCACGCTAACCTTTTTGCGCAAGAGCTCTTGCTCAAAAAGTCTTATTCCTCGTGGGGAGAGGAATAACTCTTGTGCAAAAAGCCCTTTCTTCTGACAATCTACAGTAAACTTTCTTGCGCAAGAACGGGCTTGTAGTGTAGACGCGCTGCAAGTTTTTGCACAAGAATGGCTGTTCTTGCGCAAGAAACCTGCAGCATAGACATAGCCTTAGTCTTTAAGATACCATTGGAATCCATGTTATTTTTACTGAAACAGACTAATCTAGCTACTTCTGAAATTTTTGTGCACTGAGTAAATCCTATAGAAGTCAATGAAGCTATATAATGCTAAGTAAGCACACAAATCTTGGCAGGACACCTTTCCATTTAAATAGTGGATACTCAGCACCTCGGACAATCAGGTGCAATGTGTTTCAGAAAAATGGATGGACTGTTCAATTCCATTTAAATTATCTAATGTCTGGAGCATTCTCAATTGTTTCATAATGTACATTTCCAGTGAGGGGGATTGCTTACTGTTTTGTATAAACATTTACAACACTGTGTAATTGAAGAACTGAGAACTCTTGTTAAAAATAAGTGTAAAGGTCTAACATTTATTTGATGTTCACCACACTGCCTGAAAGCTGAATAGTGCTAGGTGATAACTAGCAGCTAATTTGTGTGACTGAAGCAGATGGCTTAGTTCTGGAACAGAAGTAGCACACAGCTGTTCGATTCCCTCTCCCCCCCAGTATCTTTCCTAGCAGTACCAAGCAGGAGTAGTATCCAGCTACCTTTGCTGGATTGTGTCAAACTCCAGCCCTTGCTGCTGACTGTGTAGTCAAGGGTGGACTCTTGGGTAAGTTTTGCTGCAAAGCTAGGTGTGGAACAATGCAAGTTTACAGTATACTAAAATCAAGGACTTCACTGAACTGAACAAAGCCTATCTCAAGTATTATTTCCACTTAGTCCACTGCCACACTTGTATCCAGCAGGATGTTCCTAGAGCCTCTGAGTGCTACTGGCTGAGCCTGGAAAGTGAAATAATCTACAAGGCTAGAGAGCCCGAATCCTGGCTTGTTTAACATTAACATTTAAACAGCCAAACCACTACAGTCTTTTCCCCCGGGAAATGAGACTGTCCTACGACTCAGCTCATGGAGCTTTCTTCAAACTATCCCTGTGAGGAAGGTCTCAGGAGGATCACAAAGGAGGTGAGAGTGTACTACAACAACCCTGTGGATCTGCTCCTTCTGACCACGCATCCAAGCAAAATCACTGTTGCTCCAGACCCCATGCCGGTATTGCGTCAAGAGGCAGGTAGGCACAAGCAGGAAGGCAATCATGGAGTAAGTAGACACTCCCATAGATCCAGCAAAGCCCAGTTCCCACTGTGAATTGAATGGGCATCTGCAGGAAGCAACAATGCAGGTCAGTAACTGGCACTGTATGCAAATGAACTCTTTTCCCCTCATTTGCCTGCTCATTCACCTATTGCTTGTATTTCCACGTTCTCCATTCCCAATACACCCAAAGCCTATGTGCTCCCAGAACTAGAAAAGTCAATTAAGCACCTGTATCTTTTTTCTACCTACCACTTTCCCCTCATGGCGGAACTACAGCAAACTCTCTGGAGTTTCTTCCATTCACTTAGTATTAATCATAATGTACTATAAAAGCCAGGAAGGCAATAAAGCCTCAATCCAGTGCAAACCCTACAGTTAAGGATACAATCTAATTTGATTAGCCTGCAGGGCAAGTGGAGACCCTCGGGTGTCACTATTAGATTTCAGTTCCATGTCACCCATTCAAATCTAACCCAGGTGAACAATGAAAGCTGTTACCAGCCAAAGGCTGGTCAGGGGTCTCTACGAAATAAGTCACTGAATTCAGGCAGTTAGGAAGGAAGGCATGCATCCATCCTACCTAAAAAACACCCTGTTGGCTGGCTCCACGGCTTGAATGGGCTTATAATAGCTCAATTTGTGTAGCTTATTTCGAGTTAAATCCTGCAGTATAGACGCACCCTGAGAGTAGTAATGCTATGTCAATTGCATAGCTTATTTTAAAATAGCTTATTTCAAAATTGGGAGTGTTTACACAGCACTTATTTTGAAATAGTGCACTCTTCCTTCGACTGCCCTTATTCCTCGCACTCTTCCTTCGACTGCCCTTATTCCTCGTACAATGAGGGTTACAGGAGTCGGAGTAAGAAGTAGTCTAGCTTGACGGTATTTTGACATTATTTTGAAATAACTGCCTGTTTAGATTTGGACTAAGTTGTTTTGAAATAACGCTAATTATTTTGAACTAATGTTGCTGTGTAGATGTACCCTCAGTGCTCAAGATAAAGGTCTTCCAAGTCAGTCACTTCACATCATATCTGCCACAGGAGTTGGTTATGTTAAAATGGGGAAAGCAGTTAAGTTTTATCTTAATAGCTAGGGCTCTACATGCATTTTAGAAAAGGATCTGAAGAGAAAAATAAAAGCGGAGACTGTTATATCAAAAGATGTTATAACAAATGCTGCCTAGCTTGCCTTGATCCACCAAACAGGAGACCTTTCTAAGGTTAGAGACCCAGAACCTGGGTAGAGGTGAAAAAGAGAACAAGTGTAACCAAACAGCCCTCTGTCAAATCTCAACTCCCTCTTCCCTTCCTTTTTTCCCAGTTGCTCTAATTTAGTAAATCAAAAGTTACCTAGTTCAGAAGTTTAATCAAACATGAAACTGCCTGTTTGCTGATTAGGGTGCCATCTGGAGGTCATTTACCAGTTTTATCTTATATTTGTAAACATGGACAGAGAAGGAAGCCTCGTTTTTACTGTTCAGGCTAATGGAAAACAAAATATACATAATATTTACAAAATGAAAGCTATGAGAATAGCTCAAAATCCATGTGCTTGGCAGAAAGAGAGTCAGTTTGCAGGCCCACACAGTGAGGAGTATACCACGATGTTTAGGAGCCCAAAAAGTCTAACTTTTTTTGTACATCCTTTTCCACACTGGTGACTTTAGGTAAATCGACGTTTGCTGGGCTCTGGTACTGACAGTGTCATCATGTCAACTTTACTGGAGAACTCAGCCTCAAGAGCATTCTAGTGGGAGAAAGAAGCAAGAGAAGTCAGTGACAAGACAAATAACTTTCATATTTATTAGCCAAATATGTCTCTAATGGTCACCTCTACTAGATATCATTTTATGTGTTAACTCAGCTGACTGAAAGAGCATAATTGATGGGGAATATTTATCAGCAGTTGGTACAAGACACAGTTCAGAATAGGTGACAGCATGTAGCAGCTCATGAATTGAGAAAAATGAGTCATCATAAAGAGCCAAAAGTTAGCATTACTAATCCTAATGATACCCCAAAAAAAGAAGTGGGCTGTGCCCACGAAAGCTCATGATACCATCTACATGTTTTGTTAATCTGTAAAATGCTACTAGACTATTTGTTGTTTTTAAGTTTTTCCTGTTACAGACTAACTCAGCTACCCCTCTGAAGCTTTTAAAAATTTTTAGAGAATTCTTAAAATTATGACAATGTTGCTTTGTTCCTAGGACAATCTCTAAATATCAAACACTAATAAAGGATCCACTGTTTATGGATTTGTAACAAGCCATCTAGAGAGCTTATCACCAACCAGCTTAAAGGCTCAATCACAGTTACTTCCCAGCTGACACCACTGATCCATGCTGTGTGATCCTCCTGGTCTTTGGAATGCAACATTTTTAGAAGCAGCTGGCTGAAGGGGCTGAATGGAGCATCCTGGCCATGGCAATCTCTTACAATGTGATGCACAGAACAGGAACGTGGGAGAGCTTTAAAGTCTTGTTTTACTGAGATCCACACACAAATTCCACATGTATGCAGAAAAACAGAAAAATGCTAGCTGGTGGTGGGCTTCCATCATGCTATGAAGGGTTACTAGTCACAGACAGCATGCCAAAGCAAAGTATTAAGGTGAAAAACTTCTTGCCCAAGAAAGCCCTATCAATGATCAAGTGGGATCAAATTAATCAAATAAGTGTCTAATCATTGATCCTAGTGGTACTGTCCAGGTAGAAGGAGGTCTCATAACTGCAATCCTCAATATTTAGGACTTTAATGATTACCAACACCTTCAACTGCATCTAGAAGCAAATAGGAACCTAATGCAAAAATGTAAGCACAAGTTTTATGAACACACTGGTCCATGACAGTCAGGAGCGCAGCTGCAGTCCCATGTGGACTTCAAAGGCCGTACAGAACTTAACAGCAAACAAGCCAGCAGAAGACAAATGCAAGGATAACCATTTACAGTCTATTTTATAGAGAAATGGTCACACTTCTGTCCAGCTGCCAATTAAAAAATGCTACAACTACCCTCTGAGACTCCAGGATCAGCAATGAATCCTAGAGGGCCTCAAGACAGCAAACCATTTTAGCAACAAGCACTCTCAAAAGTTGGTGCAAACTGAAAACACTTTTGCCCACTTCCTCAAAGGTATTTAAGGACTAAATTCCATTGATTGCAATGAGAATAAGGAATTCTGGTGTTTAGGTTGATTTTTTAGAAAGTGACAGTCTTGATTTAAATCTCAGAAAGCAATAAAGACACATACCAGTTCCCGCTTTGCTTCTTCAATCTTCACTCGAGCAAGGGAGGGATTCTAGAAGAACAATTGCATATTAGCTGCAAGTAGAGACAGTTCTATTTCAGTATGAAACACAGGATTTATCCTAGCCCAAAGATTTCAATTAAGGGCAGGAGAGGAATTGGGGCTAAGCAAATGTATTCCCCACAGGTGCAAAAAGTCCTGCAATTAAAGACAGAGACAAAATCTAAATGAAGTGGATTTTGAAGGAGCTTTTACAAGGCCTAATGTTCAAAGAAACATTTCCATGAAATTCACAAAACTGTTGATCAAGAGAGCCTGGCTTTAAACATTCCCAGCAGAGTTTGCAGCCTAGACACGGAATAGGAAAGTCCACATGGGCACACAGCTTGCTTGAAGGAACACTCCTCTCCCACTCTGAGCATCTCAGGCACTCAGCCAGTGATGAGAAATGCATAAAGGCTAAGAGGCAGGAGAGATCAAGCCTCTCTCTCCACTGAAACCAAGACAGGGAGAACTGGAAGAATAAAAGCCAATTTTGGGGTTTTGAATTCCTTGAGAACACCAAGCAAACTGCCTTTGGGCACTGTTACAGAGACAGGCCCCACCCCTTCCCTAAGACAGGCACATAGCTGGAAGCTTTCTGGTTTTGTAGCAGGGGTAACAATGGCCAGCTAAGGTGAGGGAATCAGGCCTGCAGCAAGGATGTGTGTAGTGGGGGAAACTCACTGCAAGGAGTGAGTTGAAGACAGACGGCTGGTCTAGTGATTAGGGCATTAGCCTAGAACCTGAGACTTGGATTCAGTTCCCTGTTCTGGCATTAACTCCACATGTGACCTCTGGCAAGTCATTTAATTTCTTTGTGCATTAGTTCCCCAGCTGGGATAGGAAATGATAGCACTTTCCTACCTCCCGGGGTGCTGAGAGGATTAATACATTAAAGATTGTGAGGCGTCCAGACTCTACAGTAATTGCAGTCACAAATACAAAAGACAGAATTGTGAATCTCTCAATATAAGTTCATTTAATAAATCACAGTGCTACCCTGAATTGTTTCAGAATCTTCCCTGTGTCCAAGAGGAAGAATCTGTCCCATCTGATTTAAGAAGAAAAAAAAATGATTTTTTTATTTCATCCACTTCCATAAGAGCTGTGCAAGTGCTGCTGTTAGACTGTCCCCAAAACAATACATAAAGGTGACCTGTCTACCTCATGCAAAGTCACTGTTTACATACCTCTCACTTG
Organism: Pelodiscus sinensis; assembly: GCF_052426305.1. Lineage (NCBI taxonomy): Eukaryota > Metazoa > Chordata > Testudines > Trionychidae > Pelodiscus > Pelodiscus sinensis. The sequence continues at coordinate 119,623,032 of NC_143057.1, forward strand.
GCGGATTAATACACTACTGTTGGCTCTAATCTCCTTAATAGAGTTTTCCTTAACTGAAATGGGTTTTTGTAATATGGATTTCTCCTTGTTTCAGACTACTGAATTCCTTTAAATCAAGGATTACTTTATGTAGCAGTTTGCTTAGAGCTCCCAATACAACTAACTGGTAGTAACAGCAATCAAGTTAAAAAGTATTGGTGATGTGTACCAGCAGATTCAAAGTTTGATTTATATACCTTTTACAATTATTGATACACTTTTGGAAAAGAACTCGATGCCAGAAATTTTTGTTTTCCTCTCTACTTTTCCAAGTAATTCACTGATTCTTAGCTTACATAGTTTATTTGGGTTCGAATCCACTTAAGTGTGCAGCAGCAGTCAAAAAAGCAAATAGAATGTTAGAAATCATTAAAAAAAGGGATAGTGAATAAGACAGATAATATCTTATTGCCTCTAAATAAAACTATGGTACGCCCACATCTTGAATACTGCATACAGATATGGTCGCCTCATCTCCAAAAAGATATATTGGCATTGGAAAAGGTTCAGAAAAGGGCAACAACAATTATTAGGGATTTGGAATGGATCCCATATGAAGAGAGATTAAAAAGACTTGGACTTTTAAGCTTACAAAAGAGGAGACTAAGGGGGGATATGATAGAGGTCTATAAAATCATGACTGGTGTGGAGAAAGGGAATAAGGAAAAGTTATTTACTTATTCCCACAATATAAGAACTAGGGGGTCACTAAATGAAATTAACAGGCAGCAGGTTTAAAGCAAACAAAAGGGAGTTTTTCTTACTCATTACATAGTCAGCCTATGGAACTCCTTGCCAGAGGATGTGGTGAAGACTAGGACTTTAACAGGGTTCAAAAGAGAGCTAGATAAATTCATGGAGGCTAGGTCCATCAATGGCTATTGCCCAGGATGGGTAGGAATGGTGTCCCTAGCCTCTGTTTGTCTGGAAATAGGTGACAGGAGAGGGATCACGTGAGGATTACCTGTTGTGTTCCCTCCCTCTGGGGCATTTGGTATTGGCCATTGTCAGCAGACAGGATAATGGGCTAGATGGACCTTTGGTATGACCCAGTATGGCTCTTCTTATGATTCCCATGTATTATGGTTGGAGAAAGCAAAATCTATCTACCAAAACTATTTAATCAGCCTTCTTTTAAGCAAAATCCTTCTTCTGGACAATTCATTAAGGACAGACATAGTGATTTGGAAACAGGACAACTACAATGGAGCTTGTCAACTTCACTGCAACACAATTTATTTACATTTTGATGTCTATATTTTATAATAAAGAAAGATATATTTCAGCTACAAACACAACCTCCACCCCGAAATTAAATTGACAGTGAAAGTATAGCACCTAAAGAGAAAGCTGTTCAATTTTCTTTTATTTATATACACAGAAACTCTTAGGATACCAGAAGATAATTTAATATTAGTAGAAATAGTTACAGGAGTTAAGTCCAAGTAGGATTCCAATTTCTTCTTCAAAGGCATAGTCTGTTGCTTTAGTTCAGACAGTTTCTATAAAAAAAAGCAAATCACCAGGTTATATATTATATTTGCAACCTAATTGGGTATAAGTGATGAAAGTCTGTGTAAGTTTTAAGAAAATTCATTGCTGCTGTCATTCTGATTAAGAATCTACAATTCTTCCCAGGATTTAATATTCCAACAACTGTATGTAGTCAAATCCAGCTGAAGTTTTTTATCGAAGTAAAAATGCAATTTTACTTATCCTTATAAAACATAAAATATACTTTCAAGCAGTATTACTATCGGATGCCTCTCTGCTAGTCTGGGTAAAAGGAGGTAGTAATCTCAATCTAGAACCCACTGGACAGATGTCCACATCACATAAAAACACCACTGCAATGGGCATTACCTGAGGCTCTTGTTGGCAATCAATACAGGCCAAGCCAGAATTGGTCACAAAGAATGAGTTATACACTAATACTAAAGGTTGCCCAGCCACAACAGGGCTGAGTCACATAAGTAAGGCAGTGTTGGGAACCTTCCACCACCACTTTTAGTAATGTACCCATTCTGTGGACAAAGAGAAGAGTTAACTCTCAACGGCTTCTGATCCAATAATTTTCACTAGCACTAATTCCATTTTAAAATCAGAGATAAACCTACAATGCATTAGAGGGATGTCAATGGTTAGTCAGTTAACCGGAGGCCCCGCTGGGATGGGGCACACCCCACCTAACATAGGCAGAGAGCTGTTCAAATCTGGCTGGGCCCACTGCGCCATGAATGGGGGACACTTCAGCCCAGCCAGAGTATCCGCCACCCGTGCCAAGCCTGGCCTGGACAGAGCAGGCCCTGCCTGCACTGGGCCTGGCCTGGACAGAGCAGCCCACCACAAGCAGGGGAACTGTTCCAGCCCAGCTAGCCCACTGTGCCATGCTGTGCGCAGGAGGTCACACCAGCCCTGGGGGGAACAGCCTGTTTAAGGAGTTAACCGGTTAAACATAATGTTTAACTGATTAAATGGGATTTTACACCCCTAATACATTATGATACAATAATTCATCCCCTTCACTCCAAACTCCATCGCTCTGCAAAACAGATAAAAGAACACTGCCTAGTCAAACTTGTCCCTATATTTAGGATCCATGAGACAACAAAGGTTTTACAAAACCAAGACCTACATGGAAGTTTCTATGAATTTTTTAAATTTAAGATTCTAATGGGAACATTTTTCAACCAGCATTTTCCCTGCAGTATTTTTCAATCCAAATATTGTCAAACAATGCTAGTTCATGACATCTACAAAGTGAAACTGACTAGGCTACTATACAAACTAATTAAATAAGCAAAAAATAAAACATAAATGGCAAACACATTATATGTTTGCAATGCTCTCTGTTACAGTAATACAGGGTGATATTTGTTTTGTGAGAGCAGAAAGAACAGGCTCAGACAGACACCATGTACTGCAGCAAATTGCTGGAGCAGTCACATTTAGAAAAAACAGGAAATATGTTTTTTTTTAATGAAAGTATTGCAACAGTGCCCCTTTAAGAAATGACACTACGACTGTCTTACAGTATTCACTAATATATTAAAAAATGTTATTTACATAAAACTGGAGGTGGCCTCAACATGTAAAATTTGGATCAAAGATTGGATTTTGGATGTGGGATGTTGGTTTGGGCCTATCTAGAACATAAATATATGCTCAAGTGGATGTTATTTCCTTAAATATTCAAATATTGATTTGCATTCACAACTTCATATATATCCCTCTTATCACCACATACTCACCTCCGAGAGACTCACTAATGACTGATGTGTCAAGGAAGGGTCCATCCCACTTGCAGAAAGTTGCTCCTACAAGGGGAAGACAGTTCACAGTTTGTACAGTACATATTGCTCCTCTACGGAAACAAGACATACAGTACATTACTCAAAGTAAAACTTGACACAGGGATATTTTGATGTTTACTTGTATTTGCACATAAGCAGATAAAAAAAGAAAAAAATGTACGGACAGCAGGAATTCAGTGCTGTTTTAAGTGCAAATCTCCAAACAACTTTAACTGTGGAGTCAGTGGCTAATGAGACATACATAAATAGCATTATGCCTACTAGAACACCAGCATGACTATTTTTGCAGATAGACACATTTTGTATCTATAACTATGCAAATCTGTGGATATCTGCAGGTATCTGCATCTGCAAATGTGGATATCTGTGGATTACTTTTGCAGATGCAGATACCAGTTTTGAGTCTGCACAGAGCTCTTCAAATATGTGAAAAATAATTCCAACTATGATCCATGCCTCTATATTTTTAAATTTATGAAGATTCCCCATAACAAGGAACACTGGAAAAAACAGCTATTTCTGAATAAGAGCAATGGAGGACCTGAATTTACTTACCTGTAATAGTTGCTTAGTGTTCCAGTCCTATAAACACTTAGTGTATGTCTAGACTACATGCCTCTGCCAACAGAGGCATGTAAAATAGGCTACCCGAAATAGTCAATGAAGCGGGGATTTAAATATCCCTGGCTTCATTAAAATAAAAATGGCTGCCACGTTATGCCGGGTCAGCTGATCATCGGCACAGCATACGAGTGAAGATGTGGATCAGTTGACAAGGGAAGCCTTTGTTGACCGCTCCTGTAAACCTCATTTCACAAGGCATAAGGGAGCAGTCGACAAAGGCTTCCCTTGTCGACCGATCCGCGTCTTGACTCGCACGCTGTGCCAACGATCAGCTGAGCCAGCACAGCACAGAGGCCATTTTTATTTTAATGAAGCCAGGGATATTTAAATCCCCGCTTCATTGACTATATCAGGTACCCTATTTTACATGCCTCTGTCAGCAGAGGCATGTAGTCTAGACATACCCTTAAAACCCATGTATAAATCTGACTTTAATGGGACAATTCATGTGAGTAAAAAGTTACAGGCTTTCTTATGTATTTGCATTTCTCCTCCCAGTGCACAACTAAGGCATTTTTGGCAGAGCAGTCATAGTGTTCATGCCAATCATTAATTTTAATAAAGTCAATTTAATAAAGCCACATCCTCACCTCTGTTGTGAAATTAACTGAAAATGTATGTAAAAAAAAATCACAGCCTTACACATGACTAGCAGGAACCTCCCTAACTTTAAAATATTGGGGCAATTACTTACCAACCCACTCCAGCAAGAGACGAATTCAACCCCATCACCTCCGTTACCTTTTAAGCAAATGGAGCTAAACATCACAGCATCCATCCACATATCCCCAGCTACGCAGAAAAGGCAACTGTGAGATCAATTACAAATGATACCCTTCAGAGACCAACCATTCTTTATTTCCAAGTGTCAGATGTAATAGATTTCCCCTCTTGGAGGCTAAAAACCTCCAAAGATGTCTCTAACTAGTAGTGAAACCATACATTTTGGGAGCCAATTTGACACGATCATATCTTCCTTTAATAATACTGGAAGAAGACTTATCACCAACCTCTGCAGCCTTGATCCTGAATTTGAAGTCCTCAGATTTATCCTTCAGGAATGTCATGTTCTGGGCCCGGCTATCAGCTTTGGCTTTTTCCATTGCCAGATGTTCTTCTGTTTTTTTAATGTCCCTTTAATAAAAAAATTGTGTTGAATATATGTGGCTTACAAACCTTCAAGCAAATTCACATTCTCAAGTAAACATCCACAAGAAGGAAAAAGTGATGCAGAAAACTGAATTTCACTCACAGTCTCTACCAGCTCAATCTTTTGGTGGGATGAGATATCCATGTGCAGATACCCCACAGATTTACACAACTCTAGGATAGTAGGACATCTTCATGAAAAACCAGAACATGTGTACAACAATTAATACTAATAACCTGGTGGGTCATTATACTAGGTTAAAAGTCTCAGAGGGGTAGCCATGTTAGTCTGTAACTTTAAAAACGAGTAGTCCTGTGGCACCTTAGAGACCAACAAAAAATATATATTTAGTATCATGAGCTTTCATAGGCAAAACCACTTCTAGCTAGGAATGTGATTGTCTAGTTGACTATCCGATAAGCAACTGCTCAGAACCACCAGCTGACCCTGGGGCTCCATGAGGCCGTGCCACTTTGAAACGACATGGGGAGCACTGGGCCAACTTGAGCCCCCTGCTGGCCCCGTGCTCCTCACAGCACTTTCACCTGTGAAGTGTAGCAACAGCCCTTTGCTGCACTTCAAAGGAAGAGGCTCCCTTATTGAGGCACCCTGGGGCTGTTGCTACACTTCAAAGGTGGAGGCGCCCTTATCGACTAATCAAATAGTCAATGCAAATTGCATCGACTATTCGATTAACCAATTAATTGAAATTTTACATCCCTACTTCTAGCTAGTTCATCTCATCTGAAAAAGCTATATAAATATATATATTTTTTGTTAGCCTCTAAAGTGCCACAGAACTACTCATTGTTATACTACGTTAGTGGGGAACCTAGGAATACAACTGTTAATTGACTTAACTAAAACCATACAGTGAGGTAATAGCAGAGCTGGGACAAGTACACATGAAAGCTAATTCTGCCACATTACCTATGCTGCTGCTACTATCAGCCATAATAAAGAGTTTTCTATAGTGCCCCTCGTTGTTTCCAAGCATTTCAACATAAATATCATTGATGGACTTTGTAGAATTTTATAATCATTTGGTTAAAGGAAATTCTTGTTTTTTGTTCTGACCCAGTCGCTTATTTTTACCACTAAACAGCACAGCTCATGCTCAGAAAAATAGGCTCACTCTGAACCTCTGCAGAAAGCAACCAGTGGAAAATGTAGGCAGGTACTTTTATAAGCACTATTCAACCCATAATACTTCATTTCATCATTATAGGTTTGGGAGTTTTAAACTCTTTGAAGTAAATTTGTTGCAAGGACCCTGACTAATGGTTTAAATTGCTGTGAATTAGCAACACGTTTTAAAACCAAATATTCAGATTGCATATTGTCTATAAACAGTAATAAGGATAAGAAAATAGGGGACCAGCACACCCAATTCAGCCTTTTTCCTCTCCTCCTCCTACTCACTCTTGGAGATGTTTTTCTAGCACCAGTGCTGCAGTTAACTTTTTCCTAAGGTTGGTCAATTCAAGTTCCATTTCTCTGTTTCTCGATTCTGTCGCATGTAAATCTGAGGTCAAATCATTGATAGCAGGGATGAAGCTAATGAAACAAGAGATTTCATTGATCTATTTAGGAATCAGTATTGTTGAAGCACAAGTTTATATAATCACTTATTTTCTTGCACGTTACTCAAACTTCGTGTGGGTTTATTCTCAAATAATGGCTAATCTGGTAATAGGTCTGTTTAAACTATTTTACAATACAAATAGCTAAAAATTTCCATAAATCAAGATTTGACAATGTGCATAAAATTCAAAATAGCTTAACATTTTAATTGCTAGCCAATACACATTTACACTGCTGTTTATCTTGAACCATTTCACAAGCTATAAACATGCACTAACTGAACTGCAACTGCTTCTGGGGTGGATGATGCCAGACAGTCTTAGCACACCACACTGCACACCAACTGGAGTAGGAAGGAAAGGAACGGAGGCAGAAAGGGACGTTTTAGCTATTTTTATTAAAAGAGCCAGACTAGACCTCATTTTTGTAAGGTTTCATCTGGGAGATCTACAGAGGATAAACAGCCCAATGCTCCATTTAAATATTTCCAAAGGACGAAGCGTTGAGCAGACCCTGCTAGGTTTTAGGGAATCGAATTTGAAATACTGAGGTGTCCAACCAGTGGCCCTTGAGAATAACTATATGAAGGAAAAATCTATTTGATTATGAATTGAAAATGCAACCCGAGTCACACCCTGCAATTGTTCAATGGAAGCCTATGAATCAGCCTCGTCTGTTCAACTATCACCCACTGAAGCTGCCCAAGGAGCAGCTATGGGCCCCTTACCTGCTGTAAGTGCTCAACAACTCCCCTGCTGCCCATTTGCTGCAACACAGGAGTAAGAGTTGAGAGTAATATTAACTACTCCAGGGAAGTGTTCCCTCTAATTTTTCCTAACCCTGCACAGAATGAATTCTTTTATGTGCACCAATGTGGAGTAAGGATGTTACGTATTGGTTAATTGAATAGTCAGGTAGCCTCGTGAATTCTTATTCTATAGCCCCTGGGAGTGGGGCCAGCAACCAGTGCACTCCTGCCTCACTCCCAAGAAGATCCCTGCCACTCTGCGCTGCTGCCACTGTATCAGAGACAGCAGCACGGAGTGCCGGGTGGGAGCTGGTCTGCGAGGGGAGCTGGTCTAAAACCCAGCTCCCGGATCCAGAGCGGGCCGGAACCGAGCTGCGCCGCTGGTCAGCCTGCTAAAAAATGTACTGGCAAGTGGGGGGGGGGGAAAGGATTGTGCGTAGTCTATAGCATTAACCTATACGCTTTTGCTTATCGGTTAATCGTCTACACTTTTACATCCCTAATGTGGAGATAACATGCGACACTTCACCTTCATATTGGTGCACACAAAATTCATGTGGCTGAGGATGGGGACCAAGGGCCTCTGAATGTGCAAGGGGGCTCAGGCCTGTAGCAGAGTGTTAGGGTACAGGAGTGTTAGGGCTCTGGCTGGAACTGGGATTGAGGGGCTCAGGGCTGGAGCAGAGGGTTGGGGTACAGAGGTGTGAGGATGAAGGCTTCAGTATGCAGGCTGTTCTAGGGAGAGGGGATTACCCCCCAACCCTCTCTCAATGCAGCAAGTTTGGGCAAGGTGAGAAGCGCATCTCCACAGACACAGCCAAGGGAGGGGTGCCTGTCCCCCAGTTGCGGCAGGTCCCAGCCAGGCTGGGTGAGGGCCACAGAAGGTGCACCTATCCCCCCAGCAGTAGCAGGTCTGGGGTAGGTGCCCTCTCCCTTGGCCCCAGCACAGAACTGTTGCAGCTGGCGGAAGGGCTCCTCTCCACTGGCCTGATACAGAGGTGCTGTGAAGCTTTGTGCTGGGTTTGATAGGCAGAGGTGGCACTCTGTGCACTCGTTCTGAGCCTCTGCTTGAGGCCTGTTAGGCAGTTGCACACCTAACTGGATGCACAGCTTAGAGCAGGGGTGGGCAATCATTTTTGATGGGGGGCCACTCCAAGATTTTGGAAAGTGGTTAAGTGTCGCACTCTTCCATGATATTAATGGAGGAGATGTGGGGTCTGAGATGAAGGTTGGGTGCAGAAGGGAGTTTGGGGTAAGAGAGTTGGGTGCAGGAGAAAGACTGGAGTCTAGGAGGGAGTTGGGATGGGGTAGGCGGTTGTGACCTATGGTAGGGGACTGGAGTGCAGGGGTTTGGGATGTGACCTAGGGTAGAAGGGGATTGTGATCTGGAGCAAGAGATGGGGATGCCAGATCTGGGAGGAGGTATGGTGCAAGAGGGGGACAGAGGATTTGGGTATATTGAGTGGTGGGGCAGAGAGTTGGGGCAGGAAAGGGCTGGGGTGCCAGAAGCAGGCTGTGGCCAAGAGACTTACTTGCTAGCTGCCAAACTAGTCTGCCTGCCTGCAGAACTTAAAATGTTTCCCAACCTGCCTGCTTGCCTGGGCATGTGCTTCATGAAGAAGAGAGAAGGCATGTTATTCTTGGCTACCTGTTATTCCAACAAGCAGCTCCCATTGGTCAGTTTCTACCAGACACTGGCCAATGGGAATGTGTTGGGGGCAGGGCAGCTCCTAAAACTTCCTCCCTCCCCTCCAGTTTTAAAACAGAAACGGAGCCCTACAGCTGCGTTTCTGCATGACTGCAGGCTGTGGGGCAAGCAGGGGAGCCTGCCTGGGGCTCCCTACTGCCTCCACGGGCCAGATCAGGTGGCTTGGCAGGCCGATTTGGCCCATGAGCCGTATTTTGCCCAGGCCTGGCTTCAAGGGAACTTAGCTTTAGCAGTTCTGAAACTACAGGTCAGGACCCCATTTTAATGGGGTCACCAGGGCTGGCTTAGACTTGCTTGACCCCAGAGCCAAAGCCCAAGGCAGAAGGTTTCAACCTTGGGTAACAGGATTCAAATTACAGGCCCTCCTGCCTGGTCCTGAAACCCTCAGGTTTCAGCTTTAGCCCACACCAGGGGTAGTGGGGCTCAGACTTTGGTGATCTTCCCCTCACTCAAGAGGCGGCGGAGCTCAGGCAAGCTCCGGTCCCCCCTCCTAGGGTTGTGTAATAATTTTTGTTGTCAGAAGGATGTTGTGGTGCAGGGAAATTTGAGAACCCCTGGACTACTCCAAGGCCTGCTTCTCTGCTGGCTCTTGGGGTCCCCGTAAGAGCAGCACTGCAACTAGACTGGCTCCCTCTGGGCCTATGGAAGCAGCTAGCAAAGGATGGCTCCTAACCCTCCCCTACACTGACTCAAGGAATCCCAAGAGGGAAAAAAAGAGAAGAAGCTGGGAATGAGCAGCCAGTTACAGCTTCCCAGTTCTGTATCTAAATTCAGGTAAGAGTAGTCTGCAAAATGCTGTAATTTGTGCCTGCTGGCATGATAGCCCCAAGGGACCATATGCCAGCAGGGGAGCTAGAGTGCAGCATCCTTCAACTATTCCCCATCCCCACTCCCGACCTGTTGCCTGCAGCAGAAAGTTGAGGGAGGGAAGGAGATATAAGAAATGGCCATTTCATCTCTACATCCACTGGGAACTCCCCCACCATAGAACTGTGGGTAATTTTCACTCCCTTTGTGCTGTATAAGCAGCACAAAGAAGTTGAAAAGGGCAGAAAATCAGCCCAAGAGAACTGATTGTGGCATCAAAGTGAGAAGGTTGGACAACGTTTTCCCAGACTTCAGAAATCTGTGGGAAGAATTACCTTGCTAGGGAAGTGTCCCTGGTTTCAAGTGCCATCGCACTATCTACCAATGCGTTCAGATAGCTGGTGCCTGCGCTAGAGAGATTGTTGAAGGAAAGATTCACACTCTCCATGAGAAGATCCTGCAGATAGTTGACTGAAAAAAAACACAGAGTTATTTTCATGTAATATTTGTCATAGGTATGCATGGGACCATACAGATACAGAATACAGTCTCTGCTTCAAGGTGCTTTCAGTCTAAATAGATGCAAAAGACTCATTTTAAGATCCAATGTGCTGTGCTCCACTTTGTGTTACATAAACAATTTAAAAAGAGTCCTACAAAAAGTGGAAACCAAGTCCAATTACAGAGAATGATTATAAACAAGTAACACAAGTATCTCAGGACAAAATTAGAAAGGCCAAAGCATATAATGAAATTAAACTAGATAGAGAGAATTAGGGTAACAAGAAAACATTCTACAATTACATTAGAAGCAAAAGGAAAACCAAGGACAAAGAAGGCCTGTTACTCAATAGGAGCGGGGGGAGGGGAGGCCTTAAGCTTTGCAACAGGAACAGCCATAAGCTGGGAAACATACGATGGCGTCCTCAAACATCCCAAACCAGTCACATTGAAATAAGGTAATTTTGGGCTGTTGGAAAGGTGATCCAATCTATTATCTCCAGATAAGTGGAAGAGCCTAGAAGATTTAAAGAAAACTTAGGCTGATAGCTTTCTGTCTGGCAAGGAACCACTTATCAATAGTTGAGATTATGAAACTTACATTTCTTTATTGTTTTGTCAGTATGGTCTCCACTTCTCTATTGCTTATCTGTATTGTCTCTGTATGGTTCTTTGATTGTTTCTGTCTGCTGTATAATTAATTTTCCTGGGTATAAACCAATGAAGGCAGTGGGATATAATGGGTTAGATAATCATTTTTGCAGTATGTTAGGACTGGTTAGTCAAATTTCAGTAAAAGGACTAGTTAAGGCATAGCTAAGAATATTATTATATAAATTGGAGGCAAACAGGAAGAAAGTTGGAAACAAGAAAAAAGGAAACTGGAATCATGCTTGCTGCATGCATGCTAACCCCAATAAAAATTGGATTGTTTGCATCTCCGGCTTTTGAACAATTACGAGCCTGAAGGGAGGGAAGGAGGGTGCTTCGTTGTGTCCACAAGCCAGATCTGGTGGCATGGTGAGCCATATCCAGCTCGCGGAGGGTATTTTGCCCAGGCCTGCTATAGAGTCACTTAGATGAAGGCACTGTTGCTTAAACTAAAGTTTGAAGCTCCCGGCTCACCTTCTGACTCATATTCTGCAGTCTTCTGTTTCATATCCTCTATCACAAGGGAGACATCCCTGTCTCTGGTTTCATTGCATTCCACAAGCTCATATAAAATATCAACAGTCCGTGAATTCACTTCATATTGCGGAATAAGTTGATCCCCAAATGTTCTTTTTAGCCATAAAGTAACCTGCCAAGAAAGTGGAAATAAAGAAGGTAAATGGCTTAATTTAAGGGAAATTAAATATCATGAAGTGCCAAAGCGACACTTAGAAAAGGCAATGCAGCATTAACGCCTGCAATTAACATGTTAATTTTTTTAAACACATTAATCCTGTCCTGCATTAATCGCAGGCATTAATGCAAGTCAACTGACAGCCCTATTTCTAAGGCAAACTGTGGTTCAATGCAGTTCATAGCCAATTCATATTTAAAGCAATTTATAAAACTATAGTTGGTGTTTAGGAAATTCAGTTCCCCCTGCAGCAAGTGATTTCAAATATAGTTTTTCTTCAGCATTCTACTAAAGCTAAATTAGAATTTGTTTTGTCCATGTACACTAGCCATGAAAACAGTTAAAAAAAATATGGCTACTGTTACCATAAACAGCATCATTAATATATTTACCTTGTCAACAGCCCTCTGAAATAGGGGGATGCTACTATTCCCATTTTACAAATGAGGAACAAAGACTCAGAACATCAAACTTCCTGCAAGGAAATTAGGAGAGGGAGAGGAGAAAGAGCTCCACAGGAGCCGGTGCTAGTGGGTGCAGGTGGATGAGCCCCTGATGGTGTGGCTTATTTGGTTAAGTGTCACTAGCATAGACGTGTGGCCAGAGTTGACAAGCTTTTTTTCAGGGATATGTTTCTGGGTATTCTTGGTGTAAAGAACCATTTATCACAAGGTAAGCTTATTTCAGTGGCAAGATAGATTGGAGTGCCCAAAGTGACCATCTATGACGCCACGTTAAGGCTATTTAGCACCTGAGATGCTTACAATTGATAATGGTTTTGTGGAACCTAACTAGAAAACTCAACAAATTTGGGCTATGTCTACACTGGCAACTTCTTGCGCAAGAACTCTTTTGCAAAAGAGTTCTTATGCAAAAACTCTTCCACAAGAGAGCATCTACACTGGCATGTGTGCTTTTGTGCAAGCGCAACCATGCCAGTGTAGACGTTCTCTTGCGCAAGAAAGCTCTGATGGCCATTTTAACCATAGGGCTTTCTTGCGCAAGAAATTCATGTTGCCTGTCTACACTAGCCTCTTCTGGAAGAGCTCTTGCGCAAGAGGGCTTATTCCTGAGCGGGAGCGTCAGAGTTCTGGTGCAAGAAGCCCTGATTTTATACATTAGCACGTCAGTTTATTTGCGCAAGAACACACAGCCACTGTAGACAGGCAGCAAGTTTTTGCACAAGAGCGGCCGCTTTTGTGCGAGATTGCGCCAGTGTAGACACAGCCTCGGTGTTTGCGATCTGCTTCCTAACAGTCTGCTCTGAGGTAGATCCGCAGGCTTTTGAATAACTGTAGGTAGCTTTACATCAGCAAGTCACAACCTCCTGACACAGAAGATCTATCTGCATAAATGCTTACGCCTACCGGGGCTGGCCAGCTCAGACCTCCCTTAAAGCTCACAGAAGTTGGACTATTTTGAACGGTCTTGTCTTTGTTCTCAACTTGCCCCTTTTTCTACCTGCGACACAAATACCTGTGTCAATATCAACGGACAATTTCTGGTTAAGCATCATCCATAAGCTACAGGGTTCCTACCTCCCAGCATTTGTGTGTGTGTGTGTGGGGGGGGCGCTTCACAACCCGGCCCAGCAGCAAGTAACACAGCAACGCACCTCGCCACACCCGTGGGGGGAGGGGAGACCCAGAGATTTGGAGCACTAGGCGGGGACATGGGGTCGGAAAAACCGTTGGTGGGGGCGCCTCGGTTGTGGGGGGGGGGGCGCCTCGGTCGTGGGGGGGGCTGGAAGGAGACTGGCGGGGGAGGGATGACGAGCGGGAGGCCAGGGGCATTGGGAGCCCACGGGGGGCGGCCCAGGGAGCAGCAGGAGACCCCCCCGGGAGCCCCCCCCGGAAGTGTCAGTCAAGAACTGCCCCGCCCGCGCGGCGACGGTTACCCGACTGAGCTTATCGTCCATCCCGTCTCCAGCAGCGCGCGCGGCCGAGTCGAAAAGCAGCCCGCCTCCTTCCCGTCATCCTCCGCGCGCCGCCGAGTCCGCGAGGGGGGCCCCGCACAGAGGGGCCTCCGGGCCGCGGCGGATGCTGGGAGTTGTAGTTGGCAGCGGGGGAGAGGGGCCTCTCAAACCCCGCGCCTCCCTAAACCACGCCCACAAAGGGACTGGCAAGCCTGTTGACGTGGGGAGGGAGCAAGAGGTTCTGGACTGTGAGCCTCTGTCAGCAGCCAGGGCACAAGTCTTGGGCAGCCTGGAGCAGGGATGTTGCAGAAATCACAACACCCCATGTTTAGGCAGGTGTTGCAGGAGGAGAGAGCCCCAGCAACAGAAGTTGCTGGTGGCTCAGAGTGGAGCAGGCCAACAGGGACAGGGGAACAGCAGAGCACACGAGGCAGTTTGCAGGGCAGGAAAGCCAGCTTGTGGGGGCAGTGCAGAGGTCAGCAGTGCAGCTGGGAGCTCGGGTGGGGTGGTGGGACTGCCATGAGGTTGGTGGAAACACCCCGAGTTCTAGCGGGGCTACCACAGCTTATGAGGCTTGGAGACTGGGAAGAGGAGTCCTGGTGGCTGGGGAGAGGAGCCCAGCAGGAAGGCTGGCACCTCCACTCTTAGACATCCCCTGGTCTGGAAAACTCCCTTGTCCGGTACCGCTCAAGTTCCAAGAGTGTTGGACCACAGAGGTCCAACTTGTAGGACCATCACAATATTAGGGACTTTGTCTTATATATGCAACTCCCAGACACTCAAAAAAGTGTTACAATTTTTCACACTTATGTAGTCACCAAAAGTGGCATGCTGTTCAGCATTCCCTATCCGTGATAGCAGCGAAAACCACATCCATTTTTTTCTTGGTTCCAGAAACGGACAAAACCATGGAAAAAGAGGACTGGCCAGCTTCAAACCAGATGAATGGCGGGTGTAATGTTGCAGAAAGGTACATTGTCTATGATGACATTTCCACTCTATGCACATTCCCTCTTGGTACCTTCACTTGGTACAGTGGAGATAGCCTTGATGGCTAAATTTGTATAGAACAGCCAATCCCAAACTTTAAAATAATCATTAGGCCCTGAAACATCAAGAAATTTACTTAAAATTCAGGAAACTATTAAAAAATAGTATTTATGTACTTATTTGCCTTTAAGTTTTAGAATCTTTAAGGTGATCTCAGGTCTTTCAGGCTTTTTACTAGCAATCAATAGTGTAGGCCAAGGGTGTCCAAACTTTTTTCAAAGAGGGCCAGATTTGATGAAGTGAACATGCGTGAGGGCCAACCATTTTGCCTGACATTCTTTGAACCATTAAAATTAAATGCAAATTAACTATTTTATGCAAAGTTTATTGCAAATGGCATACTTTTCATTTTGTCACATGGATGACAAATCTAAACAGGTGTTAAACCACTCTGCCTTTCATATCTGAAGGCCAGATGAAAAAAAAATCCAGGAAGCTGAAATATATGTCAGGAACATTGTAAAGTACATTACATATTATTGGTAATAAAGGTTGTCTGTCAACTTTTAAGTTAAAAAAATATGAACAGGAACATAACACCAAGTATACATGTTGTGTCCAAATATATTTATAACTGATTTAGACCAACTGACATTAACTGAGATTTTACAATGTATTCATCTCAATACATATGGATTCGTTGGGGGCCATAAAAGATAGATATTGCCAAATTACCTGGGGGGCCGTATTAAACCAGAACACGGGCCGCAATTGGCCCCCGAGCCGGACTTTGTACATGCCTGGTGTAGGCACTGTATAGCGTGTGCGCATGCACACACATCTATCGTATGTAAGTACATACACAGTTTGTGTGCATGCACATGTGTGTCTATGTATTGTGTGTGTGTATATGTAGAGCTCACAGACCCTGGTCCTGGACAGGAGAGATTAAACCTATGACTTCAAGGGCTAAAGCCACGTTCTATGGCTTGAGATAAAAGCCCACAGGTTCCCTGCTAAGGCTGTAGAGCAGAATTCACTCTCCCTTGTCAGTGGTCTCAGTGCCTCTGGGTTGCATACACATCTAGGGCTGCGTCTAGATTTGCAAGTTTTTCTGCAAAAGCAAGTGCTTTTGCAGAAAAACTTGCCAGCTGTCTACACTGGCCGCTTGAATTTCCGCAAGAACACTGACTTTCTACTGTCTGAAATCAGTGCTTCTTGCGGAAATACTATGCTGCTCCCGTTCGGGCAAAAGTCCTTTTGCGCAAAGCTTTTGCGCAAAAGGGCCAGTGTAGACAGCTCAGATTTGGTTTGTGCAAACAAAGCCCCAATCGAAAAAATGGCAATCGGGGCTTTCTTGCGGAAAAGCGCCTCTAGATTGGCACGGACGCTTTTCTGCAAAAAGTGCTTTTGCGGAAAAGCGTCCGTGCCAATCTAGACGCTTTTTTCCGCAAATGCTTTTAACAGAAAACTTTTCCATTAAAAGCATTTGCTGAAAATCATGCCAGTCTAGACTAGCCCTAGAGGAAAGCAGAAGTTCGTAATGTTAACTCCAGGTTTGACCAGCATGCACCGTGAGAGCTGGTGCAGAAGGGCACTGGCGCGTTGGCTACAGGGCAGCGCTGCCCTCTGCCAGCCTTGCCTGACCTTTGCCTGCCGGGGGAAGGGCACCCGCCTCCACTCAAAGTGGGCGGGGCCATTTCAAGAGCAACGGATTTTTTTTTTTTTTTTTTTTACAATTTCAAACGGTGTTTTTTTAACACTTGGAACTAGGCAGCGCCCCCCAAGGGTGACAAAACCCCGAAACTTTGAAAGAAAACGAATTAGAGATCGCTCCGGGGGAGGGGCCGCAAGAAACGCTTCCGGGTCAGGGCCTGCGCGGGTTCGCTTGCGGCGGCTGCAGGGGGCGTGACCGTCCCGCGGAAGGGGCGGGGCGGCGGCGGCCATTTTGTGCAGAGTGTGCAAAGCGCCGGCGGCAGCAGCTGTAGGAGACACCCCCGCGTTCGTCCCCTCAGCCCAGCAAGATGCTCTCAGTCCGCGTGGCCGCCGCGCTCGCCCGCTCGCTGCCCCGGCAGGCCGGCCTGGTGAGAACGCGCCGGGTGCGGGAGAGTCGGGGCGGAGCCGCCGCCGCCATCTTGGAGTCCGGGCCTGGGGTGACATTGAGCGGGACCGGCAGGGGTGGCTGCCAACTCCCCCAGCCTGGGGCCGGGCCCCTCGCTTCCGCCTCTGGACGGTGCTGCGGGGGCTCGGCGCCTGCTGCGGGGAGACGATGTTGGGGGGGCTGGGCGGTCAAGCACAGGGCTGAGCCCCGGTCCCCGTAGCTCCCGGGTGCGTCCCTTTCCCAGGCTGCTCCTTGTGCGCTGGGCGGCCAGCCCCCTGGCGAAGCCGAGGGCTGCTCCCTCCCAGCCCGGAGCAGGCGGCTTGGGAGCCTCGGGGTCTCCGTGCGGGTTGGGGTGGGGCTGCCCGGTATCTCCGAGGCTGCTCCGCCCCAGGCAGTGACCCTGGAACAAGGTGAGCGGGGATGGGGGTAGCTTCCCCAGGCTGACTCTCCTGGCACTAGCTTGTGTTAATGGTGTGTTGACGACCCGTCCTCTGGAAGCCTTAGCACTGCTGCGCTTTGTCCAGTCTGCCTTGCAGCGCTAGTGTTGTCCTTTACCCGGACTCGTGCAAAAAATAAAGTTATTACTCCCAACGTGCTGTGCTATCACCTTGCTTAAAGCACTTCTGGAAGGTGTTGCATACTACTACAGCAATAAGACAAGCGTAGGTTCGGAATGGCAAATGTGTTAATCAATAGAAGACCTCTGTTTCATAGCCTACTTAAGTCAGTGGGACTCTGCACAAGCTATACCTTGGAAGCAACTTGTGACATTTGATAAATTAGCTGTTGTTTCTGTCTGGAAGTCTTGTATATGTGGGTAGCTTTCAAATGTGCCGGTGTCCTTTAAAATATGGTGTCCTTGCATGTTTTACATAGCCACTAGAAACCCAGAAGAAATTTGATTCTTCAAACAATGCTTTTTGCTATTTTAGGTTTCCAGAAATGCCCTGGGTGCAACATTTGTTGCTACAAGGAACATCCATGCCTCCAAAACCAATCTTCAAAAAGTTGGTGAGTCCAAAGAAACTTATTAAAATGATACATGCTGTTCATGCATATATACAGGTTCACATCTGCTAACCAAATGTCAGTATTCATAGCAAGTAGAAAGAAGACCTTACTGAACATGTTCGACACTTCATTTTGTAACAGGGTCTCCCATCTTCTCGTCCTATGGAAGTTTGTTTATATCAAACTAATTTAGAAGTTTCACATCTTCATATCTGTATCTTATTTTTTGAGTGACCCGGTCAATTGTCAATGTTATGCTCAAACTAGAGGGAGTAGTATAGTAGTCCTAAGCATCAGATCTAGTATACCTTGAACTGGAGGTTGAATTTAGCCATTCTTAAAGAGTACCATGCAGAAGAGCTTCAAAGTAGGTTCCTTTTGGTCAGTATTCATACTAGAACTCATGGCTTTTTCAAGGACTGCTCGTGTCTGACAGTGTCCATGGTCATTGCTTCCCTGCAATATCCTTTGTCTGGTTGGCTCTTTTTTTCAGTAGTTAAGAATATGAGTAGTCAAGTGGTATAAGATCTTTCAGAATGAATGACTTTGTGAAACATAAACATCTTAACAGCATGGGCCTACTTTATTTACTCTGATATAAGCTCTTGTCCTTAGTTTGGTAGTGCAGCATGACCAAGTTCTAATGGAGGTAAAATACATCCAGATACATAAATCTGGTCTGTTTTTATTTTGTTTTAATACATCTAGATATATCAAGATGGATCTTACCTCCATTAGAACCTGGCTATGTTGCACTGATGAACTAATATCAAAAGCTCATAGATTAAATCTTGCTTTGTTAAAGTATGTTGTTGTTGTTGTTGTTTGCAAAGCAAGGAAAGATTAAAACAATTAAAATACACTTGAGGTTTTTGTACTTCCATATGCTAATGCAGTATGTTCTTTGAGCTGTGAGTTTTAGGGGAATAATCAATTCTTAAACTATCTTCTGTGGGCTTATTGCTTGGCTTTTTTTGTAAAACTAGTTTCTGCACTTAGAGAAACTTAATATTCAGTTCAAGTGACTACTGTACTAAATCTACAATAATGAATACCATAATACAATAGCTCTTACTTTATTAGCCCAGGTGCTCCCAAAAAGAGCCCCATAGCACCTACTCACCATGTATTGATTAGGAGTGTTGGAGTTTAACTGATTAACCAATAAGCCTCAGCTTATGCGTTATTGTTAAACTCTGCCCTACTCCTGTGGAGGTGGCTTTGCTGTAGGCTCTGCAGTATGAAGCTAATGGAAGCTTTACATGGCTGGGCCCACAGCATGTGTAACGGCTAAAAATCTTAACTTTTAACTATCCATCTCCCTCAATGGGTCTAATTCTAGAATGGCTTTAATTCTTTTTGAACAATTAAGTATTCCCGTTTTAATACATTTAAGCCAGCTTCCTGAATTCATTATACTGCCTTAGAGGCACTGTGCTGTCACTATGACTGGAAATTCCCACTGACATAGAGGAGTAGATAGGACTACCATTGGTGGTTTCTCCCCAGCAAGCAGTTCTAAGGAACATTTTTAATCTATCTTGCATAGTAAATAAGACATAATGGTGCAACTTAAGTGTATTTAATAGTGTACAAGAGCATAGAACTGTGTTAACAAGGTACTGTCCTAGTTTAAAATTTTTCATTCTTATCAGGCACTGCTGAGGTGTCCTCTATTCTTGAGGAACGTATTTTGGGAGCGGACACTTCTGTTGAGCTTGAAGAGACTGGACGTGTGCTATCCATTGGTGATGGTATTGCCCGTGTATATGGCCTTAGAAATGTACAAGCAGAAGAAATGGTGGAATTCTCTTCTGGACTCAAGGTAAACTTCCATACACTCGGACTGAAACAAAGTTTAGTTTTTTCCTCATGACGCAGAAAGTATCAATGGGACTTACAGCACTTATTCAATAAGAGTCTTGGGTATGCTAAAGCATTTATCATCTCGATATGAGTGCAGTGATTATTTTGAGTAACATTTGTGGAGACTAATTGGAATCTGAAAAACATTATGGTTTTAGAGTGGTGGTATAGGCAGTCCCCAGGTTACGTACAAGATAGGGTCTGTAGGTTTGTTCTTAAGTTTAATCTGTATGTAAGTCGGAAATGGCATCCAGATTAAGCCTCTGCTGAAACTGATCAGTTTCAACAGCGGCTGAATCTGGGCACCAGTTCCGACTTACATACAGATTCAACTTAAGAACCCCAGGCGTCCCCAAGTCAGCTGCTGCTGAAACTGATCAGTGGCTGATTCCAGGAAGCCCGGGGCAGAGCAACTCTGCCTCCGGCTTCCTGTAGTCAGCCGCTGGTCAGTTTCAGCAGTGGCTGACTTGGGGACGCCTGGGGCAGAACAGCTGGGGTGCTGCTGGGTTGCTCCAGTAGTGCCGCTACTGAACCAACCCGGCAGCACCCCAGCTGCTCTGCCCCAGGCATCCCCAAGTTCGCCATTGCTGAAACTGACCAGCAGCGGCTGAATCAGGACGCCTGGGGCAGAGCAGCTGGGGTGCTGCCGGGTTGGTCCAGTAGCCCTGAGAGTGGCGCTGTGGGACCAACCAGCAGCACCTCAGCTCTCTACCACAGGCGTACCGAGAAAAGCCTGGTCTGCTGGGGGGGGGGGGGCTGGGAAGGAGGGGTGCAGTAGCTGAACCCCCCCTCCCTCCCTCCCCCAAAAGACCAGGGAGACGCGGGCAGCGGGACCGAGATGCGCCACGGTCCTCTGTCTCTCCCTGGTCTGCTGGCGCGCCCCAGCAGACCAGTGAGACACGGAGGACCCGGGCGGGGGGACGGCCCAGATGCGCTGCGGTCCCCCTGTCCTGGTCCTCTGGCTTTGCTCCCTGGTCTGCTGCTGCGCGCCCCCCCCCTCCCCCCCCCCAGCCAGCAGACCAGGGAGACACGGAGCAGCTTTTCTCGCCCCGGAGGATGCGGGCAGGGGGACCGCGGCACGTCTGGGCGGTCCTGCCGCCCGTGTCCTCCAGGGCGTGAAGCCCCGTTCGTCAGTGCGGATCTGACGTAAGTTGGATCCGCGTAACCCGGGGACTGCCTGTATTTAGTTTCCCTCAGATGTATCACTGTCTTGCTGCTTTAATATTGCTTCGCATTAGTAAGTCTTAAGACGGAAACTAAACACAATAGGCGAACTTGAGGGGCTTCCGTGGTCTCTCTGAGAGTGGCTTTTAGTAAAGGAGTCTATTTGGCCTCGATTTTTACTGTACAGTGCATAGTAATTAGCTGGATTTTGTATTCTGGAGTTGTCAATCCAGTATGAACAAAGCAGTAAGCTGGGTATGTTTTGCTATTTGCAGCACCTGTGAGGTGCTTGGTTAGTCACTCCCAGTATCCTAGAAACTAAGTGACTTGTTTTCTATATGGCTCTTCTCCTCTTCCCCCCCCCCCCAAAAAATAATGGGAGGGGACTAATTTTATACTAGAAGCTTATGCCTACAATTTCAGCCAATGAGAGAGCTTTTAATGTAGCTAGATATGAGTAGGGTTGTCAAATTGCGTTTCATTAGCTAATCAAGTAATCGATGGAATTTCCATTGACTATTTCATTAATCAGCAAGGGCGTTTCTGCTTTGAAATGTAGCAAGAGCCTGCCTGGCTCTTTCAAAGGCGGAAATGCCACACAGTGGGGACTCTTCTACATTTCAAAGGTAGAACACTGCTTTTAAGCCAGCTCTCCCCCCCCCCCCCCCCCCCAGCACCTGCTCTTTTCTGCCTCTTTCTGATAGCAGCAGCAAGGGGGGGCAAGTGATTAGTCGACTAGTGTCAACTATCCGATAAGCAAAAGCTTATCCGATAGTCGATTAGTTGCTTGCATCCCTAGTTGGGGTGGTTTTCCAATGTGCATTGTCTTGTCATTAATTTCATCATGCCTCTAGAAATTCTTCTCCCTCTAGACACACATTTACTATAGGTGCACAGCCTCAGTTTTTGCTGTGGCAACTCCATCTGCGAGGAGTTGAACAGTCGTGTGTAAGCATGTTACTGTTCAAAATCTTTTTAATTTTTCATAATTCTCTTACTATGTTTAAACTAGATATTAACTGACTTCTTGGCTGCATTGTTACTCTATAAAGGCATCACCTCTCTCTTTAGGGTATGTCCCTGAACTTGGAACCTGACAACGTTGGTGTTGTCGTGTTTGGTAATGACAGACTGATTAAGGAGGGGGACATTGTGAAGAGAACCGGTGCCATTGTGGATGTTCCAGTTGGTGTTGAGCTGTTGGGCCGTGTCGTAGATGCACTGGGTAATACCATTGATGGAAAGGTAAATGTGGCAAACAAATATTGTCTCTTGGCTTACATAGTGACAAATGCTTTATGAATAGCTGCAAAATCTTTTTTTTTTCTCTCTCCCCCCCCCCCCCCCCCCAAGGGTCCAATTACTTCTAAGACACGTAGGAGAGTTGGTCTAAAAGCTCCTGGGATCATTCCCAGAATCTCTGTGCGTGAGCCCATGCAAACTGGCATCAAGGCTGTGGATAGTTTAGTACCTATTGGTCGTGGCCAGCGTGAATTGATCATTGGTGACAGACAAACTGGGTAAGCAGTCCGGGTCTTCTGAAACTTTTTATTTAATATAAGTTGCTAGGGAGCTGTTTCTTAACGAAGAAAGGTGTGAATGTACAAAGCTAATCTGTAGAAGTGCGGGGAAGAAAACAAAGTAACTTTTAGACCATTTACCCATCTGAATTAACACTTTCTATTACTTTGCAGCAAAACTTCAATTGCTATTGACACAATCATCAACCAAAAACGATTTAATGAGGGAACTGATGAGAAAAAGAAACTGTACTGTATATATGTGGCAATTGGTCAGAAGAGATCTACTGTTGCTCAACTGGTGAAGAGGCTTACTGATGCAGGTATAAACAATTGGAGAGAACACTGGAATTCTTTAAGTTAAATTGTCTTTCCAGTTACACTAATACTTCTGTGCATTTAATGAGTTGGCCCATGCAACTTGATTAATGTAAACATGTTTATCATGGGAGTATACAAATCTCGAGCAAACTCCTGAATCTGACATGCAAGAAAAGAACCAGACTGACTTCAGATAAGATCCCAGACTTTTTTTCTTCTGGACTTTCAGTGGATAAAAAATACCTGTTAGCAGAACATAGGTGTTTTTTATTTATTTATTTATTTATTTAGGAAGCTGGTGAGGCAAACGTGGAGCCTGATGGTACTCATGTTTGGGTGGCTGTTCAGAGTAGGGCTACGCTATTGATAGCTGTACCTGGAAAACGTGGATTGGACACTTGATAAAGTAGAGAAATCACTTCTCTATTTCATGTTCTGAGTTGGCACAGAATGAGGCATTTTAAAAGTCTAATGACAGATGAGGTTGAAGAAGACTCCTTAACTGTACTCATGGTTAGTAACTATAATTGCAGCTCAAAAAGGTTGTTTTTTTTGCCTTATCTCTGTTTTTGAAATTCAGTAGTCTTTGGCTGCTATTTGAAAATACCTGATGCTTGCCATAGAGCTGTACTGGTGTCTACTTCTAACCAGTGTCTATTTCTAACCGGAGGCAAGAGCAGATGAATTCTGATATGGTGTGGTGGTGGTCTAATGTGTTGTAATTATATGGAACAAAGCGCATTGTTACTACAGTAAAACTCCATTAGTCCGGCATCCAGTGCTCTGGGACTCCTGATGGTCCGGCACCATCAGGAACCCGGAACTGCTGGGGCAGCCGGACAGGCTTCCCCCATTCAGCTGCTGCTGAAACTGACCAGCAGCTGAATCGGGGAAGCTGGGAGCAGAGCAGCTGGGGTGCTGCCGGGTTGGTCTCGTAGTGCTGCCCCTCGGGGCTGCAGGACCAACCAGGCAGCACTCCAGCTGCTCTGCCCCAGGTGTCCCCAAGAGCAGCTGGGGTGCTGCTGGGTTGGTCCCGCAGCCCCGAGGGGCAGCGCTATGGGACCAACCGGGCAGTACCCCAGCTGCTCTGTCCCAGGCGTCCCTAAGAGCAGCTGGAGTGCTGCTGGGTTGGTGCTGTAGCGCTGCCCCTCGGCGCTGCGGGACCAACCCGGCAGCACCCCAGCTGCTCTATTGCAGGCATCCCCAATTCAGCTGCTGCTGAAACTGACCAGCAGCAGCTGAATCAGGGACACCTGGGGCAGAGCCAGACTATCATAAGGGGGGGGCTATGAGGGGTATGGGGTGGCATCCCCTCCCACCCCACTCCAGACTCCTCATAGCCCATAGCCCCCCCTTCTGATAGTCCGTCATATCTGATAATCCAGGTCCTAAAGGTGCCGGATTATCGGAAGTTTACTGTACAACTCCTTGCAGAACATGAGAAACAGTGTTGCCTTGGAATTGTCTAAAGGAGCGATTACTCTTATGCCTATTTTAAGCAGTCTGTATAATATCATAGCAGCAGCTTTATTATCAAGCTTAATTATTATTTAATCTCCTTGTTGGCAGACCAAAACAGTGTCTGAATTAGTGACGAGACTTAAACCTGTTACAATAGCTATGATCTAGGATTTTCTTTTCCTTTATCCAGAGGAAAATAAGCTCTGTGCATCTTCAAGATGTAGGCCAAAGATTTTGCTTTTTGATCTATATCTTAGTTTAAGATTACTTTAAGCTGTAGTTAATGCCACATGTAATCATTTGTCATATGCCGTCCTTAAAGAACCCTATCCTGATGTGACCTCTCATTCATTTTTATGTCCACTAGAGTAGTAACTGTTTGGCAAACAAAAGGACAATTCAGTTACTGACTCTCCAATTGGGGAATTTGTTGCTGAAAATTTTCCAATGGGGTATGTTACCTAAAGAAGTTTAATTGGGTTTTTAAATAAAATAACACTTACCAATAACAGTCTAAAAAAAATCTCTCTTCAGATGCCATGAAGTACACTATTGTGGTTTCTGCAACAGCATCAGATGCTGCTCCCCTTCAGTATCTGGCTCCTTATTCTGGTTGTTCCATGGGAGAATATTTCCGAGACAATGGGAAACATGCTCTCATCATTTATGATGACTTATCCAAACAGGTAAAATGAAATGGTTAACTTCCCAAAGCTGTTATATATTTTTTAAATACTGGAACGTAAACAGACTTACACTTAAACTTGTCATTTAAAAAAAAAACCAAAATTGCTAAGCCTTTTTCCTTATTTTTATACAGGCTGTTGCCTACCGTCAGATGTCTCTTCTGCTGCGACGTCCACCTGGTCGTGAGGCCTACCCTGGTGATGTGTTCTACCTGCACTCTCGTCTCTTGGAGAGAGCAGCCAAAATGAATGACTCCTTTGGAGGTGGCTCCTTAACTGCCCTTCCTGTCATTGAGACTCAGGCTGGTGATGTGTCAGCGTACATTCCAACTAATGTCATCTCCATCACTGATGGACAGGTGGGATTTAGGGATATTGTGTGCTGGTATAACTAAATGATCTAATAAGTAGTTATATATATTCACTTTAAAAAGTCTATTAGTATGTAGATAGAAACTCCAGAAGTCTCTTTACAGATCTTCTTGGAAACTGAACTGTTCTACAAAGGCATCCGTCCAGCCATCAATGTTGGGCTGTCTGTTTCCCGTGTGGGTTCTGCTGCCCAGACCAGAGCCATGAAGCAGGTGAGCATAAAATAACTTGCTGTCTTAAAACCCGAGGCTGTGGACTCTTCCTCTTGGTCCTGTCCTGTACTTATCTGCATTTCATCTTGCTAGGGCTTAATGGTAAATTTTTTAAAAAAAACTCAGGAAACAGGCCTCAGGATTCTGTTTTGTAAATATTGGTTGACTTATAGGCAGCCCCCTTCAGTTGAGACAATAGGCAGCCCCCTTCAGTTGAGACAATTAAATCAAAGTGTCAAACTATTTATCTCTGTTGAATCCAGACCTGATCAGATTTGTGGTAATTTATAATCTAAATATGAAAGTAGTTAATACTAGCTTTAATGTAAATAAGGAAATTGCTCTCCTCTTAAGAGTTTACTTTAGGAAATGGAACTAGACTGCATCCTGAACTTCTGTTTGCCTTCTCGCTGTTCTTGGATCTGGTTGTGGTAGTTGTATCCTGACAGCATTATGCTGCTTTTTGCTTGAAATTCCTTTTCTAATTGTCACTTGATCCCTCTAAAATTCCTCCTTGCCCTGAACGCTACATTCTGTCTTAGAGGAAGATCTTCAGTTACATTGTGCCAAACCCATCTTTAGGACACTAGCAGCAAAGATTAATTTGTTTTGAACAAGTGTTCCATCCAAAAGTGAATTTAATAAATGTCATATGGACATGAAGTGAACCTATGTTGCCCTGCTAGTTTTCTAAAAAAGATAAACTAGGAATTTTAGCCACTTGCAAAATGGGGCATAAAATCAAACGTAGCAACTTCTTGTATTTAGGTGGCTGGTACCATGAAGCTGGAATTGGCTCAGTATCGTGAAGTAGCTGCTTTTGCTCAATTTGGATCTGATTTGGATGCTGCTACTCAACAGCTGCTGAATCGTGGTGTGCGTCTGACAGAGCTTCTCAAACAAGGACAGTATGGTGAGGTTCCTGTCTTTATACAACATGTAAACAGCTGGGTAAGAAACAAGACTGGGCACATAGTAAGGTCAGACTAGCTGCAGCTGAAATACTTCAGTCCTTCGTATCTCTGATCAGCCAGGAATCAGTCACCATCATTTGTTGGTGGCCTAGCAACACCAAATCAGAACCCTAACTCTGACTGCCAGTTAGGTCAGTTTCTGTGACTCCACCTGCAAAAACGTGAACACTACATTCTGCACATAAAGCTGTAGCAGTCTTTGTTAGTTCAGTCCTCTTGTCAAAAAATATACAGAGTTTTCCAAGGTCTCTAACTCTGAGGTGGGAAATACAGATTGGCTAATGCCACCCTCTTCTGTGCAGCTCCTATGGCTATTGAGGAACAGGTTGCAGTCATCTATGCTGGTGTAAGAGGTCACTTGGACAAACTGGAACCCAGCAAAATCACCAAATTTGAGAGTGCTTTCCTAGCCCACGTTCTAAGCCAGCACCAGGCCCTTCTCACCACAATCAGGTATGTTAGCACTTTAAAATAAAGTCTGGAGCATAAGTACTCCTGGCTCTTCCGGGTTGCAGTCTACTTGCCATGGGCGAGTAGATTGCATTATTTGTCAAGCCTTGCTTATTGGTATGTAACAGTGAACACTTAAGCATTGACATTTGATTTATAATTGTGTAGTAACTTTTTTTTAGTGTTCAACCCTTCAGGGTTTGGTTTTTGTGTTGTGGTTTTCTTTTTTGGAAGCAGAGGGCTCCATCCTTTTTTATGCTAAGATCACTTCCTGAATTTAAGGGCAGCCCAAGAGCAGTAGTGGTGTGGGTCTAGGGCAGACATAAAGCTTACAGATTGCGATCTCCTGGGATACTTGCCAAGATTGACCAGTCAATCTTGATCAACTGGTTATCATTTGATTTGAAGGATTGTGATGGGAGGCACAGTCTGGTCTTTAAAGCATTTCTGAAGCATGTTGGGTTATCTTTAAGTAGAGGTCACAGGCGGCAAACTTCATTTAACCTAGATACTGAATTTATGCCAAAGTGTGGGGTTTTTTGTTACCACAACTCAAGTTTGCTGGGGGTCTTACATTATTTTACTGAAACATACTACTTTCAGTAGTATGCTCTAAAGTACAACTCAATGTCTTACCCTTGCATTTCTGTTCACTCATTTGCTAACCTACAACAGGATAATTCATCTTCCCTCCCACCCCACCCCGCCCCCACACACACTTTTTCGTTATCTACAATCTTGCAAGCATTTTTAAGGGGTGGGTTAGATTATTATGTAACATACGCTATTATTGGATCTGAAGTGTAATTCATGCCTTTTTATTTTATTTTTTTTAACCCTCCTATTAGGACTGATGGAAAGATATCTGAAGAAACAGAAGCTAAGCTGAAAGAAACAGTCACAAACTTCTTGGCTACTTTTGAAGCATAAACTCTTTACAGTTCTAAACTGCCAGACTGTTTGTCACTGCTAATTCTATGTCTCGAACTCCATTCTTCGAAGTTTAAAGTATGTGTGACTTGACTCTGTACAGATATCTCATTGAGAATAAAAGGTTCTATGTAAAAAGCTCTTGATACTCAAAGCATCAGTTATACGATCTGGATATTTTAAGAGTGTATAAATACTCATAGACTTTAAGGTCAGAAGGGACCATTATGATCATCTAGTCCGACCCCCTGCACAGTGCAGGCCACAAAATCTCACCCACCCCTCCTAGAATAATCCTCTCACCTATATCTCAGATATTGAAGCCTTCAAATACTTTGAAGACCCCAAGATGCAGAGAATCCTCCAGCTGTGATCTATACCCCATGCTACAGAGGAAGGCGAAAAACCTCCAGGGCCTCTGCCCATCTACCCTGGAGGAAAATTCCTTCCCGACCCCAAATATGGCGATCAGCTAAACCCTGAGCATGTGGGCAAGACTCATCAGCCAAAGCAACACTATTTAACAAATTATAAAACTCCCTAAATTTTCCTACTCAGTGAAGTGCTATATATTTCTGAAAAGCATGTGGAAAATGTAAAGCTCAAAATTAGTCATTCTGTTCAGATCACATTTTACTTAAGCTACATCCACACTGTCCACTTTTCAAAAAAAGTGGTCTTTTTTCGAAAAAGCCAAAGTGAATAATGTAACTAGTCAATATACGATACGCCAACTACTTGCAGTGTCTCTCCTGTTGACCTGGCGCAGTGTAAACTCTCTCTTCTTAGCTGGGTTAGAGCAATGGAATAGACTGGAGAGTAATTTGCAGTAGATTCCTGACAGGTTTCACTAAATCCACTAAATGAACTGATTGCTGGTGCATTAATTTCTAGAGAGCATCTATTCCAGCTATAATATAAATGTAGCCTTAGTCTACAAGTATTTTTTCTAGTAATGAGAATTGACAGTCTACAAGCTAATCTGAGGCCTTTCTGGCTCACTTGTTCATTCTGGGTACAGAATCTGTTCCAATTGACAACTCAGTTACCTGGTGGCAGATACCCAGATCATGACAAATACTGGGAAGCACTAAACTTCTATAGCTGTACTGGCTCTGCTGGGTTAAGTATCTGGTCAATGTGTGTGTTGGGAACCTGGTGAAGGGTGCACTGAGTTAGGTCTGTCTAGGAATCAAGTATGGAGTTGTTAATTTCCTGATCATAACCCCACTTCACAATCCTCTACTTTTTACTAGTAACCAAAAGCCTGTATGCAGAGTTTGCAGGCTGAAAATTTTATCAACCCTTGCCTTAATGCACACTCTTGGGGGCACTTCCCAGAACAAATGGCTTCTGAAAATATCCAATTCCCTAATATAGAAAGAGGGGTAAAGAACCGTTCTTTAACATTGCATGTGAAAGTCCCAGGTCCTACTTGTCCCATAACTCTTAACTGAAATTAAGGGGTGAGGGAGACTTTTCAGGAGAGTAATTTTTGCTGTCTCTTGCACAATGTATTGAAAACTTGTTCTTTTGTTAATTGCTTCCTGCACTGACATTAGCAATTTCTAGTGCTCGAGGTACAGGACACACAACATGTACATACTTCCACCTTGGAAAGCTTCAGCTGGCTAATCTCGTATTGAGTTTTGACAAGATTCTGCAGTCACTCATGAGGAAACACGAATTAAACTGGGATGATTGTTCTTAAGACTGCTATATTTGTCTGGTTCTACTTGAGTGCCTCATTGGTGTGTGGGATAAGGCTTAGAAGAAGGGTGAGAGTCTGAATTGCAAGGGGTTGGACAGACAGTGAGCAGCTGAGTGGACAGGACCCCCACCCTCTCCTGCCTCTCTCCTCTCTTTCCCCCCCCTCTCCCACATACACCCATGCTCTTCTGATGACATCA
Organism: Pelodiscus sinensis; assembly: GCF_052426305.1. Lineage (NCBI taxonomy): Eukaryota > Metazoa > Chordata > Testudines > Trionychidae > Pelodiscus > Pelodiscus sinensis. The sequence continues at coordinate 119,652,735 of NC_143057.1, forward strand.
CTCCTCAGTCCTGAAGGGAGGGGTTGCTGTATGGGAAGCTGCTTCCTCCCCCTCCATCTATCCAACCCCCCATGCAGCAAGCCCCTACCAACTATGCCTGCTCTATTTTCCCCCTGTGCCTGGACTTCTAGTTCAGCCCCCGTGTCTAGGCTGGCAAGCTTTTCCGCAAAAGCAACTGCTTTTGTGGAAAAACTTGTCAGCTGTCTACACTGTCCGCTTGAATTTCTGCAAGAACACTGACTTCCTACTGTGAAATCAGTGCTGCTTGCGGAAATATGCTGCTCCCGTTTGCGCAAAAGGGCCACTGTAGACAGCTCAATTTGTTTTGTGCAAAAAAGCCCCGATTGCGAAAATGGCAATCGGGGCTTTTTTGCGCAAAAGCGTATCTAGATTGGCACGGACGCTTTTCCGCAAAAAGTGCTTTTGCGGAAAAGCGTCCGTGTCAATCTAGACACTCTTTTCCGCAAACATTTTTAACGGAAAATTTTTCCGTTAAAAGCATTTGTGGAAAATCATGCCAGTCTAGACATAGCCGTTGAGTCCAAGTACCTTCACTTGGGCTTCTCTGCACCCAGAACACTCAAAGTTCCTGGATGTCCCAGCAAGCTGCTTCCTATGCAGAGCGATGGTGCTCTGAAGGAAGGTTGTGCTCTCTCATTGTGCAAATATGCAGAATTTAACTTGGTTATAGTGCAGAATTCCTTCAGGAATAACTCAGAACCTACAGAAGCAGGCGAACACACACGCAGACTTAAGTACTTGCACAGCGAGAGCTTAAATACACCATAAATCACTCTTGGTAACCACACTCCAACTCCTCTCAGCTTGTGGTTTCTGAGCAAATTGCAGGAGAAGCAATATTTTATCCACAAAACGATTACATAAAATCAGCAGCTTTTTAATAGGATGGTTATCATGCATTCAAGCCAGCTTACATGCAATTTTCAGATATATGGTGCTTTTTGTGCATGTTATAAAAATGATCTTAATGAACATTCTTCAACTTCTGGGGAAAAAATATAACTGGAAACACAGTATATATCAGCCACCAGACTCTTCATTGGTTCTGTTGAAAAAAATCCTCTTGTAATAGCGTTTGTAAGTCAAACCTCTCTAAAGAGGGATCATCATAGATGTTCCAGGACCACAGCATCCTCATAGCTGCTGACTGGGAGCTCTGCTGGTTGGCTGGGCTGCCCAGCTGTGCTGGGAGTACAGCACACCCCAGCAGGGGAAGTGGGGCTGTCAGTGGGCTCTGACAGCTGGGCTGGGGATGGTAGCAGGGGGGCCAGAAATGACCTCCCCTGGTCTGGCAAAATCCCTCACTGGGGATGGGTCAGGTCTATCCTGTACACTTGAGACAAAACTACAGACGTGTGTGTGAATTACAATAGCTAGCAACTAAAAAATTTCAGATACTACTGTGTGAGAGCCAGCAGTGCAGGGGCAGCAGCCATCTCCTCAGGAGCAAGGCTGCAGGTGTGCACTGGCTCCTGGGGAACCAGCTGTTCCCATGCTACTGCTGCCTCTGTACTGATAGGCAGCAGTATGGGGCAGGAGCCAGCTGCTGCCCCACGCTTCAGGTACATGTAACCACTGAGATTTTCAGCAATTACATGGTTACCCAATTACTCACTTAACATCCCTAGTCTGGTATATAGCAAGAGTGGGGACTATGGGAAGAGCTTGACCCTTTCTTGAATTCTAATGTTGTCTACCATTGGCACACCTTCCAACAAGTGTAAATTATGTTTCCTTCTGGAGATGGTGAGCGCCCCATGTAAAGTAAGCACTTAGGCTACATCTACACTGCAACATTATTTTGGGATACCAGAGTATACTGCATCTTAACAGCAAGCTCGTTATTTTAGGCTCACTATTCTGACGTCCCTGTAAACCTCATTCCATGAGGAGTAAAGGACGTTTTGGAATAGCGGGTTATTTATTACTAAATAAGCTATTCTGAAATAAGATTCGTAGTTTGCGTTGCTCAAATTGTGTATCTTATTTTGAACTATGGTGTAGTGTAAATGTAGCCTAAGAGAGAGTGGAAAAATGTAAGGATTTCTGGAAGGTTAACTGGAAAGTGAAGTGACATGCTTTGACCACAGGATGGTGCTAGATAATTAACAATGCTGTTTATCATGGAAGTGTACTGGGTAGGAAGAACCTGTTAGAAACAAGATTGCTGAAAACCATGTGGTGACAGCCGCGATTCACAAATTGAGGGTTCTGTCTTTTGTTTACACAGAGATGTTCATGCTCTCTCTGGATCCTGGTATATAATCTTGAGCACCTGTTGCGTAGGGAGTGCTTGAACTTAGACATCCAAAAACTGAAGGACACTTCTATAAGGCTAATCATAAAACCCAGTACACATTAGACTAGACTTAACCCTGGGAATCAAAAACTGCTGAAGTGCAAACTATTTTTATCTGTGCAGTAGATGAGATTTCACCACACTTCAGGAACCTTGAGAAGTGCTCTAGATTAGGAGCCTTCTAGAACCTCCTTAGCTGAATAGGGCCTTGAACACTGTGCATCTACCACTCTTAAAGGGATAGTAACTGCCATCAATAAGGTTACAAAGCAATTTCCATTACAAGCTCCTGGGCTACGTCTACATTGGCATGATTTTCCGGAAATGCTTTTAGTGGAAAAGTTTTCCGTTAAAAGCATTTTCAGAAAAGCGCATCTAGATTGGCAGGACGCTTTTCCGGAAAAGCGTCCGTGGCCAATCTAGACGCGCTTTTCCGCAAAAAAGCCCCAATCGCCATTTTCGTGATCGGGGCTTTTTTGTGGAAAACAAATCTCTGCTGTCTACACTGGCCCTTTTGCGCAAAAGTTTTTTGGAAAAAGAATTTTGCCCGAACGGGAGCAGCATAGTATTTCCGCAAAAGCACTGACAATCTTACATGAGATCGTCAGTGCTTTTGTGGAAATTCAAGCAGCCAATGTAGACAGCTGGCAAGTTTTTCCGCAAAAGCAGATGATTTTGCGGAAAAACTTGCCAATCTAGACACAGCCCTGTTGTATTTGGCAGAGTTCTCCAGAACACAGTGTAAATGTCCTCAGCAAATGCATTGTTTGCCAAATGGTTTCCTCTTGGTTCAGTAAAGGGAAAGATAAATAGTCCTTCACCCCTCCTCTGTGTGAAAGTGCCCTTGGAGGCTGATCTCAGACATGTTCTGAAGAGCCCCTTGTTAAAGTATTGACAGTACATCACTGTGGATTTTAAGTGGCAGGGACAGGAGGAACTGTCAGAAATAGATCACCTGGGGACAATGCCATGACTCTAACCTTATGAAAATTGTTAATGGCTTTTGATTCACTGATGACTAATCAAGGGTCATCATGTGCCTTCTCCTTTCCTTTTAGGGAAGAACTCATTTCTGAAATACCCAGCTGGAATTTCTTATGTTGCTTATGATGACGGAGGTGAATTAGCCCTCGTATTTACTGTAGTTGCACTGTGGAACACACCTCTGACCCTCCCTGCCTACAAGCTTGCTCAGTTCCATTCTGTCCTGCTGTGGGTGGAGGTCTTCTCTTTCAGTCCTTGATTGCTGTGCTGTGTAAACAGCTGTCACATTCTATTCTAGAGGCTGTTGCCTCTCACAGTGGGCGAAGTGAGTCTCTGCAATGAATAGCATGGTCTACATCAGGTGTTTTTATTAAACCTACTTAATTGTGCCCTCTTTGGATTGAGTCAGTGGCCTAAAGGGGATTTCACAGCAATTCAAAGTGCTGCAATTTAAAATAAGCTTTCCTTTCCTTAGTTTCCCCTCATGGAACTTCCCTTTGACCACACTGGCATTCCAGGTGCCTGTGACTATCAGTTCCCTCAATGCTGGGGCATTTGTGTCTTCTTAAAATTAAGGGTTCAAAGTCTTAAGGACTGGAAACTTGTTGAAGAAAAGTGAAGAAGGTCTCAGCACAGTCAACACTCTAGACAGGAATTTGCAAGAGTGATACATTGTACGCACAGGATCTAGAGGAGACAGAAATGGAAAAGATCCAGCAGGTCATAAAGTTCATCCTCTCTGCAAAGGCTCAGTATTTCCTTCACAAGCCCTGCCCTGTATTTCTACACGATGTCACATGCTCTGAGAAGCAGCTTTTGGCTCTCGCCTGCATCACAGCTTGTAGAACCAGAACCCAGGTCTGTTGGCACCTCCTTAGATGTCTGGGAAAGAGGAGGAAGAGAGGACTAGATCTTCAATAATGCTTTGGAACATGCCGCTCTCAGCTGAAATGAATAGTGAGTGGGTGAGAGAGGGAGGATCTGGAGATGCGCAAAGGAGGTTTTGATTGGATCACCCCTATTTTCTGGTATTAGCAACATGCAATTTCATGCTAATGAGTAAGAACCACATTGACTCAGAAATTCAGGCTGCTTTAGAAGATGCTGAACCAGACTGTGCTAAAAGAATGGAGTTTCCAAAGTGGGCTTGGATAGCATTTAAATAGGTTTTTGACTGTGGTGTCAAATGATTCTTTGACTTGCTAGCTGTCTCTAGACTACTTGCCTTTTCTTGAAAAAGGGATGTAAATTAGACATTTAGAAATTTCAAATGAAGCTGGGATTTAAATTTCCTGCACTTTATTTGCATAATGGCGGCTGCGGGTTTTTTTTCGAAACGGGGCTTTTTCGATAGAAAAACAGCAGTTTAGACAGGGATCTTTTGAAAATAAAACCCTTTTTCAAACGATCCTGTAAACCTCATTTTTTGAGGGGCAGGAGGGGCTCACTTCAAACAGCCTGGTCAGCAATGCAGCAGGGGTGCAAAGGCAGCTTTCCTGCCTGTTCTGGCACCGCAGACTCATGCTGCACCCCAAAAGCAGCCTGCAGCAGGTTCTAGCCAACAGGAGTGTGGAGCTAGTGCTCAGGGCAGGAGCAATACACGGAGTCTTCCCCCCACCTAGGAGCCGGGCCTGCTGCTAACCACTTCTGTGGCACAGCGCAGTCAACTGTGGTGCCAGAACAGGCAGGGAGCTGCCTTAGCACCTCCATTGATCCCCCTGCAGCAACAAGAACCAGTGCCTGACATTCTGGGTCATGACCCATAGTTTGAAAACCACTGGGCTAGGAGGTGCCCATTCGGCCCCTGACCATGCTGCACACAGACCAGTTCCACTAAAACAGTAACAGAGGAGAGCAAGAGAGTCCCAGCAGCTGGAAGGTTGACGCCACTGGATTCCCCTGTGAAGTGACAGAGTGCAGCAAAGGAGCAGTTCCTGTACCAAAATCCAGATGTCTGGGATAGAAATCACAGCTGGCAGTCAACATCTCGGTTACATAGACACTTGTAAATGTGGTGCCTCCCTGAAAAGCCATGCAGTGAATTCTCCAGTCCCTCAACACACTGAGAATCTGGCCGTGGAGCTCAGCACAGCTTTGAAATCAAGGGAAAGACATTGTGCAACCACATAGCCGCTTCCCTTCTGGAAAAGTACTTTCGAATTCACAAACCCGTGCAAGGAAACAGGCTGCCCAAATGCCCAGAACATGAGGCACATTTGTTGCTTTCATCAACATTCAGGTTTCTGGCAGGCCCGCAGATGACGCCTTTAAATTGTGGCAGCTCCAACGAGCTTCAGCCATGAATCAGGAGCCCGCTGTGGCAGAAGCTGCACACGCACCACAAAAAGCTAATCCTTGCCTCAGAGAGGGTTGTTCAAGTTCTTCAGGGCAGGAGGCTGAGGGTGAGGAGGGGTTGGGGGGTGGTGGTGTGGGTGGTATAAGAGTCAAGTTTGGGAGGTGTAGGGAGTTCATGGGATGGAATGGGGAGGCTCAGCGCAGGTGGTGGGGACACCTTCTGGCTTCTCCCTGGTGCAAGGTGGGGGGCAGAACCACACAGCCTGCCTGCTGGCTTCTTCCCAGGGCCATGCTGGGGTGGGATGGGGTGGGGGGCTGTGCAGCCTAGCCAGTGGCTGTTTCCCAGGGCAGGCTGTGGTGATGGGGGCTATGCTGCTGACCAGTGGTTTGGAGGCACTTGCTGGCCCCCATTGTCATTCAGGGGTATAACTGTTTTATACTCACACTGTGGTTATTGGTGAGTATAAAAGTCCCTGCTATCGCACTCCTCCCTTTCCATTTGATGAGAAGCAATCACATTCTATGCACATGCTATTGTCCTGGCACAACCAAACCCTGACCTTGCTTTAAGAGTTGATAAGAGGAAGCTGCATGCCAAATTTGGTGGTCCTAGCTCTAAGGCTATGTCTACATTGGCAAGATTTTGTGCAAAAGTAGTTGCTTTTGCGCAAAATCTTGCCACCTGTCTACACTGGCGGGGAGTTCTTGCACAAGAACACTGACGTTCTAATGTATAAAATCAGTGCTTCTTGCGCAAATACTCTGACGCTCCCGCTCAGGGATAAGCCCTCTTGCACAACTGTTCTTGTGCAAGAGTCCAGTGTAGACAGGCAACATCAATTTCTTGTGCAAGAAATCCCAATGTTTAAAATGGCCATCAGAGCTTTCTTGCGCAAGAGAGCATCTACACTGGCATGAATGCTCTTGCGCAAAAGCACATCTTTTGTGCAAAGGCACATGCCAGTGTAGACGCTCTCTTACTCAAATACTCTAATGCAAAAACTCTTGCGTTAAAGAGTATTTGCGCAAAATCTTGCCAATATAGACGTAGCCTTACTGTTTAGGAATTCTTGAACAAAGACCCAGACAGAGGGACAAACAGACACACACACACACACACACACACACACAAATATATAATAGATAATGATTTTAGAAGCATGAACAAATATATTCTCCCACTCTCATGCAATTGTTTGTTTTATAACTCAGGAAAATGAGCACATAATGGTTAGGAGACTTGCACAAAGCCACAGAGATAATCAGCATGAGAGTTGGATCAGTTCTCAGGTCCTCATCCTGGTTCAGCAGACCAAACTAGGGTTTCTTACAAGCCACATGACAAACTATAATATTTTCGAGATATAAAAGTACCTAAAGACTGATAGGTCTGGGGAAACAAAACTCAGAGCAGAAAAGGAGACAGTGAATTTTTAAAAATATGGGAAGTGAGAGAAGCGGAAGTTTGCTGTTACTGAGAATCATAATTGCAAAACTAGGAAAGGACCGGTTTCAGATTGCTTCATATGCACTAGCTCTTACAGTAACCTGAATCTCCCAATGGGGAAGGCATCTCCGTGAACTCACTTTGTCTTTGCTAGTAGAAGACACATCAGCTCTCTGGTTTCAGATTGGCATCGTGAGAGTTCTGTTTTGGAATCTGCAGGCTACCTTTGCTAGTTAACCGTTTTGTTGCCAGGCTGAACAGAAACCTCACATCCAGCTGCAATTACTGGTTTTGTAGTTTGTTTCTGAGGTCAGTACATTGCTGCAGTGATTAAAAAGAGATGATTTTTAAAGAAGGATTATAAGGCATCGAAAGTCAGTGTGTCCCACTAGATTGAATATCTCCTAATAGGGTTCCTGCATTTTCATTCATCTATTACCAGGCTTGCTTTTACCTTAGCTTGCCCACTCAATAGCATTAATTTCTGGACAGCATGTCTTCAATAACAATTCAGTAATAGAGCTTATTGTTCAGCTTGGATCTTCCAGTTGATGGGTTCCACAGCATGGCTTGTTTTGTCTCACTGCCTCTTGTTGTATTAGTGCTAGATGCATTTCAGGGTAAGGATTGTCTATATTGGGGCATTCAAACACTATCATATTATACATATTTACTTCTGTGATTACCAATGGATATAACTCATTTCCTGCCTGAAAAACTTGCCTTGTCAATAAAGCAAGACAAGTCACTGGTGAGCTAAGCTGTTTGAAAAAATCCAATAATATTAATAATAATAAAATAATAATAATAATAATAAGTAACCATTTTTGAACCATAAGGTTTTTTTGTTTCACAGGAGTTAAAAAGGGGCTAGTTTTCTCATGATTTATTTCCTCCTTTTCTTGTCTCATGTTAGTCTGTAACTTAGCTTAAAAACACCAAATGGTTCTGTAGCATCTTAGAGACTACCAAAAAAATACATACACTATCAGGAGCTTTCATGAGCACAACCCACTGCTCAAGCTCATCTGTTAGTATTTGTTGTTAGTCTGTAAGCCCTGGTCTACACTTCTTTCGAAATAACAAGCGGAGCGTCCACATTACCAAGCCTGTTGTTTCATAATATGAGGCTGATTATTTCAAAACAGTCACTCCTGCTTTCCACAGGAACAACGCTTATTTTGAAATAGTTATTTTGAAATAGCAGTAGTATGGATGCTGCACTGCCACTATTTTGAAACAACTACTCCCCAGAGTCATTCAAAGTAATTATTCCCCAGTGCTTCCTGGGGTACTAAGTTGAGGTAATGTGTCCACAGTAAGAGAGCCTGCCTCTGACTAATTTCAAGGTTTCCCTGTAGTGTGGACACACTATTTCAAAATAGTTATTTCGGGAGTTGTTATTTTAAAATACATTATTTTGAAATAATTTACTAGTGTAGACAGGCTCTAAGATGCTATAGGACCCCTCATTGTTTTTCATGTTTTTTTCATTTTTCTTGGCTCAAGTATTCTACTTAAATCATCATTGGCATCCTAGATAATTAAATGATTTTAATTAAACAATAATAATAATTATTAATTTTAAATACTACTTAAATAATTGTATTTAATAAAATTAAATGATAAAATAATTAAATAGTAATAATGACAATTAAATAATTTTACTACGTTTTTGTTGACCAAAAAAATCCCCAGGGTTTTGGTAAAAGAATTATTCTGATAAAAAAGATTTTTAAAATTTGCAAACAAATATGATGCCTGGGCTGTTTTTCTAATATTTTGATTTTAAAAGAACTGGTTTTGAATTTATTAAAAAAATGTGTCATGAAAAATTCAAGCCGTTGCATCAGTGAAGCAGTTTGTGGGAACTGCTTATCAGGCTGGCGACTAGCAGGGCTCTGAAGGTGCACTGAGTACTTGGTGGATGAGGTTAGGCAGGTGCTTTGGGAAGCGTGACAGCTGTGCAGTTCAAATCCATGTTGGTATGAATGACTCTGGACTGATTGTTTTTTCCCTTCCCCCATTAGCACATTTCCATTCAGTGACGTTCCTTGCCATTGGCTCAACAGGGAGCGTGAGCTGTGCAATTAGTTTCCACCCAGAAGCAAAGCACTATGCTGGCTCTGTTTAACAGTAAACATCCCAGAGCCATTTCCCTGGCAGGTGGATGTAGCTGAAACAAGAAGAGGTGCTGTCAAGCTGAGCAGAAATGCTATAGAAGAAGCAGCAGGGGCCTGGTTGAAAAAGAGGTGGTGTATTTCCCCACCCGTGGTGGGAACTGTAGTGCAGTCAGAGTAGGGATAGATAACCCAATGCAAAATCGGCATGACCACTAGTAGAGCTGTGCTGCTGGCAGATTACAAGTGTGAACGGTAGGTAGTTAGGAATTGCCACCTGAGGTCAGACCATGGATATTTTGACCAAGCATCTCAATGCACCTCAGACGCATTGATTAAAGCTCTCAGGAGGAAGGCAACAAGGTGTTATTATCACTGTCTGATAGGCATGTCAGCTAAGGTTAAGTGTCTTGTCCAAAATGAAACAGTCAACCAACCCTACCTGGAGGTAGGGTGACCAGACATCTGATATTAGGGGTTGTATCTTATATATGCAACTATACTCACTTTCCACCCTGCAAAACAAAACAAAACAAAACAAAAAAAGGGGGTGGGGGGGGAGAGGTGTGATCCTGATTTTTCACACTTGCTGTCTGGTCACTTTACCTAGAAGTAGGAATAGAACCTAGAATTCCTGATTTCTCACCTATAGAACAGGGGCGAAGAACATTTTCTGGGTAAAGGGCCAAAAACCCACTGAGGCTATGTCTAGACTGCAAGCTTCTTTCGGCAGAAGCTTTTCCAGAAGAGATCTTCCAGAAAAACTTCTTCCAAAAGAGAGTGTCTACACAGCAAAAGCGCAACGAAAAAGTGATCTGCTTTTTCAAAAGATAGCATCTACATTGATTGGACGCTATCTTGCATTTCAGTTGTGATTACTGTGGATGGAGTGGCCACCAGGGCACCTGGGATTTTTTCCTGGAGGCCTTGTCTTTCAGAAAAACTCTTTTCCAAAAAAGCTTTTTTGGAAAAACGCTTCTTCCTCATAGAATGAGGTTTACCCACCATTGGAAAAAACCCTCTGTTCTTTTGACTTTCTGTCGAAAGAACGCAAAGCAGTGTGGACATAAGTATTGCTTTTCTGGAAAAATGGCTGTTTTTAGTAGAGAGACCCAGAAAAAATCAGCCGGGGGCCGCACACAAGTGAGAAGCAAAAACAAAACACCAAAAAAAACCAAGCCCTTCACTGACATGGCCCCTGACTGAGAAGGAGGTAAGACACTCTTCATATTCCCATCACACACCAGAGCCAGGGGGACCCGGGCTAGTATATTTTGTGTGCTCTAGCCCTGCGATGGGGCAGCGAAGGTGTCGGAGTGCCAGCATAGGCTCTCCAGTGCTGGGGGGGAGGAAGCCCTGAGCTTCAGGGGCCAGATTCAGGCAAGCCGGGGGCTACATCTGGCCCCCAGGCCTTAGATTTCCCACCCCTGCTATAGAACAATCCTGCCTCCTTAACAGAGAACATTATAGTAACTGTTCCATATTAATAGTTGGAGCTAGGTCCCTCTAGCTAGGGGGTGCGTACCTACTGCTGCACACTTCAGAGGGTTATGCATATTTCCCCCACATGCTGATTCTGCTCCAACATCATTTTTTTCAAGTGGCAATAGGAACAGGAACTAACGGCAGATAAACAATCTTTGCTTGAAACTGCAAGTATTAAACAGTGTAGCAATATATAGGAAGTGTGAGCAGAAAATCCTCCCCATCAGCAGACACATATGGTCTAATCAGTGTTTTGGGCACTACCCTATGACCTGAGTTCAATTCCCTGTTTTGCCACAGACTTCCTCTTTGGCCTTGGTCATATCCTCTGTGCCTCAATTCCACACCAGTAAAACTAGAGATAGTAACAGTCACCTGCCTCCCAGGGAATGTTCTGAAGATAAAGATATTGAAGACTATAAAGTGCTTTCAGGTCTAGCGATTATAAGTACCACATCAGAGCTATGTATTATTAATGCAGGATCACAAATGCTTGAACAGCAAAATACTTTTGTCTCTGAAATACAATATGATCTGGAGAGGTCGTGTTGCAACATGTACCGCATAAGCAAATTCTAATCTGTCAGGCTCTCTAGTGGCCTGATACAGTTAAAGAAAATGAACACTCGTGTCATATTGTTCTCAGATGGAAAAATGCCATTCAGCGTGTAAGTTAATACGAGCCATTCACTGGGTTCAGCTCACGACACAAAGTGCTCCCGAAAGGGCCACAAAGCCACGTGGTATCACTGTGCAGCGGATTTAGCATTCAGAGTTGGAGCTGGCTGCCAGATGTCATGTGTGAGATGCGTCTTCTCCAGGCATTTAAACTAAAAGGCAGTGTTGCCACAAGAGCAAATTGGTTCACACTGGCTCTGAGTCAATTTAGGCTGCAACTTAGGGAAAGGTTTCTCACATGAGAGAAGTCTGACTCTTAGCAGGAGTAGTGGGGGTAGGGGAAAACAACCTAACGACTTTTAAAATGGAACACGACACATTTATGAATGGGATGATATAATGGGATAGCCTGCAGTGACTGGTTTTGATGGTATTGCGTCGGAGCGGCTTTGATGGAAGTAATTTGAACTACAGGTCTGCATTTACCTATGCTCTTCTGGGAAGTGCACACCTCCTGCTTGGAGAGTTGAGAGGAAGCAGTATGATCTGGCCCCTTTGGGGTACTGCGCGTTCATCAGTGTGTACAGAGGAAGCAGTCCTCGCACTCCAGGACTACAGCGTGTCTGGCTCTTACATGAGCTGCACCAGGCCAGGGAGGTTCACCCATCTGCCCCATGTATAGAAGGGCCAGACCCATTATTTAATGGAAGGCAATGTCTAGTGCTGTGAGGGCCTGTGACACTTGGAGCCTCCCCATCCCATATCTCACTGGGGTCTGTGGAAAAAGCTGCTCCCCCACCTCCCGGAGGTGGTGAGGACAAATGAGTGAGGTTTGTGAAAGCATGGCCTGGTGAGCGCTGAGGCTAGTTCGCTGTCGTCACCTCGGGTCTAAATATCTCCATCCCCCGACCAGCTTTCCGAAGCATTAACCAATTCCCCAGGGATGTCACGTGCACCCCTCATTTTCCAGGAAGCTGGGGATGCCAGGCAGCCAGTGAGTCCTTCCTTTGGTCAAATAGGTTCAAAGTCTGGGATGTTGTGGGGGGAGGGTTATATATTGACAGAAAACAAACAATAACTTCTAATGAACCAATGACAGCCCAGAGATTACCTCATGAATCACAAGTATGCCAGGGCCTTCGGCAGGGGACAGCTCTGACCCCCAGGCTGAGCTGAGATCAACTGGCTTGACACCCACTCCATCCCTTCCTAGCGTTTGGAGCACTCTGGGCAACACAGCTGTCTCCAGGGGAGATGTTCCTCACATGGGCACTCAGAAAGCTCATCATCTAATAAACCATCTTGTTAGTCTTTAAAGTGCTACATAGTCCTGTATTTTGTTTCAGCTACACCAGACTAACACGGCTACATTTCTATCACTGTTAAACAAGGACTGACTTACCTCACTCTTCCATATTCTTGAGCAGGGACATCATTTCAGAAACATTTAGGGGACAGCTGGGGGAGTTTGTTTACCCCATGACTGCTTCCAAAGCCAGGGTGAGCAGAATGGAAACATGGAGCAGATAAATCTATGAAAAGTTTAGGGAGGGGGAGGAGGAGCAGCCCCTCTCGCCCAATAGCAAGTGACCCTTCCGCTTTGGGGAGGCTAATGGGGTGAGGGTGAAGAAAGAGGCCTCACCTGTCTTCATAGGAACTGTGCCCTCAGGGATTTGGAATGGGGTACAAGGACAACAGTGTCCCACCTCTCGCCTTCTAACTAGACTCCCTGAGGATTTGGCAATACCTTCTCCCCAAGCCTTTCAGCCCTGCCGGGGGGCGGGGGAGAAGGGCGCAGGTGTGTGTAGAGCAATGGTTCTCAAAGTGTGGTCTCGGATCACTAGTGGGCTGTGACTGTCTTGCAGATGGGTCAGGGGCTCATCTTCACCCTTCCCCCGGCAGTGGGGAACTTGCACTGGTGTTCCAGCCTGTGACAGGGTGCTCGCCCTGCACTGGCCCTTTAAGGGCAGACCCCGGCCTGAACCAGGGCCGGGGAGCTTAGCCCAGCTGAGGCTGTACTAGTCCATTAGGGCCCAGCTGGGCGCTATAATAGAGGATGGGCTGCTGCTGTGAGAGGGAAGCAGTGAGAACCTGGCTGTTGAGGGAGGCGGCTCCGGCTCCCTGGAGCTAGGGCAGGGCTGGGGGAGGCCAGGAAGGGCTAGGGGAGCTCTGGCCAGCAAATCCTCAGACTGCAGGGCTTGAAAGAAGGCCTGATGAAGGAACATCGACCCCCGGAAGGGGGGCTCAGAGACAGACTTGGGCACTGCCGGAGGGCAGTGTGGTGAAGAGGACGCCGCAGCGGGGAGTAAAGAGGGGAGACATCACCCCAGAGAAGGCACCCTACCTGCCGAGGGAGCCAATTCCTGAGGACAGACGGCAGGGGGGTTACGGTGGTGAGTGAACCCCCTCACACAGCCCCATGTCACTCCCCTGGGAGGTGAGGAGATAAGCCTTGTGAGCCGGATCCAGCTTGCAGGGGGAGGAAGGGGCTCTGTACACTGTTGCTCCCCTTTTTCCCCAGCTGGGGGAACTATAGCACAGGATAACGCTTGCCTGGAGGCTTTCCCTGCTGCTCCCAGTGGCTGGAATCAAGGCCAATGGAAGCAGTGGGGGGCAGTGCCTGAGAGAAGCAGGAGGCATGGAGCCAGGTAAGCACTCCCCATCCCCTCATGACTAGACCCTACAAACCATCCCCCTCACTCCCATCCTGCCAACAGCCTGCACCCCAACCTTGCTCCTGCAATTTCCTTCCCAGACCTCCCCACCCTCACTCCACTCCTGCATCCTCCCTCCTGCCTATCCTCAACCCACTCCTGCACCCTACTTCATGGGCAAACCCTGCATCCATGTTGTCATCATAGATGGTTGGCTGGTGGTCCACGGAAAGGTCTGAGTTGAGTGGGTGGACTGTGGGAGAAAAAGTTTGAGAACCACTAGCGTAGCAGATCAGGAGACTTAGGCTATGTCTAGACTGCATTGTTATGTTGGGATACTGGAAGTATCCCGAAATAGCAATGCTGCATTCAAGGAATGCATTCGCTATTTCAGAAGAAATTTCAAAATAGCGGATGTGCTCTTTTGCCATCCTTGTAAACCTCGTTCTACGAGGAATAAGGGATGGCTTGAAAGAGCACTTTATTTCAAAATTTGGTGCCATGTAGATGTGCCAAATTTTGAAATAGGTTCTTTCAAAATTAAATTGAAAAAAAGATATATATCTTTTTTCGATTTTACAGTGCAGTCTAAGATGTAGCCTTACAGTGGGACATGACTAGGTCGAGGAGGGAAAAGGTGGTGTAGATTATAAGACCAGAAAGGAAAATTAGATCTTCTAATCTGACCTCCTGTCTATCCCAGGCTTCTTTGGACATTTTGAGATCGGTACTGAAATCCAGTTCAGGTTCTTCTCCTCCTGGCAGTACAGGGAGCTCTGCCTGTGATCCTGGCTCCCAAGAGCCATTGGCTTTGTAAATCTGTGTGAAGAATTGTTCCCAAGGCCCAAGTTGGCTCTACAAAGGCACAAGGCAGTGAGGCTATGTGTACGAATGCTTGCTGAGCAACAGTAGATTCTTGGATGGTTGTAAACCAGGCACATACAAGTGATCTTTCATTTACCCCCAACACACGGGGAGAGTCTTATTCCATCAGCCCGGGAACAGGAATTCGGAAACCTAATGAAGTGAACAGTTTTCATGCTGCTGTTACTGAGCACAGAACTTTAGCTTTTTAAACTTACTTCTTGGGGGGCAGCCTGTTGCTCCCTCATAGAGGCCAATCATACATTGGCATGTTAAACTAGAGCAATATCTCTTCCCAAAGGATCTGTATCAGAGGAGAAAGAAACCCAGTTAGGAGGAATTAGCCACTTTGGTGCTTGCAGTTGCCACATGTAAAACTAGACAGTTCTCTGTCTAGGCATGGGGGACTGGCCCAAAGATTTCCTTATCTTTAGCCTGAATAGAAAGGGAAACAAATTAATTTAATGATCTTCCTCCATAGCCCAGCTTCCCATTCTGAATCACTAGGTTATGTGACATTCACATGCATATGTACATAGTGATAGAGCAGGACCCTGTTTTATTTTTTTAAGCAATGGCTGAGCTATTCTTAGTAACTTGACAGGGCAGATTCATTGAAGGAACAGCCAGGTCTTTCTGCTTTTGTGGGATGTTAATGAACAAATGCCTTTGCTAATTGTCATGAAGCTACTTAAAGCCTGTGATGAAAGATCTTGAGACTTGAGAGCTCATTCCTCCTTCCACATGGAACTCTCCCCTCCCGCCTCTTCACACACATTATTACCAATGTGCGGCTGCTGCTCTGCTGTTGCCCTGTCCAGGACAAAATAGCAAGAACTGCTCGAGTATTTGTGATTATGTCACCTACAAGTGGCTGGCCCAGAGCTCATAGAAACAGATCCTCTTCTAGACAGAAGCTGTGATATTTTGGAGCTGAATGTTGTGATCTCCATCTCTAGCAGCTCCCCCTCACACTCCTTGCTTTTGTGTCCTGCAAAGGACTAGAGATGATTGTGATATGGTGCCCTCATATTTTTATGGAAATACATTTTTGAATATGAATATGCATAACTTGAATATGCTTTATGCAAAATGGGGCAATTAAGCTATCATTCAAGAGCTTCTAATCCCCTAAACGTGTATATTCTATTTGTGTGCATGTATCTTTCTTGTATATGAATTAGAAATACAAAGTTTTTAATCTAGGTCTTCCAATGAAAGCCATTAATGGTACTTAAGGAACTCAATGGCCCAGTGCTCAAGGGAATGATCTGTGAATAGTCCTGTTTTTCCTGTAAGCCTGGGTTATGTTTGATCCTATAAAGACAGGTGACCATGCCAGATGGTTCTGGAATCCATCTTGAATTTTGTACTCTTCTAGAGGGGGAGAAGGATGGGGGATAATTGAATGAAGATTGTCTACCTTGGAGAAATTTTGTTTATGGGCTGGGATGCAAACAATTATTGTCTTCAGCTGGCTTCAGAGAATGCTCCCCAACCTGAGAAAATACGTAAAATGATCTAAATAGAAAAGAACTCTAATGAGGGGAGACGCTGTTAGAGCCAGATCAAGAAAAAGATCAGCTCTGGCCTGAAGAACTTTACTGGAAATGAGGACTGGGGTGAGAAATTATGATTTATAACCATTTCTCTTTGTGTACTAGGCTTAGCTGGTGTGTTTTGTTTATTTTAATTTAGTAACTTACTTTTTCTTCCTGTCATTACTTTTTCTTCCTGTCATTACTTACAACCACTTTTTACACTTAATAAAATTACTTTTGCTTATTATCAAACCTTCAGTAAATAGTTACTTGGGAGAGGGAACAACAGCCGTTCATATCTCTTTCATTAATAGAGTGAACAAGTTATGAGGTTGCTCTGTGTAACATTGTTGTGCAGAGTAAGATGGATTTATCTGGGGTTTTGATTCTATTGGGTCTATGTCAAGATTGAGCCTTCCCATAAGAACATAAGAAGGCCATACTGGATCAGACCAAAGGTCTATCTAGCTCAGTATCCTGTCTTCCAACAGTGGCTGATGCCAGGTGCCCCAGACGGAATGAACAGAACAGATAATTATTAAGTGATCCCACCCTGTTGCCCATTCCCAGCCTTTAATCAACAGAGGCTAGGGACACCACTGCTATCCATGCTGGCTAATAGCCATTGATAGATCTATACTCCATGAATTTATCTAGCTCTTTTTTGAACCCTGTTGAAGTCCTGGTGTTCATAACATCCTCTAGCAAGGAGTTCCACAGGTTGACTGAACGTTGCATGAACAAACCCAGAGTTGAGCTGCTGTCAGTGTCTGTGTTACTCTGCAATGGGTTGTGACTTCAACTCTGTGCCTCTGCTGGGGAAGACCAGAGCTTCTGGCCCAGCAAGGCAGGGTGGTGGGGCGCCCTAGAGGGCAGGTAGGTGGGCTCAGTGGTATGATCAGCCCATCAGGTGACAGCCTCAAGGGGATCTCTGTGACCCAATCTGTCAGAATGATCCTTTTACGTTTTCATTTAGAAGAACATTCTACTAGAACATGGCACCAAGCCAGGTTTATTGTCAAACGAAATACAGTAATAGTTGTCAGTAGACTCAACCAAACCACAACACATATGTACCCCATTACAGTGGATCAGCTTAGTCAATAAGGGGTTTGCTGCCCCCTGGACCGGACAAAGACAGCCCCTCCAAGAAACAACTTTATACACGGGTACAAACAAGTTACATATCACTCCAGACATGTCAGGTTGCTACCCTCTGACGTTACTTAGAAGCCACCCATCACCCTGCTCCTGGGGGTTCGATCAAAACATCTCTATCCACCATGCTGTCATTTTATACTCTCCTGAACCTGGGTCAATACGTCTCTGTTATCTGTGGGGAGTGTGTGGGTACCAAGATGCTTCTTAACAAGGTGTTGTTACCATCCCTTTGGAATGTGCTTTCGTCATGTGCCCAGTACCAATTAGTGTTTTATACTATCAGTCCCACTATCAGTCAAATTCCATGAGCATTGGCCTGCCTCTTGTTCACAACTTAGCTTTACTTTATATTAGCAAAGTTTTGACCTTTGTTGGCTAGGCCTCAGGCCTCCATATTACTACAACTTGTAGTCCTTTGAAAGTACCTACAGTCTGCAGCCATATTAGATAGTTGCCATAATTTGGAGACTTCAGCAGTGGGTGGGGGCAGTGGCACTGGTGGAGAATTTCTAGGTTGTGTAACTTTCGCTGTGTTGCCAGGAAGCTGGAAGTGACTAGGGTCCCTCCCTTGTATCAATGCAGCCACATGGTGCCTTTTTGCACACAGAGACATGGCCTCTAACAGATTCCCCTTTTACCACTAGATCATTCCTCATGGGGACAACACTCTCCTATCATGGAACGATTTAGGATAACCTTGCTAGTTATAGTATATAATAAACCATGGAAGCAGCTGCACCTCTCAGAATATGTCTGCACTTCAATGTTCACCCACGCTCTGACCCAGCTTTTAGCCCAACCCTCCAGCCACACACACACACACAAAATCCTTTGGATTGGGAGGTGCTTTAAATCTGGACTCAGTTTACCCAGCTGGGCGCATAGATTAGGAGCCAGGCTCCACTTCAAATTGGGCAGACACCTGCCCACTTTTGCAGTGGGGATGTAAGCTAAATCACCTCCAGGGCCCTACCACAGTTTCCTTCACAGGACTGAGACATTCTGCCATTATAGAATGGGAAAGATTCCTAGAGGGTCACAGCACAAAGAATCAAGGGTTCTACCTGCCAGCCACACAGGCAGTCAGAAACAGAGAAGATCCGGTAATGCAGGTAGCACAGCTGCTCAGACCCTGGTGAGATGAAAAACCCCAGATGCCAATGTGAACTTAACTTGATTGAGATCAGCCACCCTCTTCAGGAGCAGAAGCACTAGTATTCAGCTAGTTAATATGACCCTAGGATAGGCAGGTTTTCTATAGGTTTTGGTTATCCAGTAGCTGAAAAGCAGGCAGGAGAGACTAATTCTAGGCTGTGTTTGTTTAGTCAGATGTCAGCAAATCGACCTGCAGGTTCATGTCAGAAGGTTCTGTTGTAACAGTGCTTATTACCACTGTGTTGGTACTGTGGAAAATAATCAAATGCAGGCAGGGAAAAAGCATTGTCTAGTGATTAGATTAGATTAATGCCTGTGCTTTCATCCTGGCCATGCTTCTAAAATCACTCCTACATAGTCCTATTTTTTGTTTCAGCTACACCGGACTAACACGGCTACATTTCTATAACTAATCCTAGGACACTGGCAGACTCACTTCCAGCCAAATTTTCAAAAGAGGCCACTCATTCTGGGGGCCAAAATCCAGACAGCACAAAGAGTCTGATTTTCTGAGGTGATGAGCAATCCTAGGGTGAGGGTTTGTGCTCTGTGGGAGGTCAGACTAGATCATCACACTGAATCCTTCTGGCTTGGAATCTATTAATTATCTAATCCCAGGGTAAAGTCACACACCTTATGGGAATGATGCACAGCCAGTTTCACTCAATTAATTGTGCCCTTTGCCTGTTGGCACATAGGCAGTGAAACTTTGCATACATCCCACGGATTCTTTAAAGAAACCCTGATGTGGGTATTTTGGGATGACGGTTGCCAGTGGGCAGTGATTATTAATGGTGTTTTCCCCTTTCTCTTGGCATTTCCCTTCTCCCCTTGATTCATCCCTGCAAACAGCAGTGTGTGTTACAGATCATCATTTGGAAAGGCTAAGGCCCACCCAGAACCAGAGGTGGACACTGAACAATTGAAGATCTGGACCTCCCTCCCCATTGTTCTTGTTTTCATGATGCTTTACATCTGCAAATGTTGTGCGTGCATTAGCAACTGAACATATTCTTAATCATAATCCTTAGCTTTTCAGCTGGTTTAATCATTAGAGTTTAAAGCTCTTTACCAAGCAAGTGACTAACATCTCAATGTTATGTATGTGGAAACCTAGTCATGGAGCCTTGCTTGTCTGAGGTTACCCCCTCAGGAGAGCTGCAAGGAGGAGAATTCTGGTCACTGGAGTCCCAGGCTAGTGTTTTTGCCACTAGGCCACACTGATTTAGGGTAGGGACTTGACCCATGGGCTATGTCTAGACTGGCATGATTTTCTGCAAATGCTTTTAACAGAAAAGCGGAGAAGCGTCTGTGCCAATCTAGACGCGCTTTTGCACAAAAAGCCCCGATCACCATTTTCGCGATCGTGGCTTTTTTGCGCAAAACAAAACTGAGCTGTCTACACTGGCCCTTTTGCACAAAACCTTTACACAAAAGGGACTTTTGCCCGAACGGGAGCAGCATAGTATTTCTGCAAGAAGCACTGATTTCAGACAGTAGGAAGTCCGTGTTCTTGCGGAAATTCAAGCGGCCAGTGTAGACAGCTGGCAAGTTTTTCCACATGCAGAAAAACTTGCCAGTCTAGACGCAGTCATGATGTTTGAACCTGCTGCATTCAGTAACTAGCCCAGGGAGGAAACATCCAAACTTGCACTCACTGGGCTCCTCATTTCTAAAGCCCAGACTCTCCATTCCTTGTCCTTCTCCCGCTAAAGAAAAGAGCCCCTAAAAAGAAAACCAGCTGAGAAATGCAAGGTGGCTTGGCAGGAGGAAAGTCCTGTGGGGACCAGCTCTTTAGCGTGGCAGGGAAGAGAGGAGAAAGGAGGCAGGCGGGTAGGTTGCTTTGGGGTTTAGGACCCAGAGGAACCAGTGGGAGGCACCAGGGTTGCGGAGGAGGAACTAAAAAGTTACCAGCGCTGAGTCGGTGCGGGTGGTGGTTCAGACACGCTACAGCCTACGGCGTTTTGCTGCAGTTTTTCCTGCACCATGAGGGAGACTTTGTTCAAGGAGAACTTCTGGGTGAGCGAGAGCAGCAGGCTGGAGGGAGAGGGCGGGGGAACAGCTGGCGCAGGACAGAGCAGCTGGACTGAGCCGCAGATTTGTCTTTTCTTGGTTCTCAAGAGCATGTTTCTTTCTCGGCAGCAGTTCAATGCCACAGGCTGGGCTTGTCCCAGCCTTTCCGTCTGCGGACCCGGAGCGGGCTGGCTTCTGCTGGCGCAGGGCAGCCGCTTTAGTGGCTGTCAGTTTGGGAAACGGGTGCCCACCCAGCCGGAGATGGCTGAAGCAAATAACGTGCGTGGTGAAAGCTGCCTGCGAGGCAGTAGCTACAGCTGCTGGCCGCGCTCTGTGGCGTTTGGGACGGGTGTTCTTCGTGTACCGCCTGTTGCTGTGTGCTGTCGAGCAGGGGGCTGTGTTGCAGCCCAGAAGTGGCTGCATTTCAGTGGCGCGTGACCCCATCCCTGCTGTGTCTGGACTTGGGCGGGGGGGGGGGACGGGACAGCCAGGCTCCATTACAGACCATGGGAGTTATTAACTTCCATGGGGCCAGGATTTCATTCCTTGTTTCTGTACAGGCTCAGTTAAACTGGGGTTAAATGTGCCCCCCCCCCCCCATTGTCCATCAACTATGCCTGCCCCCTGGAATGCTGGTTCCCTGCAGCTGGGTCAGGCTGGGTGTGTAAGCAGCTGCAATATATTGAACTTTTATGGTCCCAATCAATTCTACAAACAAACCAGCTCCTGTGAGCTGTGTCTTCATTGGAGACAAACTGTAATCTGTTGGTGCTGGGGTCTGCGGGCATGAGGTAACTTGCTGGGACAGGGCAGATGACAGAAACTTTCTGGGCCCTTGATACAGTCTAATAATCACAGGGGTAGGAGTTAGACACTCTTCTGCTGGATTCCCTGCTCTTACACTGAAGTGGGATGTGATTTTTAGGTAAGTCACTTGGGCTCATAAAAGGACCATATGGACCAAGGTTAGGTCCATAAAAGGCTATTAACCAGGGGATAGAAATGGTGTCCCTGGCCTCTGTTTGTCAGAGGCTGGAGAAGGATGGCAGGAGACAAATCGCTTGATCATTGTCTTCGGTCAACCCTCTCTGGGGTACCTGGTGCTGGCCACTGTCGGTAGACAAGCTACCGGGCTAGATGGACCTTTAGTCTGACCCAGTACGGCTGTTCTTATGGCCCAGATTTCTCTGCTGACCTTGAGTGACTTAATTTTTGGATGCGTAGGCACCCACAAAACTCCAGTAGAAGGCAGTCAGAGCCGTGGCTATGAAATGCTTATGTAAGGCAGGTTCCAGATGCCTAGATTTGGACACCCAATATTGAGGCATCCAAAATTGGGAGCCATTTCTGGAAATGTCCTTAGCTTCTTGGTGCTGCCATTCCCTGTCTGTAAAGAGGCGCTAATGGCCCCTTCCTTTCCTCACAAAGTGGTTAGCCTGACTGAGAGGGAACAGAGCAGCCTCCCTGAAGTCTGTGCGTGGAGGAGGGTAATGGGGGGTGGTAGTTGGCTGAATGTGCCTGATCTGGTTTACAATGAACAGGACTAGGCAGCACTTTAAAAACTAACAAGATGGTTTATTAGGTGATGACCTTGTTAGTCTTTAAAGTGCTGCATAGTCCTGTCTTTTCTTTCAGCTAGACCAGACTAACAGGGCTACATCTCCATTACTGGTTTACAATGTGAGGTGTGAGCACTAAGTATTGTAATGGGTCCATTGTCTCCATCCATAGCATGGCACCATTGGCATGCAAATACAAGGTACAAAAGTATGAAAATAAGCATTTGTTTGTGCTTTGCCTCCACTTTTCTGCTATAGGCAACACCCATTTTTATCATGGCTCAATTTTGACTTCAGCTGGAGAGAGGAAGCTCTGTGAGATCCAGGCTTTGTGTTTTAACACCCCTCTGAAAAATGTAAATTCAAAGCCCTCCTTTGCCGCTGGGAGTGACTAAGCCATCAAGTGCTCATGTGGGAAAGTATTTGAGAGAAGGAGGTTTGAAAGACCTGCATCCAGACATTTTGCTTGGATCTGATGTGGGCTATGAGAATATCTTGACTCTTATTCACTCTACTAATTTGCAGTTAAGTTAGCCTACTTGAAGCAGCCACACTGCACACCCCTTCCCCCCTCCTCTTTATTTCGAGTTTTCATATCCCCAATTTATAATTCCGGTCATCTGAAGAAGTGGACTGTGTCCACGAAAGCCCATGATACCATCTACATGTTTTGTTAGTCTATAAAGTGCTACCAGGCTATCTGTTGTGGTTTTTTTTTTCTGCAAAATTTGTATTGGCAGCATAAAGTAGCTGTGTTCCTACTGCATTAGCAGCTCTCCAGCTCCCCCCACTAATCCTCATCCAGCCCTCTGCAATGGGCCACCAGCTACCTCAAGTTTAAAACAGCCCCTCATTTGAGCTAGAGACTTTTTGTGTGTGGGCTGGAGTCAGGTTACGGGCAGTCCTCAAGTTACACCTTGAGCTAGCGCTGCCATGGAGGCAAGCCCTTAAGTTAAAAGTGGTGCACTGGATCAGCCCCTCACACTTTGAAAAGCTGCAGAAGGAGCACATCCCTGAATGGAGCTACCCCAAAATCTAGTTGGAAAGACCTGGACCCCCGTCTCAGAGGCTCTGTCTCTCTGGGTCTTGGCTGGGCAGCCTGCTGCTTTCTTGCTCCATTAGAGCTCTGATAGCACTTGTCTGTCCATTGGTCCCTGAGGGACTACGCAGGAAAGGCTGGATGCTGAATTATCTGAGGCTCTGAGGGACCAAAGGAGATTGATGCATATCTCTTCCTTTGCCACGGTCCCCACCCTATTCCTTCTTCCCTTCCAGCACTGGGTGACTGCCTCTGCCACAGTGACTGGCAGAAAGGTGTTACAGCAGGGGCCAGTTCTCCCTTCTTGATGGAGAAGGAGCAATCCATACATGTAAGGTGCTCAGGGAGAAGCTTTTTGGGGGCAATGGAAAATGCTGTGTGAACCTGTGTGTCTTCACATCCACGGAGAATATCACATTCTTCCCCAAGACTGCCCCCCTCCCCCTTGTTCCATGCAGCGTTTGCTCTCCCTCCCCTGTCACAGGAAGGATTTACAAAAGATCTCCACTGATTCGGGTTGCCAACCCTCCAATACTGTCCCGGAATCTCCAGGAACTAAAGATTAATCTTTAATTCAACATTACATCATTTGATGAAACCTCTAGGAAATTATATGTCCAACCAGAATTGGCAACCCTACAACTGATGCTGGCTGAATTTCCATCCATAACACTTTCCCCTAGAGAACAGTGCTGCTTTGGGGAGACTGGAACACTTTTGGGATTGTTACCAAATTCTTTTTGTTGCAAAGCTGCCTGATCTGTTCGTACAGTTCTAGTTGGGAGGCCTCAGGTCTTTGGTGTCCAGTTTGAGACTGGCACAGGCATACTTTTCAGAGATGCTCCATATTCTAAATTTCACTTGGAAACTAAGAGCGCTGTAAGGGCTGAATATCCAAGGATGCAGTGGGGGCAAGTTGGGCCTCAAATCTATTGAGATGGTCATCTTTTGGGGGGCTGCTTTTTGTTCTGTCTGTATAGCACTTAGCAAGATGGGGGTCTGGTTCAGATGGAGGTCGTGTCACCATCATACAAATTAATAATGTTGGACACTTCTGAAAATCTTGTTCTTATCTCCTTCCTCCCTTGAGTCTGAGCCATGTAGTGATGAAAGAGCCTGCAGCACCAGTTTAGCAACATGTTGTACATTGTCAGCTGAGGTACAGCTCCTCCCAAATAAGTTTTCAGAAGCAACTGCGGGCATGTCTGCCCGACAGCTGAAAGTTGGCTTAAGGCATGCATTTCCAGCTTTGTAAATAATGTAGCTGGAGTGGATGAACCTTAAGCAGACTTTTGGTGTTGTCCCCACAGTGAGGTGTTGACAGGAGACAGGCTACCTTTGACTTGCCTTACACCTCACGAGGAGTACTGTGGTCAACAGGGGCGTACTCAGCATTTGATTTAGCAGGCCTTTACTAGATCCGCTAAATTGAATGCCGGAAGATCGACCTCTACAGCGTCTATCTCCACAGCAGTGAAGACATGCTGGCTTCTCCTTTCCCCTCTGCATTTTTAAAGAAGGGAGTGTGTGTGTGTGTTGTTTAAATAGAAGATCTGTTGCAGTCCAGATAGAGGGATCCTAAATGAATAAAGCTATGCAGTGGAGCAGATGGGGAAGAGAGAAATAGATTTTGTGAAATATTTTGAAAGGAATGAAAATAATGTTTCTATTAAAATTTCTTTTATCTTTTTCAAGTTTGAAAAAAGTTTTTTGAAATTTTCAAATACTTATTTTTTTCATTTTGTCAGCATGGAAAAACCACTTTTATTCCTTCCACTAGAATGATGGAAGGTAGGTATAAAAAGTGAGTATTCTTCTGCCTGGCCCCCGTTCAAACAAAAACTTCCTCAGTGTTTCAGAAACTTTTTTGTTTCTAATTTTTTGGGGTTAAAATCCACACCTAATTGCAATTGAAATTTTGTGTGTATGTGGAAGTGTTCATTTTGGTCAGAAAGATAATTTTCCTTGGAGGGAGAAGGGGGAAATTCAATAGAAACTTTTTGATCTGTTTGACTAGCCCACTCGGGTCAAAATAAATGACCATGGAATGTCTTATGAGAGATGAGCCTTGTTTATTGTATTGAGTCATGTAGGGCCTGATCCTGCCAGCGCTTATGTCTGAGTTAGTCAGATCATGTGAGTGGTACCATGGAATTCAATGGTGCTGTTCACATGAGTAAAGTCACCCTCAGGCTAGGGATGTAAAAATCCCGTGTAATTGGTTAAATATAGTGTTTAACCAGGTAAAGGAGTGGCTGAGGTGGAGCACACTAGCCAAGCTGGGCTGGAGCAGTCCCTCACCATAGGCAGGGGCTACTGCTGTCCACAACTGGCTGGAGCAACCCGATGGGGAGCTGCTCCAGCCCCCACTGGTTATGTATATGCTCACTACGGTGATCGGTGTGGTTCTTCTATTGCTGTAATTAATCCATCTCTCTGGGAGGTGGTAGCTAGTATTATCTGTACTGGGGGTGAGGTCAGCACAACTAGAACTCTCAGGGGGGTGGATTTTTTCAACACCCCTGAAAAACATTGCTTTTCTGAGGTGAGTTTTCAGTGTAGACCTGCCTCACTCATAAGTGTTGCGAGGCTGGGACCCTGATGTGGTTGCAGTGGTGCATGCAATTATTTTAGTCCATTCTACATTTCTCATTCCCTCCTTCAAAATGTTCCAGTTTGGTATATGGCTGACCTACTTAACGGCCTGCTCAGAAGTTTTATTGTGGCCTCTGAACACCTGAATGTGGAGGCTTATAAAGGACATGTTGATAGATTCTTATCTTGCCATTTATGAACAGGCAGGAAGCGATGACTTATACCCCAGGACACTTACAGTCTAATCTGCGGGGCTTTTTTTGGATGATTTTTGGTTTGGCTTAAGTAGTTCTATATTTAGGAAGTTTTAGCAGTTTTGTTTGTTCTAACCATATAAATGTCAGATGGAATAATTACATTACAACAGTGAGTCTTCGTTAGAGAAACGTGTTATAGCACTAAAATCACTGATTCTCATTATTTGACAGGTGTTATCAGGCTACAGTATGAACATCTTTACATGACAGATGTGTCATTTCTAGTGGATTGGTTAAACAGAGTAAAAGCTGACACTTATTTAACAAAGCAGGCACATTTGTTAATAATCAAACAGATCAAATAGGTGTGCTGATTTTTTTTGCTATTGAAGTTACTTGGTTTGAGTAATGAATAAATAGTAACCAAATAATTAAGCATCTATTTGTCCTGTGTCTATTTTTCTGGATTTGTAATTGGTGCATTAATTTTCAGTGACAGCCACCTCCCGTCTTTGTTTGAACCATTCCTTTAGAGTTGAACTATTTTTCTTTTTCCAAGTAGCTGATAAGAGATTAATTCCTCATTTCCCTCTGTGTGGCCATTTCTGGTGGCAATCCTTTGGGGCTTCCCAAAGGACCTTTTGGTAATTCATCTTACTATATATTAGAAATGTGCATCTGTATGTGAGTCCATTTGCTCAAGAACTTGTTAGCGGTAAGAGCTGGGACCACCAAGTTTTGTATTCAGCTTCCTCTTATCATAACTTTTAAAGCAAGGTAAGAGTTTGGTTGGGCCAAGATAATTGGATGTGCATGGAATTAGGGATGTGAAAATGTAACTGTGTACATGGTTAATCAATGAGCCTGGGTTCATCATTCACGTTCACAGTTACAGGCTCCCAGTATGCACAGGGAGCAGGCTTAAAGCTGGCTTCCCATGTGCACCATTTCCCAGGGAGCTGACTGCCACCCGCATGTAACTGCTGGAATTTTCAGCAGTTACACATTTACTTAAACACATTTTAACATCCCTATATGGAATTAGATTGTTTCTCATAAAATGGAAAGGGAGTTTTCTGGAGGAGGGACAGTTATATGGCAGAATGACCATCGGGGGGGGAGGGGGGACCGCAAGGGGACAGAGATGAGGACCCGCACAGCTATAACCACATTGGGCCAGCAGAGGGCCGGTGTGGAGAAAGGAACAGCTAGCCACTATATATTTCAGAGAGTTTGTCTGTATCTGCCCCCCAGTTTGAGGACATGCATCCCCTCCCCCTGCTATGCCCGCTGCAGCTTCAGTAGCCATGGAGAGGCACTTCTCACCTGGCTCCATGTGTTTGCAGTGAGAGGGCTGGGATAGTTCTCCCTCCCCAGATCAGCCTGCATATTGAACCCTTCATCCGCAGGTGGTCCCAGAGCAGTGAGTTATTTGAGTTAAAGACCTGAGCAATGCACACATCTTCTAGTATCCAGTCATTTGTAATAGCTGATTACAAATTGCATTCAGTACCCTCTAATGATGGCGTGTGTGTGTTTTCTCCAACATCAATCCCCCTGTTTTTCAGTTTTCCCTTTGGCAGAAGTCTTAGTGCAGTCAATAGGAGTTTTGCCTGGGTTGAACCAAAGATAAGCTGGTTACAGTGCATTCTTGTTTGTGTTGTGTTAGTACCTCAAAGTGTCATTCAAGGATCAGGGTCCCTTTGTGCTAGTCTCACTGGATACAGCTCCAACTTTCTCCTTTTAATTTTTTTACTCTGTTTATTTGGGCGGGGAGGGAAGGGGAAGCAAAAGGAAGAAGAGCTTTTCTCCACTTATTCTTCACTTATTGACAATCTGTGGACCTTGAGGATACCACCATGCGAGAGTAAGAACTTCTCTGCTGTGTCTATATCACATGAAGCTTGGTGGCTATGCTTCTCCATCGGTGGTAGCAATGGCAGACTCTGTAGACTGGCCTCATCACTGGTGGTTAGGAAGGGGATATCTGTGCAGTTGGGCCAGGCAACACATTGTTTTGTTGTTTTTAGACAAAAGTTTGAACCCTGTTCCCACAGCAGGTGACAAGGGTAGAGTATTATGGCTACACAGTTTCTATGTTTGCACCAGTCTGAAGAATCACCACTGAATCGTAACAGATACAAAACAGTGAAGTACAGCTGTGGATGTGGATTGACCAAAGCCACTTAATGGTTGGCTGGTGGGGCATTCTTGACGTCACAAGTGTTCAGCATTTTCGGGCAGTACTCACCTAGGACTTTCTGATTGACTTAGTGTAAGTCCTATGACAATTGTGGTAAAGGAGGAAAATGTTATAAAGAACAAAAGGACAGCGAGTTCTTCAAAGTAACTGTACCTTGTTAACCAAGCCAACTGATCTTGGGTTGACTTGGATCTGAACTGCTTATTTTGTATCACAATCCATCATACCCTTGTGTGAGACTAGCATTCAAAGAGCAATCATAGGAAGCTGTGTATATTGTCCCTTGAAAAATAGTAGCTAAAAGTATCCAATTAGGTGGTGACTATAAACTAGTAAATATAGTTCAGATCATGCAGCCATCCACTGATACCTTCCCTTACTTTTCTTCTGTTTGCTACTGTATCCTTCTTGTTTAGTCTCATCCACTTGCCCATGAACTTCTCTTCTCTTCCCCTTCGTTCTTGGTGTTCTTTTCTTCCTATTTTCGCACAATTTTTCTGCAAGTGTCACAACTGTAGCTTTTAAGCAAACAATTTAAGAATGCCACTCCTTTAAGATGCATGCATATCTACTAGATAACTTGAAAGATACTGGCTAAGTGAGTGTGGCTGCTCTATAAGGGATAAGAGTCTGCTACTAGCTAATGAAGGTACTTGTTTAGGTCCAGTGATAGAGGCCTGTGCTTGGAGGATGAATGTCTCCGGTTCACTCTTTGCTGGTGGACTTGTGTAGAGACAATTGCAAAACCAATCACAATTTTCTTCTCATTACCCTTTCCTTCACTCCCACCTAGTTTATCATTTACTCTGTTATGCCTAAATTAGTTTGTAACTGCTGTAGGGCAGAGAGTTCTCTTCTCTAATGCCTCATATTCTCTGCAGGCATTATAGATAGGAGTATGAGCAGTGTCAGAAATTCTTAGTTATCCCTTTCACCAAGCCATATTCCATGCCGAGAAGCAAAAGATCAGATATTAATGTAAAGCTGCCTCAACAAATGGAACTTAAATGAAAACAGAAACCTGCTGAAGACCATCTTTCTCCCCCATCCTATTTCCTGTTGGCTCTTCCTCAAGCAGTTGTTGACAAATTGAGCAAGCAAAGTGTGTTTTTTTTTTTTTTTTTTTTTTTTGCAACTTGTCATTTTCATTTCATATGGCTAAGCCTGTTCTTTTATTTATTTTTATCACTTCCTGGATGTCTCTGCTTGCTTCTTTCCACCTCTCAGAATAGCTCAGGTAAATTGCCAGGCAAATCCTTGGCTCCTAACTGGGTGTAAATGTATTGTCTTGGGTGCCTGTAAATCAAACCAGCAATAACAATTAAATTGCTGTAAAAGTCAAAGAACGACACAGTGGCATGCTATTCTGAACCTTGAAAGCAGGTTTTTCTTCCTCTTGCTTTGTGGGATTATAAAAAATACATGTATGTTTGTGTAGGCTGAATGGGGAAATGCTTTAGAAGGCAACGCTTAGAAAAATGTTCAAAAGTGTCTAAGTGACTTAGGAATCTAACAGGATGGCTAAACTACAAGAGCTACAGTGACACAGCTACAGTGTTGTCGTGTAGTAGTGTAGACATTGGCTATGTTGATGGAAGGGGATGTTCCTTGGGAGGTGGTAGCTAGGCCGACAGAAGAACTTTTAACCTAGCAGGGGCTATCGCGGGACTTGGAAATTTTTCATACCCTGAGTGACATTGCTAGGGTGACATAAGTTGTAGGTGTATACTCCTCCTAACTTCCATTGAAAGCCAGTAGGACTGAGCCCTGTTCTACATTAGGAATGTAAAAGCCCGTTGAACTAGTTAACCATTTTATTTTCAAGTTTAACCATTTAACTGATTAAACAAGGTGGTGGGTGGGAGCAATTCCAGCCTGCTGGGATGGAGAACCTACCTCACCCACCACAGTGGGCTGGAGCAGCCCCCATACTATGGATTTGTAGGCTGGGAGTTGGCAGCAGGAAGCGGCTGTGGGGATGGGATGAGAGCTGATGGTCTGTCCCTCCTCCCCTTCCCCTGCTGCCACTTCTGGCCCCTGTGAGGCTGCCAACTCCCAGTGCCCTGCTCCAGGCTGCCCACTCAGCTACTGGAGGTTGGAGGTTACTTCTTGTCTCCAGTTGAAGCAGTTCCACTTTGTATAAAATACTTACCTATTCATTGAGCCAGAGAATGTGTGTGTGTGTGTGTGTGTGTGTGTGTGTGTGTGTGTGTCTCACATGTAGACACAGCTGGAGGTGGTCACAACTTTTCACGTACAGTGTCTTCACACAGTCTTTTGTCGTGGCCAATATTTTTTGGGGAAAAATAGTAATTTCAATTTCTAACAAATGTTGAAACTGACACTTTTGTTTGAATCAACATTTCCTAATGAAATTATATCTTTAGGTCCAAACAAAAAAGGTCGTATAGCACTCTAAGGTTTTTTGGTTTTAAGAAGGGGGGAAAAAAACCCACCTGTCAAGTCAAAATGACAGCCAACATCTTTTTACTACTGATTTTGAAACTTTTTGGAATTCTTTTTATTCTGTTAAACTTTTCAATATTTTTATCTTTCTGTCCCAATCAACTTAAATGTCAGTTTTCCATAGCATGAAAATTCCACCTTCCAAACAATTCTGTAGATATGGAATACAGCAGACCTGGCTACTAGGAGCCCTCCGTTCCTTTTGGTAAGTGCTCCAAGCTGCTTGAAACCCTTAGAGCAGGGGTGTGCAAAATCTTTTGGGCCCGAATGCTTCTGGGCTTCCCCACCCCCAGACCATAATTGGTCTGGGGTGGGGGAGCCTCTTTGCCCCCCCTTCCCACTAGGCACCCATGCCCCTTGCAGGGCGGGAAGAGTTTTCACACACACTCCCTGCCTCCAGGCCCTGATTGGCCTAGGGGCTGGGTAGGGTTGCCAGGTGTCTGGTATTGATCCAGACAATACGGTCTTTTCGCCTCCGGTTTAAAAAAAAAATTCAGAAAATACCAGACACTTAAAATGTCCGGTATTTTCTGATTCCCCCCCCCCCCCCCCGGCAGGAAGTGAAAATACCAGACACCTGGGAACCCTAGCACCTGGCCTCCCCGACACTCCCCTGCCGCCGGATCCTATGCTTACCTGGTTCCACAGGGAAGCTAAGTTCTGGCTTGAACAAGGACACAAAATGGCTGCCAGCAAACAACCTAAAGACCAAGTGGAAGCAATGTCTTCCCTGGGTCTTAGCGCTCAACTGCTCTCCTGTTCCTATTCTGACTCTGCATACACTCTGCTCAACGACTTTGGTCCCCCCACTCTTTTTCCCCCCTCAACAGAATTTTTCCCCCAGTGTTTTTTTTTGGGGGGAGGGGGAGAGTGTTCGGTATTTTTGGTTCAACCATTGGGCAACCCAAGGGCTGGGGGGAGCACGCAAAACCTTTTCCTGGCCTACCCTTGCCCTGTGAGGAGCATGCAGCACTTGAGAGTGCCACGCGCTGCTCGCAGGGTGGGGGGGAGGGCGGAGGAAAGTTCCTGCACTCTTCCCGCTCCCAAACCCTAATTGGCCTGGGGGCAGGGGAGCAGCAGGGCCTCTGTGGGCCAGATCAAGCCTGCAGAGGCCCTTTTGCCCACCCCTGCCTTAGAGTGGTGGTTTTTTTTTTTAAAGTGGCTGAAATGTTAATTTCCATTTGCTTGGAATCCTGTGTCTCTTTTGCAGAATCTGGAAACATCAGCTGCTGATTTGTCACCTTGAAATGGTCTCTTTAGAGTTTCCGTGGATAATACTGTAAATAGAATTTTGGTTTCTGTTAGTAGCTCTAGCAGTGAGCTAAGAGGCTGGTTGAGGTGTAAGAATTGAGCATGGGCTATATTATGGCTCTCTTTATTTATCATACAAGGTTTTACAAGCAAAAAAAAAAAAATCCCCTCACTTGTTAGTTTACCTAGAAATGTAGGTGTCATCTGGCCTGGAAGGCTTGGTGCTGTGACACTAGTGAAACTGTATCAAAGCAAGGGGCTAAGGATGAAATCCTGGTCCTATTGAATTGGATGTTAAATGTTTCACTGGCATGATTAGGGCTAGAGTTTCACCTTTATTTGAAAACTGATTTTTCACACCCATTCAATTCCAGTGCATAATAAACATGAGGGAGACAGAATGTCTCTAAGTATGTGCCACCTCTGCCCTTAAGATGCCAGTGGTCCCAGTACTAATTCTGAGAGTCCC
Organism: Pelodiscus sinensis; assembly: GCF_052426305.1. Classification (NCBI taxonomy): domain Eukaryota; kingdom Metazoa; phylum Chordata; order Testudines; family Trionychidae; genus Pelodiscus; species Pelodiscus sinensis. Next base: position 119,685,171 of record NC_143057.1, read on the forward strand.
AAGTGGTCCTTTGGGGGGAAAAACTAGAGAAGACCAGATTGACTTCCGTGAATTGCTTTTCTTTCCTCCACTCTGCTTATCTGAGGAAGTGGGTTTTGCCCATGAAAGCTCATGACACACAGAGTGTGTATATATAGATATACATGTGTGTGTATATATAGATATCTAGATCTAGATCTATATATATAATAGTTAGAGAATATATATATTAGTCTCTAATGTGCCACAGGACTACTCATTGTTTTTAAAGTTACAGACTAACATGGCTACCTCTCTGAGACTGATTTGTAAAGTTTACAAATAATCCAAAAAAATTCTCCTGTAGCGCCCCCTCTCCACAAACACTCTGAAAAGCTTTTTGTTTTCTTTGATCATGGAAACCCCCTTTATCCACAAACCCACCTCCTCTTCGGCCTTCCTGTTCCTTCTTGGAAATATCTTTTGCTGTGACACCATCCAAAATTTGTCTGGTAGGCATCTGCTGGGCTGAGACTACTGCCTGTCGTACTATGCAGCTTTGTCTCATGATTTCCTCATGCTCCTCATCTCTGTGTGTAAGCACCTGTTCCCTATTGTCTTAGGGTTGGTCTATGTACAGACCTGCACTGGTTAAGTTATGTTAGCTAATTCAGTGCAGTCCTGCTTGTGCCTCTTGGTTCAGTTGAATGGTTGGTTTTGGTTTAACTTAAACCTGTTCCTAACTAACTCCAGAAGAAATGGAAGCAACCTCGCTCGTAGGCAACATCTCTGCTTGCCATGCTGGAGATCGATCTTCTGGTGTTTGATTCAGCAAGTCTAGTAAGGACCTGCTAAATAGAATGCTGAAGGCATCCCTGGTTGGTGCCAGCCCTCCTACTCCTCACAAGGAGTAAGGGAAGCCGATGGGCGCACTTACTTCATCAACCTCCCACTGTGGAGATGATGCCGAGCTCAGCTTAAGGTACCTTGACTTCAGCTGTGTTGTTTATGTAGCTGAGGTTGCGTACCTTAAGCTGACCTTCTGGTTCTAGTATAGACCTGGCCTTGCAGTGAAACAGGCGTGTCCCTCCTAGGGCATTGCATCAGTTGAACTATTCTAGTTTAAGTTCTCATCTGTAGGTTATACTGTGAACTGACTCTAGGGATGTGCGACAGCCTATGCTCCCACTCCACCTCTTCCCTTAAGCTCCACCCCTGCTCTGCCCCCATTTACGCTGAGCTACGGGGCTGGAGGACGTGGCGCCACACTCGCAAGTGGCAGCGGGAAGTGGAGCGACTCTGCCATAGCGCTCTCCACTCTACCAGCTCCCAGTCAAGTCATTCCACTTCCCGCTGCCAGTAAATGTGGGGGGAGGGCGGATCCATCCCATCCTCAAACTCCCTGTCCCGAGCGACCTGGCTGGGGGCTGGGGTCAGGTTGCTTCATTTTCCTCTGTGGCTGGTAAGTGCAAGAGTAGGTCTGATCTCTGCTCTGGGCCTGTTGCCATGACCCTTGTGGATCAGCCCCGAGAAGGGATGCAAGTGCTCGGGCTGTGTAGGGCACCAGGAATGGCCCTGGGAGCACAAATGGCTTGCAGATTTAAACTAAATGGTGGATTCTCTGTAATTCGAAGTCTTTAACCCATGATTTGGGGACTTCAGTAACTCAGAGGTTAGCGGTCTGTTACGGGAGTGGATGGGTGAGGTTCTGTAGCCGGTCATCAGTCAGGCGGGGTTGTCCCGTTGGGTTCCTGACAGGTCCTCTACTCTGTTGATGATGAACTTTCAGCTGTGTGCATGCGTGTGCTCCCCTGTCTAATGTGTTAACTACGCACATTTAGTCTACAGAACAGACTTGGAGTCCCCACAGACCACAAATCGAAAGCGCCCGAGTAAGTTTATTGCCAAATGAAGTACAACAGTTGTGACTAGACTCGCCATTGCATGACTATACACATGTACGGGGCTCGACAATTAGGGCAATCTCCTCGCCTGTGGCGAGTAGATTTCAGCCCGGCACGGCGCCGCAGCGCATGTGCAGCGTGGTCTGTGTATGTGCGGCATGCCAAATCACGCGGCTGGCAAGCAGAGCTCGCCGCCGCTTGTCAAGGCCTGCACATGTACACCATGGCAGTGTACTAACTCCCAACTAAACACTGGATTCTAGCGTCAGCCAGTGACCGCTCTTTGGGTTGCACTTTTATACATGGGTACAAACAAGTTACATGTCACTCCTGACGTATCTGGTTGCCACCCCTTACCTCACGGAAGAGGGGTTTCCCATATTATCCATCATGTTGTCCATTTAGACCCTGCCCTGAACCTGGGTCGGGTATGTATGTTGTTGGTAGGGAGTGTGCTGGTACCAAGATGTTTCTTAACGAGGTGTTCTGTTACGACCCTCTGGAACGTGCTTACAGCCTGTGCCTAGTACCTCTTAGGCTACATCTAGACTACAAAGGGGAAGTCAGAAAAAGATATGCAAACTGCAGATTTTCCGCTTTTCTGTCGAAAGAGTCTCTTCCAAAATCTGGCGCGTCTACACAGTGCCAAATTTCAGAATAACCTGCTCTTTTGACACATCCCTTCTTCCTCCTAAAATGAGGTCTACAGGGATGGAAAAAGTAGGTGTCCGCTTTTTCTTTTCTCTTTTGTTCTGAAAAAGCGGACATGTTCTTTGGATGCGGCATTGCTTTTCCGGGATAGCTCTGATATCCCAGAAAAGCACAGCAGTCTAGACATAGCCTTAGGTATGAATGTTTCTGTAATATCAGCCCTGTTCTTGCCAATTTTTGTGAGCCGGGCCTGCCTCTTGCTCACAGCTTAACTCTACTTTATATTAGCAAAGTCTTGACCACTGCTGTTTAGGCCTCAGGCCTCTTACCTGGCCTGTGATACGTGGCTTATGTTTTAGACCCCATCTTATTACACAGCCTGCAATGTGCAGAAGGTCAGACCAGGTGATCACGATTCTTTCTGACCTTAAAGTCTAAGCCGCGTGATCCCTGAGGGGACACGAAGAAATTCCGGGGGGGGGGGAGCGGCGAGGCGACCCAGCCCCCCGCCTCCCCGTCAATCCCACCCCAAGTTTTGCTGCTACTTTTTTGGGAGGGGGGAGCGTGAGGGTTTCTCAAAAATCAAAAAGGGGGCGTGATGCCGAAAAGTTTGGGAACCACTGGTCTAAGCCAATAACAGAACAGGCAATCATTGAATAATCCAGCCCCTGTTGTCTACTCCCAGCTTCTGGCAGTACAGTGTGGAGTCCCTATGCTCTGCCTTTCTCCATTTTATATGCTCCCTTCTTTCCTGCTTACACACTCTTCTAATCCATGACCCAGGTGCTTCACTTTGATCCCTTTTTGCTTTTTGGAGGGGTCGGATTCGTGGATCTGAGCCTGACCTTACAGATTTGATTCTGGGTAGGATTAAAAAACCAGACTGGGCTTGTTTTCCAGTTTTAGTTCAGAAACAGCCACACTCTCCTGCAACAGCGTGGCGGAGACTTTAATCCAGTCTGCAAGTGAATCAGACTCTGCCCCTAGCTCTAACTGAATCTGAGTGCGGCTACTGCCTTGCTTTTCGTTCTAATATCCAGGGTGTTTACCCTCTCAGTGGCTCTGTTATATATATATATGAGTATAGAGCTGGTAGGCATTGGGGGAGGAGCTGGAATGCATCTCGTTAATGACTCATAATTCATAATGAACCATCCAGGAAATAAGAGGAAAATATTTCTAGTTCGTCTTTCAAACCCTCTTTGACCTGACTCATGTTATTAAGCTGACTTTGCTCCTGCAGATTTCTCTCTCCAGCTCGTGAGAATGAGAATTATGAGACTTTGCCCCATATAAGGGGTACAGTGGACAGGACAATTGGCTGGGAAGCAGAAGACCCAGGTTCTTTTCCTACCTTTGTCGCCAGCAAACATTCAGAGATCCAATGGAAATCACCTGCAGTGGCAAAAATAACTGCTGTCTTGAGCCAATGAACAATGTTTGAGACACAGAAGCCTGGCCAGAGGGGCTGACCTTCTCTTTTCTTATTTCAGCATCATGTCTCTGTCTCTTCTGTTGCTGAGTGAAGCTAAGTCCTTACTGTTCTGTTCCCAGCGTGCACACAGATAATTCAGATAAACATACCTTACTCTCGCTGGAAGGCTGTGAATAACACACTGCAACCAGAAAGAGAGAAAGCAGGCTGCTCCCTCAGGCAGCGAGACACCGATCATTCCACGGTTTCTGTCTAGGCTGACTTTGATTACATCCTTTCCTACAGAGCCCCCTCAGTGGCAAGCAAGACCAGCGAACCCCTTACCAATTGAAGTGACAGCCTACAATTCCAACGTAGCTTTCAAATATACCACACCTCCATTGGGATTCTAGTCACCCAAATGAGAGCACTGGAGACCATCTTCGTCCAATCCTCCAGGAAAATATCGCAGTCCTTAGAAAGTGGACAGTTATGTTTCTAGTGGGTCAGAAATTCTAGCTCCACTAGTTGAACCCGTAGAGCTTCCGGAGAACTCTGCATTGAGTGCAAACTTGCAAAACCTCAGTCTGCAAAGCCAGAGATGACTTGCCTGTCTTTAAGTGCAAACAGAGCTCCGTACTGAGGGAGCTCGTGCTCTGCAGAGAAACACCATTTCTTAAAGTTGCTGAACACGAAAACCTTCAGAGCTGGGCCAGGATCCAGGAACATTTTAGCTAAACCCTTTCCCCAACTTCTACTGTTTAAGCTTCAGGACAACATCTGTTTGGCAGCAGTTGCGGGTCTCGTTCTCACTGTGGGCCAACTGCCGGAGGGCTATCCACCCCTCACAAACCCAACCCAGTTTATTATAAGGCAGGGGTGGGCAATAATTTTTTCCCAGGGGCCACTTCATACATTTTTGAAGTAGCCCTGGACCACTTGGAAGGAGCAGGGCCTAAACAGGAAGGGGCGGGGCTACCCCACCCCCAGATCATGATTGATCTAGTGGTGGGGGGCCTTTTTGCCCCCTCTTCCCACTAGGCACCAATGCCCTGGAAGAGGCCTGACACACTCCCCCACCCCCAGGCCAATCAGGGCCTGCGGAGCGTGGGAAGCCTCCTCCTGCCCTCCCAGAAGCATGTGGAACTTTGAAATGCTGCAGGCTCCTCGCAGGGCCAGGGCAGAGCGAAGGAAGCTTCATGCAGCTCCCCCACTCCCAGGCCCTGATTGGCCTGGCAGGTGGGGGAGCGCGTGAAGTCTCCTTCGCTCCGCCCACCGCCGCACATCTCACATCTCTAAATTGCTTCAGAGGGGTAGCCGAGACAGCGGATATATAAATATCAAAGGGAAAGCTGAGCAGTATGTAACAGGCAAACCTATAAGCACCTAAAGACCAGTCAAATACACAGGGAAAGGTTGGAACTAAAATTCATTCACAAGTTTAATTTTCATGCCAATAGTCTGAATAGAGATACCAGATGGCTGGGACATTATCAACCAAACAAACAATGAAGGTGCCAATGGTTTTTTGTCTGTGTAGAATCTTGTGGTAGTACTCTTCCTCTCTAATTGCTACTAATGGTTCTTATCTGCTTTTTACCTATCCAGTCTTTAGGTGCTTATAGACCATCAGTTTTGCCTGTTACATACTGCTTGGCTTTCCTTCTGATATTTATATACTCACTGCCTCTTTTTCCTTTCCCCACTTCCCTATTTATTTTTGGTTCTGGACATCCAACACTCCGGTCATCTGAAGAGAAGTGGGCTGTGCCCACGAAAGCTCATGATACCATCTACGTGTTTTGTTAGTCTTTAAAATGCTACCAGACACTATTTGTTTAAGTTTATCTCTAAATCGGATATCCTACCTGGGAGAACCCTATGCTGCTGGCTACAGAGGCTGTTCCTCGTTAGTGACATAAGTATCAATTCTGAATAACTTGGGAGTCAACAGTTGTAAATGGAGGCCTGATTTTTATTACTGGCCTATTATCAGCATGTGTAGGCTATACTCTGCATCCCTATTTTTTACCAACAGGATGCTTGAAGAATGAATGCACCAGAGATAGGGTTGCTAACTCACCCAGTTTCCCTGGGAATCTTCCAGAATGAAGCCTTATCTCCAGGAGGCTACTGTAGTCAGATCGGGAAATTTTGGGCCCTAACAGTTTGGTAGGGTAAGGTAGGTGTCCTGCTTGCCCGTGCTCTGTGCTGCTCCCGGAAGCAGCCACAGGTTTGCAGGACAATGCCAACAGGAGGGCAGGTGGTCTCCACATGTTGCTCTGCCCTGAGCACCGACGCTCAACATCCCATTGGCCAGGAACTGTGGCCAATAGGAGCTGCGGGGGCAGCAGCTGCAGCATGTGAGATTCCTGCTCCTGCTGCCAGAGGGATGTGCTAGAGAGCTCACTTCGGGAGCTGCCCAAAGTAAATGCCTCGCCTCCTGCCCCAGCTCAGAGCCTGCACCTCACACCCAAGCTTCCTCCCAGGGCCCTCACCCCCTCCTGCACCCCAACCCTCTGTGCCAGCTCAATGAGAGAGTGAGGGTGGGGGCGAGTGAGCCACAGAGGGAAGGGGTTTGGAGTGAGAAGGGCTGGGGGCCTGGGAAATGGGCGGGGCGAAGGTGTGTGGGTTTGTGCCACGAGACAGTTGGCAAGCCTAAGCAGAGGCTGACACGCTGCTTCTGAGGGGAACCTTTTTACAGACTGTAGGCAACTTCTAGACTTCCCTTGGTAGTTGGTGAAATTGCATCCTCATTGTGCTCTTGGCAGGTCTAAAGAAATATCCCCTCCCCATGTCCTTTTTTTAAAAAAAAAAAAGAGGTAAAAAATGACAGCAACTATCTCTCTGCAATCTCCTTGTGGCTGTGGCTCTGGATTGTGGCCCATGAGTGGTTAGGTGCTTAGCAGAGGCAGACAGTAATGTTTACTCCAAATTCTTCAAATGGCTTCTGAGGATGTCGCAGCCAAAGCCTCTTGCGATGGTTTTCTCGCTCGCGTCCTTTTCCGGCAGCTGGCCCTTGGTGGTCAGTCACTTTGTTACTTAGTTAGAAGTCTGCGTTGGAATGGTCAAGCACTGCTAATGCTTTGGGTATGTGACGGAAGTCTTGTTAATAAGGATGGTGTCTTTGTGGAAAGTCCTTTGGTGGTCGATGAATTGATTTGAAATTCAGGAGCCAGTCCTCCTTTGCAGGAGAAAAGGTTTTGTTTTAAACATAACAGGAAAGCTCAACCCACGTGGTTCCGAAAAGTGATTACCTAAATCTCCCAACAGGAGAGGCAAACGCAGCTCTGATTCAGATGATGACTCCTGGACTCACTGGCAAGAACGAGGGAAATAGCAGCAGGATCCCAGTGCTGGCTGAGTAACTGCATTGAAAGCAGATAGTTACTCTGGATTTATACCAGCCATAGCTGGAGATCAGATTTTTATCAGGCTGCCCTCAATGGAAGTGTAATCAGGGTATGATTCAATTTTCTTTATAGAATCTTACTATCACAGTTGTCCTGGCATTCCAGTTGCCTTTTTCATGTAGGGTAGACCTTATGAAGTACCAGTGAAAGTGTTTCCAGGCTAACTTTCCTTAGAACCCAATCCTATCTCGACCTTTCATGAAACCATCAGCTGTGGTGTGTGTTAGTGTCAATAATGGCTCTCCATGCTGGGCCTGTAAGTTCTGTACCTCAAATCCAGTATCTTTTCTGAATCCCCTTGAGCTAACAGCTAGTGCAAACAGCTTCCCAGGATGAAAAGGGAAGGTGTATGGATTTGTGTCTGTGGACACTCAGGGCCTTTCCTGAGAACTAATTCTGGAAACTAGTTGGTGTGGGTCATTGTGACTGTATGTTTCTAGTGCGTCTGTCATGTGTCCTGTACCATTCAAAACGTTCATTAATGGACTTGGATAATGGAGGGGGGGGAGTGCTTATAAAATTTGTGGATGACTGAGGTGGGAGGAGTGGCAAGCACTTTGGAGCACAAGATTGGAGTGGAAAATGACTGACAAATTAGAGAACTGGTCTGACATTAATAAGATGCAGTTCAGTGAAGATAAGTGCAAAGTACTTGATTTAGAAAGGAAACATCAAATGCAGAATGGCAAAGTGGCCAATAACTGGCTGTGTAATGGTACTGAAGAAAAAGGGTTATAGTGGGTCACAAATTGAATGAATCAACAGTGGGATGCAGTTTTTAAAAAGGTTAATATAACTTTGCAATGTGTTAAATGGAACCGGATATATAGGACAAGGGTGCTTGTTTCACCATACTTAACACTGGTGAGGCTTCAGCTGCAGTTCTGTGTCCTGCTGTGGGCACCACACTGTTGGAGAGAGTCTAGGGGAGAGCCATAAAAATGATAAAATGTTTGCTAAAACCAGGCTACAATCCAGATGACTGAGCAGCAGTGTCACCCCTGCCCTGTGGCTTGGGGTGCTTTTACAATACCTTGCTGAAGTAGTTTCTACCTGTGCTCCTCACAGATAGCGTGAGAGCACTCAAGCCGCATCCTGAGTGTCTGTGTGTAACTACAGTCAGCCAGGCACACTAGATTTCACTCTGGGCTCTCATCAGCCTAGGTTGTGCTGTGGGGGGGTGGGGGGAACCACAACAAACCCGCTGGGTCCTAGACTTTTTTCCCCCCAAGAAATGTGTTGTCCGGCTTCTCCTGGACCATCCAAATCTTTTGAGTTGTTTTTCCTGTAAGGGACTAATATGCACATAACTGGTCATGCCAAATGGCATTACCCAGTCACTTAAACTTGAACACACAAGCTTGGATAAAAGAATAAACCAAGTTCAGCAACTACAAGGAGAGATATTGAGAGTACAAGTAACAAGGCACAGAAATCAGGAATGGTTACAAAGTCAGTAAAGATAGAACATTTAGGCTATGTCTACACTCCTGGCTTCTTGTGTGAGTAATATGCAAATGAGGCTAAGCATGGAATATCGCCGTGCCTCATTTGCATACCTAATGAGCCACCATTTTTTTCAGAAGAGGCTCTTGCGCAAGAGGGAGCTTCTACACTGCCCCTTCTTGCGCAAGAAAAACCCTCTTGCGCAATGCCGTTCTTCCTGTCAAGTAATAGGTGTAATGGCATTGCACAAGAGGGTTTTTCTTGCGTAAGAAGGGGCAGTGTAGATGCTCCCTCTTGCGCAAGAGCCTCTTCTGAAAAAAAGGTGGCTCATTAGGTATGCAAATGAGGCTTGGCAATATTCCACGCTTAGCCTCATTTGCGTATTACTTGTGCAAGAAGCTGTGAGTGTAGACATAGCCTTACTAACACATCACTTAAATTATATTTGTTTTGAGCAAAGTTTCCTGTAGGTTAGGACCCTTTCCCCATGTCCAGTGGTTCTCCATTTTTTTTTTTTCCTTTCTGAGCCTCCTTCTCCTTCCCCAGCATGCTATGAAAACTCCACGGTTCACCTGTGCCACAATAACTGGTTTTCTGCATATAGAAAACCAGGGCTGGCATTAGAGAGTGGCAAGCAGGGCAAAGGCCTGCAATCCCATGCCTCATGGAGGGGGGGGGCCCTCACAAAGTTGTATTGCTCAGGCTTTGGCTTCAGACCTAGGCAGCAGGGCTCAGGACTCTGGTCTGCTCCATGTGGTGTGGCTTCAGTGATCTGTCCTGAGCCCCAGCAAGTGGAATGCTGTCTCAGCTTGGCAGAGCCCCGAAACTTGAGCCCCTTCTCCCCTGATTGAGAACCACTGCCCTAGTCCAATAGATGCTTTTTCTGTTCTTTCGGATGTAGCGAATGTGATGGGCTGTGTGTGTCCGTCCCTTGGGGCGTTTGTTCCTCCTTTTTATAGTCTCAGTCCCCCCTCTTGATGAAAATCCTTCAAGATGTGCATTAGGAGACAGAGTGTATGTAGAAATATATTCCCTGCTGGCTTTTCCTCATGTGTGTGAGCTTCTTTTTTTTTGTTCCCTATCCTGATTAAATATAAACTAAGCAGAGCACACATTCCTTTGTTTGCTAATCTTAGTTTGGCCAGAGCTGTGGGCTTTGGAACTTGGATAATGCTATTAACACAGGGAATCTTACAACTTCACATACAATGTTGTCTCCTACATTTTACTAGGTAAATACTAACCAGCACATTATGAGCTTTCAGATGAAATCTTACAAGGCATAGGTTGTACAAAGATTATTACAATAGCATAGGATGTGACCACAGGAGTGTAGTCTGTCACTGTGGCCAATGAGGAATGGTTAAAAAAACTGGGCTTGATTAGTCCTAAGGAAAAGACTGAGAAGACTTTTTTTCAGATTTCTTAAGGGTTGTTATAAATGGGATGAGGATCATTTGTCTTCTATGACCACTGAAGGGATGAGAAGTAATGGACTCAATCTGAAACAAGGGAGTTTAAAGTTAGATGTTAGGATAACCTTTTGATTTGTTAGGAGAGAGGTGGGCAATAATTTTTACCCAGGGGCCACCCTAGAAGGGGCGGGGCCACCCCACCACCAGACTATGATTGGTCTGGGGGTGGGAAGCTCCTTTCCTCCCCCTTTCCAGTAGGTACCCATACCCTGGAAGAGGCTTGGCACGCTCCCCCACCCCCAGGCCAATCAAGGCCTGGGGGCGGAGGACCATGGGAAGCCTCCTCCCACCCTGTGAGGAGCACGTGGCACTTTAAAGTGCCACAGGCTCCTTGCAGGGCTGGGACAGGGCGAAGGAAGCTTCACGCATCTCCCCTCTCCCCAGGCCTTGTTTGGCCTGAGGTGTGAGGGAGTGCGTGAAGCCTCCTCTGCTCTCCCCCCGCCCTGTGAGCAACATTTGGCGCTTCAAAGTACCATGTGGTCTTGGCAGGGGGGGAGGAGGATTCATGCACTCCCCTGCCCCCGGACCTTAATTGGCCTGGGGGCAGGGGAGCAGCAGGGCCTCTGTGGGCCAGATCCCGCCCGCCAAGCGGAGGCCCTCCACCTCCCCCCCCCCCGCCCCGTTTTAGATAACCTTTTGATCTGTTCTAGTTAAGCACTGGAACAGGCTTCCAAGGGCCACAGTGAAATCCCCATCATAGGAGACTTTTAAGAACAGATTAGACAAACCGAGAAGGGGAACTTCCAATTGCGATGAGATGACACTTTTATAAATGACCACTGCAGGTTCTCACAGTCAGGAAGGTTACAAGTTCAGATCAGATTTCCTTAGAACTGTTTGGTTGTAAAACGTTGAGTGGTGTGTCTAAGTAGCTTTCAGTAGACTGTAAGGTGGGAACAGAAAACCAGCGAAGGTGCAACATCAAAAACCAATTAAGCAATGGTCACACACACGTTTCTTTCAAAAAGGCCATTTAAAAAATGGTTTGTCACTTTTTAAAAGAGGGATTTTTTTTCTGCAGCTTCTTCCTTTCAGCCTTTTTATCCCACTCCTGTGTACCAGCACAGAGGGAGACAGGAATTTGCCCAGAATGTTCAAGTGTTATTGGAGAAGTTGGCTTGTCTCAGTTCTGGCCGCAGCAACAAATATCTGTTCTCCCTCTACTGAGTATGTGCTGAAAAACCCAGCTGGAATCTGAACAGAGGGCCATGCTGACCACTGGTGTTTACATCAGGGATGAGTTTGGGTCATTGATTGTTGATCCTACCGCAGAAGAATTTGCTGGTTTTTGTTTTTGTTTTTAAAGTCTGCTTGACACGTGCTGTAATTCACTCATCCTCTGCTTACGCAACCATATTCAAAATCACTTGATAACCTTTTTGATGGTGGTTGTTGCGATCTCTACATTCTGTTCATAAGAATGGCCATATTGGATCAACTCAGTGGTCCATCTAGGCTGGCGGCTAGTGCCAGATGCCTTAGAGGGAATGGACAGACCAGGGCAAGATCAAGTGATCCATCCCCTGTCTTCCCGTCCCAGTTTGTGGCAGTCAGAGGTTTGGGGGCACCCAGAACATAGGGTTGTGTCCCTAACCGTTTTGGTGAATAGTCATAGATGGACTTATTTTCCATGAATATGTCATTTATTTTTTTAATCCCAGTTAAAATGTCGGTCTTCACAACTCCCTCCAGCAACAAGTTCCACAGTCTTCCTTATGTTTCTTTTAAACCTGCTGCCAATTAATTTCATCAGCTGATCCTTCCTCACTCATTTTTCTTTAAGCTTTTCATGTTTTCATAGTTTATCATATCTCCCTTAGTTCTCTCTCTCTTTTATTTTTTTTATCTTAGATGAAGAATCCAAGTCCTGTAGAGTTTCACATGGAAGCTGTGCCATATCCTAATTGTTACCCCTCTTTGTATCTTTTCCAATTCTAATGTGTCTTTTTTGAGATGAGGTGATCAGAACTGTATGTGGGGTTGAGAACTGGGACCTGGGCATCTTCTGGATTTGTGTAGTGGCATCTGTTTTATTATCTATCCTTTTTCCTAATGATTGCTTGCATTTTGTTAGCTTGTTTTGACTACTGCTGCACATCCGGGTGCTGCAGTGCAATGTGATGAGTGGGATAAGAAAATAAACAGGTTTGGTTTGAAGAAGGAAGTGGTTTGGTTTGACACAAGGGACTCAGGAACGAAAGCTGATGGGCAGACTGCTACCGGACAAAGAGATACCAGATTGTATAGGTTTGATAACACCCATTCATCATACAATAAAATTAGTGCCAGTTCCAACTCCTAGCTACCCAATTGGCTTGATGGGAAATCTGTGTGATCATAAATAGTGAAATGTACCTATGTCTCGTGATCTGTTCTAACGCTTCATCTTGGGGGTGCTCCCTTTGTTACATTACAGGTGGTTAGAAAATGGAAATCTCCCTTCCCACCCCCCGTTGCATTTTGAGGGGATAAAACGCACCTTGAATTTGGACAAAAAATCCAAAATTGTTCACAGGAAAAGATTTCCAGAAATATTTGTTTTGGGAGAACTATGAAGGGTCCACCAGGGTGCAGCCTGGAACTAGGGTACCACTGAATTCTTTGACTTACCAATCTGTGCTACTCCTCTCACTGTAATGCTATGACACACTGTAAACCTCTCCAGGTACTGCAGTTACACAGACAATCACAGGCAGGGATGCGCCCCGTTCAGTTATATTAATGCTTTTGCCAATCACTCATGAATCAACAGAAGGGAGGCACCAACCAGTTCCCTCCAGCTCCTCATGTGCTGCCCCTGAGCTGTACCAGTTTGCTCTGCTCAGAAGCTAAGCTGACCAGTGTCTGTTTATAACCCACCATCAGTATGGGAAGGACAGGTACCTGAGCCTCTTTCCTGAGCTGATTTCCCAAGCATTTAAACCAAAAGACACTGATTTAGGTGAAGTGTAAAACCGAGGTATTAACTACAGAAAGATAGAGTTTAAGTGATTATCAGTAACTGCAGGTTGCGCCTCTCTAAACCCAGGCACTCTGGTGTGGCAACATTGAACCATGGATGTTCCAGGATCAGAGAATCCCAGTGCACTGCATGGGGAAGGGCAGGAGCCAGGAGCCTGACACACAGCCCAGGTGGGCTGTGGTTTGTGGGAGGGCAGGGGAGAGTGTGGCCATGTGACTCGGCTGGGCTACATGGGTGGAGAGGTAGGGAAAAGGAGGGGAGGCTGGAAGCCAGGAAGCCCAGTGCATAGCCCAGCTGGGCTGCCCAGGGGAGCTGAGAAGCCAGGTGAGGCTGGCAGCAGGAGGGTTATCAATGACCTTCCCTGGTATAGCAAAATCACTCATCTGGGACCAGTCAGGTCCTAATGGTGCCGTACCAGGGAGGTCCAACCAGTAGCAGATTTACCCGTAGTTGCTCGGGTCCATAAGTCAATTATTTTTTTTAAAATAAAAGGAAAATGTACATGCTTTATTAAAATGCTTGCATTTTTTCAAAAATACAGTGTTATTTTATTAAGTTAATTTTTGTTTTGGATTTCTTAATAAAATGGATTACATTTTTTTTTCTGGTGATTTTTTTTTTTTTAGTTTTTTTTAAAATGGGAAACCCAACAAATGTATCCCCCCCCCCCCCATCCCTATAAACTCTTGTCATTTGCTATGTTTTAGAAAAAAGGGCTATAGTCAATTTGGTTTCCAATAACACTTTCTTTTAGTTTTCAAATCTTAAGCATTGAATTAGCTGTGACAAAACAGAGCACTACTCAACATTTTTCTGTTTTCGCTCTTTGCTGTTCCAGGTTTATCCTATTTTTCTGGCTTCCATTGGTTCAGTCTCTTTCAACACTTGCTCAGTTATGTCAAGTTGGCGGACCATTTGCTTTGAAGATTCTCTTTTTTCTGTATAGTTTTTATGAGAAGTAATCTCGTTCCAGACACATCCCGCTTTCCAGGCACAGTCAAACCCTCATTCTGTTTTAAGTTATGGCCAGAGGAAAGCTGTATACCAAATTTGGTGGTCTTAGCTCTTATTGTTTAAGAGAAACAATGAGTAGTTCTGTGGTACCTTAGAGACTAGCAAAACCCACTTCCTCAGATGAGTGTTTGTGGCGAGAGAGGGGGAAAAAAAGCAGGTGTCCTTGATAAAACAAACTCTCTAAAAGATATAGTAGATAATCATACAGCTCAAAGCTGTCTACCTAAGAAATAAAAGTAAAATCACAATGTGTTCTGAAAACTAGACAGAATTTGAATTAAACCATGTCTGATCTGGATATCTAGTACAACCAGGTTACAAATCTTCCATATGCAGGCTGGAACTCCCCTTCAGCCTGGGACCACCTCACGAGTTCAGTCTTTGTTCTCCAGGCCTGTTACCACTTGTTGAGCCAGATGTTGGTGGGAGAGAGACCAAATGATACCATCACTGTCCCTTTTTTATATGTTGTTCCAGCTTGCTGGAAAAATCCTTTGCTATGACATGAGTCGAGTATTCTCCATTGCTTGTGTGCTACCTCTGAGAAATCTCCCTTTCATATGGTTCTAGGAATTGACTTTGAGAGTGTGGTTTTCTTTAAGGGGCCATCAGCATATCTGGCTCTTTCATTGTTGCACCCGAAAGGCAGGTTGTAAGTGTTCCCAATCCTGCAACATATTTTAGTAGCATTCTCATAGCAAAACTTCCTAACTTCCCATGCAACAATCACACCTACAATCTAACAGGATGTTAACGTTCAACAGCTTAAACCTTTTAATATGATACCTCTATACAAACCATATCACAATTCTATAATAGAGGTGACTATGGGGATTGCTGCTTTGAAGCATAGTGTGCCAGAAGAAACAAAAGGTTTACAGAGTGAACCTCTCTAATCCGGCACACTGTGGTCCTGCAACATCTGTGGTCAGGCATGATTTCAGTTAGCCAGATGTTCACTTATCATGGATGTGGCCGCATTTTCCACAGGCCCACCAGTTTTCGCACTGTGTTCTGGACTAGTGTTTAGCTTGGACTCATCCCTAAATGTCTTCTAAGAGCCCAGTAAGCAGTGGAAGTGTTGATAATGCTGCTAGTCAATATTGACCTCATATGGTTTGGCAAATTCCCCGGTTTGGCACCGGGCAGGTGCTGATTTAGAGAGGTTCAGCCTGTGCATATTTGCTCTACAGCTGCCTGTCTGGAAGGTTGTTTTGTTGTCTATTTCATTTTCTCCCTGAACTCAACAAGAGCCTTCCAGGGATTTTGATCTTTTTGATGGAAAATCAAAATTTTTGTGACGAGCTCGTGTGTGTGTGTGGGGGTGGGGGGGGGGGGGGGGGGGGGGGGGTTGGAATAGCATTCCAACGGCAAATTCCCACTCAAAGTGTAAGGCAAGAGGGAACAGATAAAGACAGACTGATAGGAGACTAGAAGGAAACAGTAAGACAATATTTTTCAAGCCCCTGGCTGTGTTGGAGGTAGGGATGTGAATGGTTAACTAGTGAGCATCACCCTTACTGGTTATAGTTAACCAGCAGGGGCTGGAGCAGCCCACTACCACCACCACGA
Source organism: Pelodiscus sinensis (assembly GCF_052426305.1). Lineage (NCBI taxonomy): Eukaryota > Metazoa > Chordata > Testudines > Trionychidae > Pelodiscus > Pelodiscus sinensis. The sequence goes on from NC_143057.1 coordinate 119,700,980, forward strand.
GCAGGAGGCTGCTCCAGCCCCGTGGGGCCTGCCATGGAGGGCGGAATGGGGGTGTGTGCATCATCTTGGCTGTAGTATTTCCTACCCAAGGCAGGCCCATCCTGGGCACGCCTGGCCAGAGTAGCCCCCGCCCACAGTGATGGGACCACTGCAGCCTGCCTGCCCCTGTTTAATCAGTTAACCCACTAAAGATAACATTTAACTAATTAAACAGGATTTTCCATGCCTAGTTGGGGATAGAGTCAAATGAGAAGAAGCCAAGGAGAAGTGGGAGTCCCTGAAAGAGTTGCCAGAATTGCTCTGTGGAGAAGAGTACGGCTGAGTAGGTGCTAGACCAGGACTTCTCAGTGCTGAACCAGCTTCACTGGGGTATGCTGATGGCGATCTTGGTCTGACATCTCCCCTGTCCTTTGCTGAGGCTTGCTTATTACTAGGCTTGGGCTCTCCAGTCCTTTTGTAACCCTACCTGGGTGAGGTCAGGAGCCTTGCTCCCTTTGTTCCTCTTCCCTGCTCCGTAGCTACCCTGTAAATATACTTCTTAGGGAAGGGGATTTCTGGGGTTTGAACTTTGAGAGTTGCATGGGGACCCCCCCCCTCCCCTTCGGTGCTGCCACCCAGTCTACTATAAAAACTGGAAAAGGTTCAAAAGGGTAACAGGTGTGATTGAAGGTACAGTGTGGCTTCCATGCAGGAAGAGACTAAAAAGATTAGGGCTGTTCAGTTTAGGAAAAAGATGGAGAAAGAATATATGAGAGGCCTATACAATTATGAATGGTGTGGCAAATAGGGAGCAAGAGATGAGAAGTCGTTCTTCCGCTCTACTCTGTGCTGATTAGCTCTCAATTGGAGTATTATGTCCAGGGCTGGGTACCACCACTTCAAGAAAGATATTGAGAAATTGGAGAGAGTCCAGAGAAGAGCAACCAAAATTATTAAAGGTCTTGAAAACATAACCTATGCGGGAAGACTGAAAGGACTGGGTTTGGTTAGTTTGGAAAAGAGAAGACTGAGAGAGGACATAGGAACTTGAAAATTACTTAAAGGGTGTCACAAAGAGGAGGGAGAAAAATTGTTCTCCTTGACCTCTGATGATAGGATAAGAAGCAATGGGCTTAAATTGCAGCAACGGAGATTTAGGTTGGACATTTTTCCTAATGTCCTAACTGTCAGGGTGGTTAAACAGCAGAGTAAATTACCTAGGGAGGTCATGGAAACTCCATCTCCAGGGAGATAAACATCTATCAGGGATGATCTAGGTGGTGCTTGGTCCTGCCATGAAGGCAAGGGACTGGACTTGGTGACCTCTCGAGGTCCCTTCCAGTTCTAGTATTTTATGATTCTACCCTTTGCCATAATACAAAAACCAAGGGTAACTCAATGCCATTAGCAAGCAGCAGATATAATACAAGGAAAGGAAGTTCTTTATACAACATTCCACTAGTCTGTAGAACTCATTGCCATGGGCTGGTGTGATGGCCAAACGTATAACTGGGTTAAAAGAAGATTCGGGTCAGTTCATGGAGGATTGGTCCATTGGTAGCTGTTAATTAAGCTGGTTAGGGACACCACCCCATGCCTGAGGTGACCCTAAACCTCTGCCAGCCAGAAACCAGGAGGGCAACCCCGGGATGGATCTCTCTAGCTGCCCTGATCTGTATCCTCCCCCTGAAGTCTGATACTTACTGCTGTCAAAAGACAGGTGTGACGTAGTGGGGGGGAACTTGCTGGTTTCTATGGGTCTGTGGTAACCCCCACTGGCTGCTGCCAGTACCACAGCCCAGAAGGACAGGGATGGGTCATTATGCAAAGGGATCTCGCAACCTGTCCGACCAGCTAACCCCCATGGAGAGGAACAAAGGAAGGTGAATGCTGCCCTGGCTGAGGGGCAGGGGGTTAGTTAGTTTCTGTCTGGGAGCATGGAGGAAGCAGCCTCAGCAACAGGCTGAGGGGTTTAGAAGCCGAGACCCCTGCCCCATATCAAGGGAGGCTGAGGCATCCTAGGCCTGCCCTGTAACCTGATGACATCTGTGCTGTGCTGTATACTGGAGAAGCAATAAACCACCTTTATTCTACTGGCTGGCGGAGTCTGTTTGTGCCATTTCGGGGGTGCAGGAGACGGGGGACCCCCAACGCGCAGTCACAACAGGATACTAGACTAGATGAACTATTGGTCTGATTCAGGATGTTAGATCTTATGTTCCTTGGATCTAGACTTCTAACACTCCTGTCATCTGAATAAGTGGGTTGTGCCCACAAAAGCTCACGATATCCTCTACATGTTTTGTTAGTCTTTAAGGTGCTACTAGACTATTTGTTGTGTTTTAAGTTTTTCCTGTTACAGACAAACTCGGCTACCCCTCTGAAGCTTTAGATCTTATGTTCTTAATCTAGGCTCCTTCTGCTTTTGCATGATTTTTGCTACCAGGGTGCAAAGGCTATTCTTCGGGCCAGAATCAGCTTGGTAGATGCCGATCTACCGGGTCTTCACAAAACTATGGTTTTGTAAAATGGCTTTGTGATGGCCTGACCTCACAGCTCAGAACCCAGAGTTTCACCCTATAACACCTAAAGCAGGTGTCAGGCTTTGAAAGGGGAGCTAAAAGGGAAAGCATGGTGCAGTTGCTTTCTGGTTGGGATGGGGAGCGGGTCTTGAACTCTGACTCTGTGGGAGAGAGCTGGCTAGGAAAGGTTACTGCTTATCGGGGCCTCCCTCAGCAAAGGGAAAAACCTACGTTTCTTTGATTATTTTACCTCTGGTACCCAGGGAGGGAGGGAGGGAACTGTTACATGACCTAGCTGGAGGGCAAGTCACCCCGGCCTGGAGTTGTTCCACCCTGCCTTCAACAGCAAAAGATTTGGAAGGGAACTGAGTTCTTACCGCTCTAGGCCATGCCATTGAGAATGCGCAGCAACAGGCTTACAGAATGAGTTGGAAGAGAGCTCAGGAGGCCACTGAGTCCACCCCCTGCCCAAAGCAGGACCAGTCCCAACTAAATCATCCAGCCAGGGCTTTGTCAAGCCGGGTCTTGGATAGAGATTCCACCACCTCCCTAGGTAACCACCCTCCTAGGGAAATAGTTTTTCCTAATATCCAACCTAGACCTCCCCCATTGCTCCTCGTTCTGTCATCTGTTACCATTGAGAAAAGCCTTTCACCATCCTCTTTGGAACTCCCTTTCAGGTAGTTCAAGGTTGCTATCAAATCCCCCTTTGCTCTTTTCTTCTGTAAATCAAATCCCTCTGCCTCTCCTCGTGGGTCATGTGCTCCAGTCCCTCAATTATTTTTGTTGCCCTCCACTGAATTTTCTCTAATGCATCCGCATCCTTTCTGTAATGGGGGGCCCAGAATATTCCATGTACTCCAGATGTGGCCTCACTAGTGCCGAATAAAGGGGAATAATCACTTCTTTAGATCTGTTGGCAGTGCTCCTCCGAATGCACCCCAATATGCTGTTAGCCTCGTTGGCTACAAGGGCACCCTGTTGAGATACAAACCTTCTTCATTCTGGCCAGCTAGCCAGGGCCATGTTTAACTGCTGCTCTTGCTAAGGCTTCTCCTCCACACAACAAATCTCATGTCATCTGCTTACAGTTGCCTGGCGCTGACGTGACTAGCTTTCATAGGGCAGGGTGGCTGGGAATTTGCCTCCTGTTGCAGGTTACTTCAAACACCTTCATAATCTCATTGGCCCTCCTGTTTCAGTCTTAGTATTCACCAGCTCTGTATGAGAGTCCTCGATCTGTAGCCATGGCTGACTTCACTTCCTTGACATGCATTGGTGAAGTCTGCAGTGCTGAAATCCTTGCTGTGTGCAGATAGTGCTGCTGCGACTTCTGCTTATTCTCTCTCTGGCTGCTTGCGCTGGTGTGCAGACCTTTTAGAAATCCTCCTCCCCTTCAGTCATCTCTGATCATCTTGGTTTTGAACCATTTCCTTAACCTCCGTCCTAGCATTATTCCTCTTTTCACTTTGGTCTTCCTGTTATGTGTTTGGCTGTGGCTTCTAGTTCCTGTCTGAAAACTGCATACCTATCACTACCACAGTTTCCTTTTCCTATTGCTTGTTTCTGTATACTCTTTGACTACATGTTTGTGTCTTCTTGAACATTGCAAACTCTCATGCACGCAACACGGAGCTCTTCTTTTAAGCTGGGAACATCCTCCAATCAGATGTTGCTTGTGGCATCTCCTTCAGGATTCTTGTATAGAAGAAGGCAGGTTACTGCACTAACCTGGGCCATGGGAGAGTCTGGCTCCATTCCTACTCTGCCACAGAATTTTTGTGAAACCGTTGTCAAGTTCCTTAGTCTGCCTGAGCCTCAGATCCCTGTGCAAATGGGGTGTAATAGCACTGCTGTTCTTCACAGGAGGGTACATGTGTTAAAGAGCATGGGGGCACTTAGAGAAGAATGTGATGGGGCCATATAATTACCTTAGATAATTAGAGATGTCACCTTTGCAAGTTGAGGATATTTCTATTATTTATCTTCCTGGAGAGCTTACAAATATCAGTCAAGAGCCCCATTGTGCAAGACTCTGTACTAAATCTCTGTACAGCAGTATTTAAGCATGACTTCCATTTTCCTGAAAGCCAGCATAGACCCTTGCCTGAGGTTGCAGTTTTTCCTCAACTGAGACCTTCTCCAGGGCAGAACACAGGGATCTCATTTCTTATGTTCTTCAGACACGGGAGAAAACATTAGGAATGGCTAAATGGTGAGCATCTTAAACGCCAAGTAGAAGCGATCTTGGCAATGATCTGGGTTGATGCCAGAGTGACCTGTTGTTTGTTTTGCTTCCAGAGTACCGATTTAACGAGCACAGCTGGCTACGACAGCATCATTCAACATCTGAATGAGGGGAGGAAGAACTGCAAAGAATTTGAAGACTTTCTGAAGGAAAGGTACAAAGCTTTCCCATAACATCTAGTTAGTCATGAGATGGCAATGGGCTGGCAACATTTTTCATTTACTCTTTCCATGTGTGTGTGTGTGTGTGTGTGTTTTTCTTTTTCTTCTGTCTTTCACTGTCCACTGGGGATGTAAAAATCTGCTGCCTTGATGTATGTGTTTTATGTACTTGTGTGGTATGAGGCTGGTGCTCTGTGTTATGCCTGAAGTCCTGGGCCAATGAATAACTTTTACTGTTGGTTTCTAAGCCCAGGGTTAGATTTTACAGACCTGACATGCCCACAACTCCTACGGAAGTCAGTGGAAAATTCTTTTGCTTGGGGAATTCAAGATTGAGTTGATACATTGTTACCTATGTGGTCCCCCATTGTGAAGTAATCAGATGTGACTCTGGTCATTAGATGTTTTTCCTTAGAGATCTGCTCTAGGAATTATCTGGGGAGCAGTTCTGGAGTCTGTTTTATACAGGAAGTCAGACTAGATAGATTCCAAGGCTAGAAGGACCATTGTAACTATCACTCTATCTTGAAGATTAGTTTGTGGTTTCCCAACATCTTTTCAGGTGGGATGGTGTTATTAGCTCTTTTTTGCATGTTCCCACGGGAAGCGTGTGGTAGAGCAAGAAATTGAATGCCAGTCTCCCAAGTCCTGGAATGATGCTCTAACCACTGGACCATCTTTCCTTTCAGGTTAGGCCAGTTAGGCTGCTGGCATTTTATGGAAAACCTAGAGGGGAAACAAAGTCTACTGGAAGCTATTCTTACTATAGTCTCACCCTGTGGCTTTGTCAATGTCAGTTCTACAAAACAAACTGACAAACTTTCTTACCCCAGCAGAGGGTTCCAGCTCAGCAGTATTTTGAACATTTGGGATTTATTGCCGCTGCTGTTTTGTTGACTGAAATGAGGGAGTCGCTAAAGCTTGGCACATGCCTCTATAAACTGGAGGGGTGTGACTCCTAGATTGCTTTGGAATAGTGGCTCTTCATTTACCAGGGGCTATCAGGACGTTCTACTAGGCAACTGAGAATTTTAGGGTCAGTTTGGGGGTTTGATCATTTCAGTGAAAAGAAAAAACTCTCTCTACTTCAAGATTTATTTTTCCTTCAGTTCTTGGGGATGGATATTAATAGCTCTGCCACGAGCACCCTTTGCTCAATTAGTCAGACACACATCTTGTGTTTGCTGAATTAATAGCATGTAAGGGTGAACTGAAAAGTAGAGATGCACTTTGTGGAAGAGAGTATTTTTACAGGCTATTCAATAAGCTCTCTTTGGCATCATGCATCTCTGTCTCGTTGCTCTCAAATGTACAGTAGAAATAGTATGGCCTAGTGCTTAAGGCAAGGGACTAAATTGGATCTTTTTGTTTCTGCTCCTGACACTGGTAGTTAGGGATTTTAAAATCAGATTAATCAACTAATCGAATAGTCGATGGAATTTCCATTGACTTTTCGATTAGTCGATAAGGGTGCTTCCACTTTGAAGTGTAGCAAGAGCCCCAGCAGGGACTCTTGTACATTTCAAAGGTGAACCTCTGCCCCTGAACCTCTGCCCCCTCTCACGGAGCTTGAATGAACCGGCTTCTAAGGCTGCTCCCCCCCATTTCCCCCTTCTCTTTTCCCCACTTTTGGTGCCTCTTTCTGATAGGCAATCAGGGCCTGGGGGCGGGGGAAAGCGTGAGGTCTCCTCCCCAGCCAGGGGTGCACGTCACCAGAGGGAACTGCCAGCAGTTTCCTCTGGGTGCTGCACACCCCTGGCAGGGCGGAGCTGCGGGGGGGAGAGATCTCCATGTACTCCCCCGTGGGCGGGGAAGCATAGAAGTCTCCTGTCCTCCTGCACACAGTGCCTGGAGGGGACTGCCCCTTCTGCCTAAGTCCCCTCTTTTTCCAGGGCCGGCCCGCGACCACTGCCAATATTGGTGACGTGAAACCCCCCCCCCCCCCCACCAAAATGTATTGCCCCCTGGCTTATCGGTTAACAGAATGGTTACACACCGCTCCCAGTTTGGTTCCCTGGGAGCGGGGCGGCAGGCAGGAGCTGGTACACACAGGGCGGCAGCTTAAAAACAAGCTTCTGGGAAGCGGCTGCCACCCCATACTGCTGATGCTGCATGGAAGGTTTGTAGGACAGGGAGTCATCCAGCTCCTCTACAGTGGGACCGGCAGCTAGGAGCACACTGCCTGCTGCCCCTGCTCCCTTGTCACTGCGTAACTGCTAAAATTTTTAGTGGCTACATAGTTACAATAATAGCTGTTTTTTAACTGCCCTAGTTATCACACCTAAGAATATTAGACATTCCAATTTGTAGTTATGGGGTCGCTGTCTTCTTGTCAAATCCATGCTGATTATTCCTGGTAACTCTCTTATCCTCCAGGGCTACGTCTACATTGGCCTCCCTTTCCGGAAAAGGGATGCTAATGAGATGAGTCGGAATTGCAAATCCGTGGGGGATTTAAATATCCCCCGCGGCATTTGCATTTACATGGCTGCCGTTTTTTTCCGGCTTGGGGATAAGCCAGAGAAAAGCACCAGTCTAGATGCGATTCTCCAGAAAATAAGCCCTTTTCCGGAGGATTTCTTAGTCCTACTTGAAAATAGGAATAAGAAATCCTCCGGAAAAGGGCTTATTTTCTGGAGAATCGCGTCTAGACTGGCGCTTTTCTCCGGCAAAAACCCCGAGCCAGAAAAAAACGGCAACCATGCAAATGCCGCAGGGGATATTTAAATCCCCCGCGGATTTGCAATTCCGAAGTGTCTAATCACTTTCCAGAAAAGGGGTGCAGTGTAGACACAGCCCAGGAGTTTGCAAATTGAGTGCTTACTAATGTGCCTCAGTATCTTTTCACTTCTAGAAGCTAGGCTGGCTGACCTATAATTCTCCAGTTCCTTTCTGCTCCCTCTTTTGAAGATGGGTACTATGTTTGCCCTTTCCTGGGGCATGTCAATACTTAAAAAGCTGCACCACTGTAGCACATTAAGGAGTAGACTGTTGTGAGATGGGAGAGCTTCTCTGGTCTGTAGTTAATCCAGCTCTGTGAGAGGCGGTAACTCTCTTGATGGGAGAAGTTCTTCAGTAGACTTAGCTCTGTGTACGTTGGAGGTGAGGTCAGTATAATTATCTCTAAGGGAGGTGAATTTTTCACAGCCATGAGCAATATAGTTATATTGAGGTAAGTTTGTAGTGAAGGCCTGGCCCCAGCCTCCTGAGACCACACCCATTCTGGGACCACACCCATTCATGAAGATGTCTCAAAGATAGTTCAGGGAGTGGGGAGCCAGGACTCCTGGTGGGAAGCTTGGTGCAGAGTTGAGAACTCAGGCTCATAGCCCCCATCCTCCATGGCCCTCTTAAGTTGGTGGAAATGCTCCTGGTGAGGTTGTGAACCACTGCAGTAATTACTGTGGTAGCCGTCATTTACCTTGGGATAAAAAACAGGACTATGTAGCACTTTAAAGGCTAACAAGATGGTTTATTAGGTGATGAGCTTTTGTGGGCCAGACCCACTTCCTCAGATCAAATAATGGAAGAAAATTGTCACAACCATATATACCAAAGGATACAATTTTAAAAAATGAACACACATGAAAAGGACAAATCAAAGTTCAGAACAGAAGGGGGATGGGGGGGGGGGTAAATGTCTGTGAGCTAATGATATTAGAGGTGATAATTGGGGAAGCTATCTTTGTAATGGGTAAGATAATTATAGTCTTTGTTCAAACCTAAGTGTAAAGTGTCATATTTGAGCATGAATGACAGTTCAGAGAGAATCCTAGCTTTGGTAGGAATAACCCATTTTGTGCCTTACTCTTTTTGATATTGTTCCTCCTTGCTTGTGCTGTTCTTTTGTACTCTACCGTATCATTCTGGTCTGCATTTATACTTCTTGTAGGGTTCCCTTTTGAGGTTCTAATGGTGCCAAATTGGCCTCTTACAATCCTCCTCTTTCCTTTGCATTACAATAGTCTGCAATTGGGCCTTTCATGTTTTTTCTTGAGGAAGTTCCAGTTTTTTCCCTTGAGCTCCTTTTTCCATTCTTCCCATGGGACCTTACCTACCAGTTCTCTGCATGTGTTAATGCCTGCTTTATTGAAGTCTATTTTCCTTTTATTTTGCAGTTCTCAATTTTTCCTTTCCTTTAAAATAATGAAATCTCTCCTTTCATGGTCATGTTCAGACAAATGGTCTTCCATTTTCAAATTCGTTACCGAATCCTCCCTTTGGTTAGAATGAAGTCTAAAATGGCTGTCCCCCTGTCCTCCACTTTCTGGAATAAAAAGTTGTCCCCAGTACATTCCAAGAATTGGAATGGAAATCTGAGATCCATTTCACATAGGTCACCAAAGGGCTGTTAGATTGTAACAGCTCTACTTACTATGGCAGCTGCCACAGGTTTTTATTGTATTGTTGCTGCCAGGGAAGATTGCAGAAGTGAGTCTGAAGACCATGGTGGTACTAGTCCTTCATGAACACCATGATTGTGGTGTGGTACCCATCCCACTGGGGTTACTTGATGGCAGGGGAGCCACTCTGGGGCACTAGGCAAGGTGTAAGAGGACCCAGGTCTGTGCTCCCAAGGGGAGCAGGGCCCCAGGTGTAAGGGGCGAGTCTGAGGGCAGCTGGCCCTGTGCACCACCCAGCCCACAGCTCCCCTCCCCACTTCCCATGCTGCCAATTTAAAGGGCTTGGGGATCTGGGCCTCTTTGAATCACCAACCTCTGAGGCAGTTCCCCCTTTTGCCCCTCCTTTCAGCAGGCCTGCCTGAGGGTTTCAGACTTTTCATTCAAAAGGAAGCGATGAGGATATGAAAGATGGCTTTGGAAGGCAGAAGAATAACTATAAATAGCTGCCTGATTTGTTTCAGTGGATCTTTACATTTTTAATACTATTGGGTCACATGTACTAGTTTCATAGCAATTACCTGCATCCATTTGGATCTAGATTCAAGTGACCAAACACTCCCTCTGTGGTCCAACCAAAGGTTCAAATTCTGTCTTCCTCCAGATAGAGGCTAGTGTGATATCTCAGCAGTGCCTCATAGTCTCTGGGATGTGTGTGTTTCTATTCCAACGAGACCTTCCTGACCTTGATTCATGGAAACCTCCCACTGGAGTGTCAGAGTCCAATTTTCCATCCACCATATAAACTTCACCAGGATAATCCCAAAGAGGGGAAGGGGGAGGGAAATGTTCTTTGAGCTTCAAAGGAGGCAATGTCTGAACACAGGTCTGGGAGCAAGGAACTCCCAAATACTATTCAGTGGTTTTTATTTTGGACAAATTATTTTTTTTCCACCGAAAATGCATTTTGGGGGGGAGGTTCCATCGAGGAAACCAGGACAATATAATTTCAGCTGCTGCTCTTTTGAATTAATCACATGCAGGCTGTCTGTCACAATTGGAGGGTGAGGGGGTTGTGTGAAATTCACAATATTCCACTTCCATTTTTGGCTGAGAGTCCTCCGGTGGTTTTGACCTGGAGAGTAGCTAGCCATGCCTTTCATGGCTTCTTAGGTCAAATCACAATGGAGCAAGACACTATAAGGTAGCATGAGACAGTGCAGGTTGTGTGTAGTTGATGTGGGAGCCAGCGATCATTAAAGTGCCCCCTCTTACTAGCCTTGATAGCAAGCAACTTGCAGACTCCTCATTTTGTGTGAATTTCCTCTAACGTCCTCTCTTTCCACAACAGGGCAACAATAGAAGAAAAATATGGCAAGGAGCTCATTAGCTTGTCAAAGAAGAAGCCCTGTGGGCAGACAGAATTGAAGTAAGCTCAGATTCCCGTGTATGTGTGTGTTCTCATGCCTGTGTGTGTTCAGAACAATAGCTGCCTTGACTTGGAGCGCTTGTGGAGTGTGCTGTGATGCTGAATCCAAGGAAGGGAGAGCAAGTTAGAAGGAGATTTGAAATGTAGAAAGGAGACACGAAAAAGACTCTAAAATCAGATTGTGATGATTGAGTCATCCCACTAATTGGAATCCACTCACTGTAGCCTCTAGTCAACTAACTTCCTATTACCCAGAAATTAACTTGACTTAAAGGAAGTCAAGACTAGTTGTGGCGGTCTAGTGGTTAGGGCAGAGGACTGGGAATCGTGAGAGCTGGGTTCTTTTCCTGACTTCATGGCTGGCCTGGAGTAAGTCCCTTCAGTTCCCTGAGCTATGGTGTCTGTGGAAGGCTGTATGCTCTACTTGCTCACATCCTCCTGCAACTAGTCTTTGTAAACTAAGAATGGAAATAAGATCCCCTCTATATTGCATAACTGAAATTCACGGTCCTAAAGATTCCACGTTCTTGGGACACATTTCAACGTGCATGTGTTAGGGGCAGTGAGAGGGTGTTTGGGCTGAACCTGTTATGCTCTGAAAGACGTTGCTAATGTAAGAGAACATAACAAGGCTTCTTTACGATAATTATGCTTCCTTTTCTGCTACAGTAGGGGTCTCAAGCTCCCAGCCCATGGGCTAGCCCTGGCTGGAGCAATTGCGCAATCCGGGTCAGGACTCCTGGTAGTCCAACACGGGAAGGGGGGGGGGGGGGGCTGGTTGTCTGTTGCTACCCCCCCCCAGCCTTGCCCCTCCCTGCCATCACCCCCTCCTGTGTGTGGGGGGGGGGGGCATGAGGTCCTGCTTGTGATGCCCTAAGCCACGACTGCAAGGAATGAAGTGCCATGGGGGGAGGGCAGGGTGATGGTGGGAAGGAGCAGGGTTTGGGGCTGGTAATAGACAGGCCCCCTCCTGGCCCCCTGTCCAATTGCTCCTGCTGGGAATGGCCAGCAGGCCGGGAGTGTGAGATGTCCATGCTACAGCTTCTCTCTTAGGGGCCCTAGACATGTGCTGCACATGATGGTGTGGTTGTCCCCCAGGTAGGCATATCCTGCCAACAGGTAGCAGTAGGTATCTCTCCGTAGCCCGCGGCAGTGCACCTCTCAGCTCCGGCTGGCACACTTGGCTTGTGCGAGTCCTGTGAAAATAGCTGTAGTCTGATGTTGCGGCTGGAGCAGGAGGCTGAGCTCAAACTTGGAAGCCTCCCTGCTGCTCCCTGACTTTCGGCTTCCAAGCTGATGCCTCTGTCAGCGATTTTTCAAAGCCAGTGGGCAAGGCCAAGTCTGCTGACAGGGAGGCTTAGTACTATGGGCCACGTTAGCATGTTCAGGGCAGTGGTGACTGGGTTGCATGGGCTTCAATGTGGGCTAATGATCTAAGTGCTGTCCCTGATGGGTTGCCAGCCTGCATTAAAGCCCATGCCACCATAGAATCATAGAACACTAGAACTGGAAGGGACCTGGAATCCAGTCCCTTGCCCGCATGGCAAGACCCAGTACCATCTACTGTCCCTGATAGTTGTCTGTCTAACCTGCTCCTAAATATTTCAGGAGATGGAGATTCCACAACCTATGTAGGCAACTTATTCCAGTGTTTGACCACCCTGACAGTTAGGAAGTTTTTCCTAATGTCCAACCTAAACCTCCCTTGCTGCAGTTTAAGCCCATTGCTTCTTCTTCTATCCTCAGAGGCCAAGGAGAACAATTTTTCTCCCTTCTCTTTGTAACACTCTTTTAGATACCTGAAAACCACTATCATGTCCCCCCTCAAATCTTCTCCTTTCCAAAATAAACAAGCCCAATTCTTTCCACGTCTGTGCTGCTACTGTGACCTGGGAGCTAGATTACAGCCTCCCCATGCAACAGCCACCGAAAAGGGAGCAGAGCAAGCTCGTTCTGTACTCTTTTGAGTTTGCAGTGTTTGCTAGAGCACCTCCGTTCCCCTTCCTTTGCCTGCCTTGTCTGTTCAGAGAACCCCTGCCCTAAAGAGCATGCATTCTTTTGCTACGTTCATGTAGAATACCTAAAACAGGGGACCCTGATCTTGGTGGGAGCCTCTAGGGCCTATTACAACACTAGCAAATATTAATTATGATAATAACACAAGCATGGGCCAAAGCTGCCTATGGAATTGCTGGAATGTCATCCTGAACTGCCCTGTTGGTTGGCACATGTGGTGATATTAAGTGTCTCCTGGCCTCATAGTCTGTGCTGCAGCATAGGGGAGTAAAATATTTCAAGGAAAAGACAGGAAACCCCCACATCTCTATTTGAACTGGAGTGTGTGTGCTCTCAGTGTGTTCGTATACATGCACTTGCAAATGTGATTGAGTGGATGTGAGCAGCATGTGAAAAGGATCAATGCCTACCAGGGTAGACTAAGGGGGATGGGAGTATCTATCAGTGAAGCTGCCATGATGTGGCATGGTGAATCGGACCGTTTTATCACCTGCCCTGTAACTCTGTGCTTGTGTTTTTCAGCACCCTGAAGAGAGCTCTTGAAGTTTTTAAACAACGTAAGTAACAGCTCTACATTGTTCTTTGCCAGGAAATCTGGTTGCATGGAGGACTATGGACTATAGTTTAAAAAGAAGAAAAAAAGTCTGCACACGTGTGCTATCATTTACTTCAGAAATCAACTAAGTTCAGATTAATAGGGGATACAGTGAGCTATCCTCCCCTTATATTCAGCTATTCTTACCTCTTTCATAGAATCATAGAACACTAGGACTGGAAGGGACCTCAAGAGATCATTGAGTCCAGTCCCCTGCCCTCATGGCAGTCACTTCCACTTGATAGTTTCTAGGAGCATGCAGGGGCGGCCTGTGAGCCTAGGCAAACTAGGCAGTTGCCTAGGGCGCTGCTGGCCCGGATGCCCCGTGATTACGTCACGGCCATGCAGGCCGGGGCGCCGATCGCGCCTTCCGCCTGGGGCGCCAGCTGCCGCAGCTGGCCTCAGGCCGCTCCTGGGAGCATGATGCCATTATCAAATATACAGTGCTGTTCTCTTCAGACCATTTTACAAATCTTAGGCTATGTCTGCACTTGCAATTGATCTACACAACTTTTGTTGTTCAAAGGGTGCTTAACTCCCCTCCCCCACTGAACGATAAAAGTTTTGCCATGGGAAGTGTGAAGGGTGCTTTGTCGTCAGCTGCGCTCTCCTGTCAGCGAAGCAAAAGTTGGGGGCTAGAAGTATGTATGTATGTATGTATGTATTTATTTGGCAAAAGTGCTGACAGTGTTCACATGCACTGGCTTTTGAGGCAGGGCTGTGTTGGCGACAAAAGCTTGTGGCTAAAAGCTGCATAGTGTAGATGTACCCTTAGTCAGTGAGCCACCACAAAGCCATCCTGTGGGCCGATCAGCAAGGGAAGTATTATTTCTGGCAGGAGCAACTGGTGAGGGGGCACCCAGGGAGCCACCTGCCACATGACACTCCCCAGCCCGGGGAAGGGTTGGGACAGTGCCCCACCACCCTGGTCTCACCTAGGGGGTGAGGCTTGGGGGGACTAAGGGACTGGCAGTGGCGGTCCAGTCTCCCTGCACTCACCACTGGCAGCAGCAGAGGAAGCGACGCTTTCTCTGCTCCCCCAGCCGTGTCGCTCTGCTTTCTCTGCTCCCCCAGCCGTGTCGCTCTGCTTCCTGCCAGCGAGTGCATGGGTGGTCTCTTTCCCCCTCCTCTGAGCAATGTGCTGGGAGAACAGAGCGAGCTGGAGCCACATTGCTCTGCTTCCCCCGCCACTGCTGGTTCAGGCAGGTGGCCGGATCCCTGCTGTCGGTGCCAGGTCTCCTCATTAGTTCCCCGGGCGGCTGCTGGCCGGCCCCTTGCCATTCCCACCATGGTGTTTGGGGAGCACGTGGCATCACCCTTGAACTCTGGTTCTCAGGCTGGGGAGCTGAGGCACAGAGAGATGAAGTAATTTGCCTGTCTGCCCTGACCGCTGGAAGCATTGTTAGTCATAGAGCCCTCCCCCACCGTGTCATTTGCATTGTACATGCTGGGTCCCTAAGAAGCTACACGTCAAAATAGTTCAGATGACATCACGGGGGTGCGGAAGAGCAAGGATGCCCAGAAAACAAACTGACTGGCTGAGTAGTGTGGTTTAGCACATGCCCTGTTGTATGCTTAGATTTGTCTAATTTATTTGATGGGAGCACTGTGATTCTAAGAAGGGATTTGGAGAAGATGGACGGGTGCCGTGTTCAGAGTGAGCACTGACTTCCTCTCTGCATTTTGTTTAGCTCCAGAGCTGCTCCTGGCTGAATGTAGTCACACTTGTGACTGTGCTCGGTTGTTCCATTGAGACTCTGAAATGTTTGCGCCATTCACCAGCCGGCACCTAACCTTTATCATCCTGGACGCAACAGCTTATTCTGTTGCTTGGGCTGGTGGTGGAAAGAGGGAACCTGCCTACTGGAGTGGTTAATTTTTAACTCTAGGGAAATAGCTGATCTGATACAAGAAGATGAGCTCTGCATAAGAGACACCGCTTCTCTTTTCCCTGCATGGGCTGGCCAAATAAAAGCTATTACGTCATCCACCTTGTATCCTGGGACCCACAGGGCACTGAGACAAACAGTACTGCATGGTCTGGTTGGAAACTTCTCTTTCCAACTATAGCAAAGAGCTGATGGGAAATTTTCTGATGCAACCGAAGTTGAGTTGGAAAACAACAATTCAGCAGCAGAGTGAAGAGTTTTAACCACCCTGTGCTCCATTAGAAACCCAAAGGACTAATAGATATCGATAGTTATAGGTTGGACGAAACTTGTATACAGACACAGGGAGTTTTCTACTGGAAACCTGCCTGCTTTCCTGGTGGCAGGGTGCACCACTTTGGGACATGCAGACTGCTCGGCGCCTGGTGGCAACAGGCTGGAGCCAGGGACTGTAGGGTTCCCAGAGTTAAGAGTCAAGAACTCAAGAGGCTGGGCTCTAGTTCCAGCTCCAGGGCAGCCCCATCATGTTAGGTAGTCCAGGATCCCAGCTGGGAGCCGGGAATTTGAGAGCCCTTGGTGCGGTAGCTCTAGCAACAGCAGCTTGGCTCCCAGCTCCACAGCAAGGAGCCCTGAGAACTCTGGCTCTATCTGGGGCTCGTTGGACTACTCAGCCTCCTGCTGCCAGGACCTGGGAGCCTGCAATTTCTGCACCTCTGACCGTGAGGCAGCCTGGCCATGCAGACACCCAAGGCGTCTAGACTCTTGAGCCAGCGGGCTCCCTGAGCTGCCCTTCCTAAGTAGCAAGGGGTGAAATGGACAAGCCACCTTCCAGTGTTTCCCAGACAAAGGTTTTTGTGGCTTGTTGGTTAGAAAATATCTCCGTAGATTCCAAATCGGAGAGAAACCAAATTCCCTAGTAACGTTTTGTGAGTTGAAAACTCCAAATTTTGGCCAGCTTTGGCGCTGTGTGCTTTAAGTTGCTTTCTTTTGACGTGTGTAGAATGGCCCTGATCGGCCTTCCACTGACAACGGGATAAAAGTGGGGGAAACTCCGTCGACTTTGCTGACGTTGCACCAGTCGGAAAACTGGAGCGGCAGGGAGGAGAATCAAACAGAAAAGTTCCTGGGTCCTACAGGAAGCTTTGTGGTGTGCTTCATGCCGCGCTCAGCACATTCTGACCCACTGACTGTGAGAAGTCTCTTGAAGAGACAAACTTGCCTCTTAAACAGTTCAGGCTTGTTTGAAATAACTGGCGTGATAGCGCCACTAAATCAGCTTTGGGGGCCTAACAAGCATGTTAAAACAGGCTCGCACTAGGTGGATAATGCCATTATAGTCATAACTGTTTTTCCCCCAGCAGATTATGTTGCGCCATCAGCTTCCTCCCTTTCACAATAGCAATGCTGGCCTTTCAAAACCCACAGGATTATTAGAAGTGAGTGAGGCCACAAAGAATGCAGTAACATGAGAGCACATCCCTTGTGCTCTAGGAATGGCACGCTTCCTGCTTGGCATGTCCTGGCATCAGTGGGCCTAGGACCCGGATTCCTTTGGCTCCGAAAGCAAAGGAACGTACCGCCAGAGCGAAGGAAGGAGGAACCAGCTGACGCCTGTTGGAACAGGGCAGGGAAAGGCAATTCCGTTTTTTGATCTTTCCAAATCTTGGCTCTGAATCAGAATGAAACCAAAACAGAAATTTTGAGATCGGTCGTGGAACGGAGCTCCACATTCTGGGCTGGCTGCCTGACATGGCTGCAGACCCTGGGGCCAGATGGAGAAGCTGGCAGGAAATCCAGCAGGGTTGTGTCATAACTTTTGTTGATATCAGACCGTGTCTGTGAAACATTTGGACAGATATTCAGATTCTGATGGGAAATCTGTTTTGTCAGCCTTTTCCTGACTGGCTTTCCTGTCCTTGACTAGGACCCTACCAAACTCACTGTCCATTTTGGTAGTTTTCACAGTGGGAGGGTTTTAAATTTGGTCAGTTTCGCGTTTTCAGATGTTTCCATGGTGTTGGAATTGTAGGGTTCCTGACGCAAAAAGGGGTCAGTGGGGAGGTTGCAAAGCTGCTGTTCTGCGAGCTGGGGAAGGATAATGGTGATTGCCATCTTCACTTCTGTGCTGTCTTCAGCGTTGGGCTTGGAAGGTACAGCCCCAGAGTTCTCTGCAGCCAGGCGAGGTACACAGAGGTGATTTCCCTCCGATTAGCTGTGTAGGGGAGAGGAAGTCCTGTGGACTAGCAGCTGGAGACTGATGAACAGTAGGAGCCCCTGGATAGGGGGCCTCCATCCCTGCCCCTCTGATAGCTGGATTTCCTGAGAGGTCTGATATCACAGCTTGTGACGTGTCTTTCACAGCTAGAACTGGGTAGGGCCCTACTCGTGATGCACAGATGCACAATTCTGATTGCATCCAACAGAGGGCAGTGGTGCACAAACACCCGAGCCACCTCCTTGCGATGTCTTTGTAGAAGCTAGTGTGGCTGTCATGCAGAGTACTGGCCTTTTGACATGGTCCGGTTTTTTGAACTGCGTGGGGTGAAAAATCTATAAATTCAGCAATTCATTTGCAATAAAATTCTGGAAGGTGAAAGGTGTCAGTGAAAACCCAGCCTTCATGGTACACCCTGTGCTCTTTTAGTCATCACTCTACAGCAGTGATACTCAGACTTTAGTGGTTTGGGAGCCAAATTAGGGATGGGCATTGTCCCAAAAGCACCCCCGTCACGTGAATTCATTGTTTCATCTATTGTAGTGCTGTTCCTATTTATACAGTGTGACAGAGAAATATTTAATTTATATATAGAGTTTATTCTTGCAGCAATTAAGTCGATAACTTAAAAGCATCCTGATTTGGCTAATAACTTAGCCTAGTTAATATTCAATCAAGCACTGTGTGATTTCATGTCATGTGTTGCAAAGAGCTGCAGGAGACACATTAACGAACCACTTGCGGCTCGCAAGAGTATTGCAGTCTCACCCTAACTTCTACATAACTCAGCCAGCATTCCTGGATCCTGACCTTGTGTGCCGCTGCCTCCTTCCAGTCCTGGTCTGCTGTTGAACAGAAGCTGTCCGATATCTAAGTCCTGGGTGTAGTGCTCTATAGTGGACAAAACTGAGAGCCACGGAACTTTTATGGGTAAGCCACGTGGCTTCTGAACCCAGGCCAGCTAATACCCAGTCAAGGGAGGTCATAGTAAGAGGAAACCACTCTTGAGTTTTCTGATTCAGGGTCCATCAACGGGAGCTGGAAACGCTCATCTTCTGAACATCTGGTGCCAAGTGTCTCAAAATGGGCCGTCCATACCGACTGGCACCATGTGAGAGCGCTTGTGTTCATGCAGCTTGAGGTAG
Source organism: Pelodiscus sinensis (assembly GCF_052426305.1). Lineage (NCBI taxonomy): Eukaryota > Metazoa > Chordata > Testudines > Trionychidae > Pelodiscus > Pelodiscus sinensis. Next base: position 119,719,519 of record NC_143057.1, read on the forward strand.
AACTCACCTGCTGCCCCTAACTGGACTCCTGTCCATGTGCAAAAATCTCTAGCTCGCGTTAGATGCTGGTGTTTAGCTGGCCTGTGAGAGGGTGTGGGGTGAAGCATGAGTAATGCAGTGGGGACACAGCTCCTGGCTGTATCTCAATTGAGCACAGCTCCTCACTCTGCTAATGCAATCACTCTGCACTGTTAATCCGATCTCGAGTGCTTCCCAGTAGGTGGCTGCTCTCACTTGAGCTAGGCAAACTTGAGAGGAGTAGCTCAAGCTAACTGTTGCCGTTAGCAAAATCTAGTTCTTCACCTGTATCTGTGCCTCAGTTTGTCTGTCTGTAAAGTTGGTATAATAGGCCCACAGGGATGTTTGTAGGCTTGATGACTATTTCCAAAAATAGGTCAGCAAGTCAAAAAAAAACCCACAAAAATTTCACTTTGGGTTGAAGAAAATGTTTTATTCAACCCAGAATGAACTGGTTCATTTTTGGGCACTTAAAATCAAAGGAAATGAAGGGTTAGATTCACCAAACAGCTTGCCCGTTGGCCAGGTTGAAGGAGAGATGCAAACTTGGATCTCACCAGTGAGTATTCCAACTAGCAGTTGGTGGTTAATTTCCCTTTTTTTGGTCCAGTGACTGTGTATTTTATACCCAGTGGAGCAGCTTCAAGAGAGAAGTTTGAGACAGCCCCATTCTAGACTATCCCTTAGTCAGTGGTTAGGGCAGCTGTTCACAATGTGGTGGAGCTAAGTTCAAATCTCTTCCCCACATCAGAGAGAGGCAGGATTTGATCCCCCGTCTCCCAGTGGTTTGTCATTTGCCTGCCGAATTTTACTGGCTCTAGCTGAAACTCCCAGAGAAGGTGTTTTCGATATGCAACTAGTGTTCAGGTGTTGGATCGTACAAGTGACTCCCATCAAGATGGTCATTGTGCATGTGGAATTTTATTTCTATTTGCAGAGGTAGATGGTGTAGGGCAAAGTCACATCCAGCTGGCCCAGACTCTCCGGGATGAGGCGAGGAAGATGGAGGACTTCAGGGAAAAGCAAAAACTTCATCGGAAAAAGGTCAGGACTTTGGGAAGCCATCGTGTGGTTCTGTGAGCTGGAGTCTGGCCAGACTGCTGAGATTAAAACCTTGACTTCTGGAAATGGCGCCATGGGATCTCTGACCCTAAATGGCCCGCTCCTTAGCTTTATACCTGGGCACAGGAGTTGAGAGCCCAAGCTTAACTGGAAGTTTGCAAGTGCACTAAGCTTCCTGTCGAGGGTGTATGTTGTCTGCTGGGCTAAGGGTTTTCTTTGACTTGTCCCTTCCCTCCCTAAAGCAACATGGAGCTCATGGGCAAGTCCAGAGTTCATTTCTGAATGCTGTAACTGTGCCACAATGAATCAGTGGGGGGAGGGATAGCTCAGTGGTTTGAGCATTGGCCTGCTAAACCCAGGGTTGTGAGTTCAATCCTTACAGAGGGGATTTGGGGCAAAAATGTGTCAGGGATGGTACTTGGTCTTGTTGTGAAGGCAGGGGACTAGACTCAATGACCTTTCAAGGTCAGTTCTAGGAGATAGGCAATCTCCGTTAATTTATTTTATTTTATTTAGTGCAGTGATTTACAACTTCCTCATTCAACCTGTGTGGGTTTGCCTTTGGGTTCCTGTGCTGCTTTTTTAGGAAAAATGGATCATTTTAGTTCCCAGCAAAAGCTGCACCTGGGGCCTTCCTCTCTTGGAAAGTGACCTTTACAATGTACAGTTGCTTTTAATGGAGCAGCTGTGGTCTATGACTAGGTTCAGACATGCTCCGTACCCAGTAGTTGCCTTTGTTCTCAATGGGATCTGGAACACAGCTGAAAATCAAGCTTTTAGCAGATTGTATTATGAACAGGATCCAGGAAAGCTGGGTTCTATTCCTGACTTTCCTGTGGGACTTTGGGTCAAGCCACTTAACTCCTCTGTGCCTTAGTTTGCCCTCTGTCTGTGAAGGGAAGGATAACCATAGTTAATCAGCAGTTAAAGTTGTACAGTTTATACCAAACAGAAGGGAGAAGGCTCACTGAGGTTGCCAGGCCTCATGATTAGGGCTGTACCAAATTTACCGTCTATTTTGGTCCTTTTCACAATTCTAAGACTTCAGAAATAGTAAATGTCATGATTTCCACTTTTTAAATCAGAAATGCCATGGGGTTGTCATTGTAGGGGCCCTGAGTCAAAAAGTTTGTGGCTGTGGGGGTGTTAACAATGTTATGTGTATGGGAGGGTTATTTTGTGAGTTGTGGTTTTGCCTCCCTTACTTCTGTACTGCTGCCTGCAGAGCTGGGCCCCCAGCCAGCAGCTGCCAGTGTCTGGCTGCCCAGCTCTGAAGGCAGCAGCATAGAAGTGAGGGTGGCATGGTATGATAGTACAACGCTTACTTCTATGCTGCTGCTGGCGAAGCGCTGCCTACAGAGCTGGGTGCCTGACCACAGCCACCGCTCGCTGGTCACCCAGCTCTGAAGCTCTCACCCAGTGCAGAAAGAAGGATGACAATACCATAACCTCCCTGAAGTTCGAGAAACGCCGGTCTCTTCTGTGAAATCTGTACAGTATGGAGTAAAAACGCACAAAAGACCAGATCTGATGGAAGGACACCAGATTTCACTGTCCATGATGCATTTTTCATGGCTGTGAATTGAGTAGGGCCCTGCTCATGAATGGTGTTAGTCCTGTGATACAATATATCAATATGTGATTGGCTGGTCTCACTTTGCCGAGTTGTTGTCTGACATACAAAGAACGGGACTTGAAGTGGAAACCTATCAAGGCGGCTGTCTTAGTTGCTAAGCGCTTTGGCAGCACTCCTGAGGGTGAATGGTGCACTAAAGCTGGTCTTGTTCCCTTCACAGATAGAGCTTATAATGGATGCTATTCATAAAAACAGGAATTTGCAGTATAAGAAAACAATAGAGGTAAGCAATCCTTATCTGGTTCCCACAGGCCACAGAGCTGCAGCATGCAGGCACATTAGATGTATAACAGTGTTTGTATTACCTACAATAATTTTGAATGGCTAAACAGTGGTTGTGGTATTTGCATAAGCAAACGTCCTGTGTTCAAGCACTGTGTTCAAGCACTAAGCCACCAAATCTTTCATTGGCTTTGGCCCTATGTCTTTACTGTATTTTTTTCCCCCACCTGGCGAGTGGTGTGCAGATCAGGAGCTATAGAGAAAATACAAAGAATGTGAGAGGAAAAATGAATGTGGGGCTAGCTGTGTTATGCAGGCTGTGATGAGGGTGATCATATCTCATTCTTCAGGGCATTAACCAATCTGGGGTCAGGAAGGAAAGGTGTCCTTATGTACACAGCATTGCTCAGTTGGCTGCCTTCATTTGAAGGACTTGTCTTCCTTTGAAGCACAGATGTTGATGGCCACCAGATGTAGGCTGTATATGGCAGATCCTAGAGTTGACTTGGTTTAACTTGAGTGCAGGATTTGATCCAACAGTTTAGTGGCCATGTTTGTGTTGCAGTTCCCACTCACTTATATACACACACCTCTCTCCTAGGCAAAGAGGCTGTATGAGCAGCGATGCAGGGATAAAGATGAAGCAGAACAGGCTGTGCACCGCAATGCAAATCTTGTAACACAAAAGCAACAAGAAAAGGTAACCGATGGAGGGAGAACAGAAGACATTTTTCCTGGGCTGCTTTAAGTACTGTTCCATCAACAGGTTTCATCAATTAAATCACCTCCAGGAAAAAAATACCCTTTTAGAACTCAAGATAGTGGCTGCCGTTTCTAAGAAACCTGCCAAACAAGGACCCTGACCCTGCAGTTGGATTTGCACAGGACCGCCCTTGTTCCCTGCACCGAGGCTCTGGTAGGAGAATCGACCGGAGTTCAGAGGTGTTTCTGGTTGCTTGGCAGCTATCTGAAGGCCTGATGGCTGACAGCCAGCATAGGAGATTTGAGCCACTGGTGAAGAATTGTGAACACAAGCCTCAGGGATAAAATTCTGGGTTGGTGGTTTAACTTCATCACCTCTGGTTAAGGATGGATTTGGAGGGTAGAAATGATGTCCAACCTTAGTTTCTCTGCAGCATTTGTAGGTTGAGCTGCTGCCTCACAATGGCCCCTTTATCTTTTTTTTTTTTTTTCCTTCAGCTGTTTGTAAAGTTGGCTCAGAGCAAGTCAGCTCTGGAGGATTCTGGTGAGTGCTGATAACATGGGGTATCTGTTACATTTGGGGGGAGGAAGGAGTTGGGACATGCTGGGGGCTATGAGTTAGGGATGACTGCAGGAGAATGCATTACAGGAATGGTCTATTGGGGTGAATGTTTTAGACCTCCCTTTCCCAAAACAGCGGGTCACATAGTTACCTGCTGGATAAACCTTCCCCAAGAGGTCATATCCTGTCATGATGGCTCATTGTCTCCTTGTGATGAGACAATGGCCCATTTGGAGCTGGTAGGAAATGTTCAGTAGAAACTTTTTTGTGTGTGTCAAATGCTATTTTTGTCAAATTTGGAATAATTTTGACATAAGTTATTCAGTTGTGACACATATTCCAGCAGGAAAAAAAAATAGTTTGAAATAAAAATACTTCCATTTTGGAACATGTTTGTCTTGGAAAATGTCAGAGTTTTGTTTCTGTGGCATGGTCTGCACTAGAACTGTTTGAAAATTGGAGTTTCTGGTTTGCAGAAAATGTCAACACCTCAGAATTTTTTTTTATTCTAACAATATGAAAACAGATCTGTTTGGGAAATTTCAAATACAATTTCTGGAAAGTTTCAGTTCGGGAATTTTTTTGTGTTTGAAATTGTATTTCATTTTGGAATTTCAAAATATCATTTAGCATGTTGAATTTTTGAATATTTTTATTGAATTATTGCATGACCCATCAGTAGTAGTAGTACTTTAAAATTCACTACAGCTCTGTCATGTCCAAGTATGAGATAATATAATTAAAATATTCTATTTATATTTGATTATTTTCTTTTAATAATTAAGAGCAGCTGCTGCTTAGAACGGATTGAAATAGATTAGCTTTTCTAGGTGAAAGTGTGTCTGTGTTGTAATTACACAATTTGCTCCTTTTGAAATGAGTTTGAAACTCATTTCACATCTCTAGACCCAAATTAAATCTACAGTCCAACATATTCTGATTACAGTGTTTAGAATTGTTTACCTACGTCTTTCATGCATCCTGACCTGTGTGTTACACATGTGATCAAACTGTTGTTGGGTTTCCCTACCAGACAGGACATATCAGATGAATGTTGGTGCGCTTGAGAAGATCAGGGAAGAATGGCAGAATGAACACACCAAAGCCTGTGAGGTAAAAGCAGCCGTACACCCTAGAGATAATGTAGGTTCTTTAATACTGGAACACTTTTTGGTTTTGAGATCGGCAGCAAAGGAAATGAAATCCCAATGCTAGTGAGGGACTACATCTTACCTTACCGTACCTTATTGGTAAAACTTTAAGACACTTTCCAGTTAAATTTGCATGTTGGCTCTTGGCTTCTGGATACAAAGTCATAAAATTATCAGAATGCAAAATAGTGGGGGCTGTTGTTTTTGGTTTGTTTTGTTTTGGTTTTGTTTGTTTGTTTGTTTGTTTTTGCACTGGCTTGTTTATTCATAGTGTGCTGCCATCTACTGGATGAAACCCTAGATTATTTACTACAATGCTGGATAGGCTGAGGGAGATGAAATAATTTGCCCAAAGTGACACACGCTTTCTTGGCAGTTGTGCGGATAGTAATCAGATATGATTCTCAGTCTGGTGCCACCCTCCGTCCCCCCCTTACTATAATGCATGTGGTGCTTTAAAAGCAAAAGGTCTGATTCTCCTCTTGCTGACACATGTTACGCCAGTGTAGAGCTATTCCTGATTTCGTACCAGTCTAAGTGAGAGGTGAATCCTGGCTGAGGGGGTTTGGAATATAAGGTAAAATATCACCTGCCGAGTGCCTTCAAGTCTCAGGGACAGTACAAAGGTGACAGGAATAAGCAGTTGCTTTGTTCAGCAAGGAATTTGTCTTGAGGTTTCTGGCGCACCTATGATACTGTTGCATTTGCTTAAGCATCAATACATCACATTTGCTATTGGTCACACTCCTGTTCCAGACAGAGCAGCTGGGTTGCATTCCCTTCCCTGACACTGGCTAACCTTGGGCATGTGTCACCATCTCTCCATGCCTCGGTTTCCCATCTGTAAAATAGGATTGATGATACTGACCTCCTTTGGTAAAGTGCTCTGTGATCTCAGGGTTAAAAAATATTCTAAAAGGGAGTAACTATTCATTCAGATCAGCCCATTCCCAACAGTGCTGACTCCTGAAAATATTGCTGTTCGTTCTTCCAGTTTGCGTTGTCTTCTTAAAATGGAATTACCTGCCTGCATGTATGCTGATGGTGATCTTGGTCTAACACCATGGTTTCCAACCTTTTAACACCCAAGATCACTTTTTAAATGTCAGGACAAGCCAAGATCTACCCCATCCCTTCCCCAAGACACCACCCTTTCCTTGAGGCCCTGCCCTCTCGGTTCCCCTTTCTCCAGCCCTTATATACTCTCAGGGTGCGGCTACACTGCTGCTTTTTTTTTTTATCCTTCTGTTGAAAGAGATTTTTCTGATGTTTGGCCCGTCTAGAGTGGGCCAAATGTCGGGAAAACCCCTTCTTTTGGAAGCCCCTTTAATCCTCGTGGAATGAGGAATACAGGGGCTGCCAAAAGAGGTTGTTTGCGGGAAAAACTCCTGTAGTCTAGCCGTACCCTCACTGGGTTGAGACAGGAGGTGTGGGCTCTGGGGTGGGAATGAGGGATTTGGGTGTGGGAAAAGGTGAGAGGTGCAAGCTCTGGGAGGGATTTGGATGCAGGAGGAGGTGGAGAAAGGGATGCTGGCTCAGAGTGGGCTCCAGGGTGGGGAGTGTTGGGCTCAGGTGGAGGGTTGGGGATGCTGAGCAAGCCATAGGCTTGAGGATGTGAGGGTGCAGGGGTTTGGGTTGGGTTGTGTGAGGAGCTCAGGGCAGGGAGGTTAGGAGTATGATGGGCTCAGGACACAGATTTGCAGTGTGTGAATGGTGCAAGTGTGTTGTGGCCCAAGGATATGGGGGTGCAGGAGTTTGGGGATGTGAGAGGCTCAGGACAGAGGGTTCCAGTGTATGATAGGCTCAGATTTGGGGTCGGGGTGGGAGGTACTGGAGTATTACGATGCTGTGGCCAGATGAGGGCTTGGCCCCAGTTGGGGACTTGTTGGCCAGGCTTCATTTCTAAATATTATGTCAAACACAGAAGGTTTCAGCATTGTCTTCATTTATGAGAGGGGTGGGGAACCTGTTTTGAGTCAGGGGTCACTGACCCACAGAAAAGTCAGTCGAGGCCCCATAAGTGAGATACAAAAACACATCCTCTCGAAACTCCTCAAGCCTCGCTAATGTGGCCCCAGCTATGCTGGTGGTGGCAAGGGACAGGGTGCCAATGGGTTCTGGGGCAGGGGACAGGGTACTTGTGGGGGCTTGGGGGGGGGAGGGGACAGACCGGCACCTGGGGATCCTGCAGCTGCGTGCCCAGGCCCAGGAAGTGTGCAGGCTGCTCTCCTGTCCCCCAAACAGCAGCATGGTACCTGAAACGCTGGTTTATCACGCACCAGGGACTTTCTTCCCCTGCTGCCTTCCTGGGGGGGCGCGGGTGCTGGGAGAGTCCTGGACTGCGCCAGCTCCAGCTGCTCGGCCAGCGTGCACCTTGCTCCTCCACTCCCTCGTGGCAGCGCGTGCTGCCTGAGCAGTTGGAGCTGGCATGGTCCCAGACTCCCATTCCCTTTCCTCCCTCCCCCCCACACAGGAAGGCAGCAAGGGAATAAAGTCTACAGCGCACGATGGACTGGCGTGCCGACTGTTTGGGGAGGGGGGAAGAACAGCTCGCACATTTCTGGGACCTGGTGTGCAGCTGCAGAACTCCCTCCACCCTGCAGGAAGCCCACGTTACCTCCATTGTCCCTGGAGTTAGCATCAGCGAGGGGTTCCTCTTGAGTGTGGGGGGCAACAAGGGGGACCCCCCCAGAAGCCTTGCGATGGACTGGTTGAGCTCCCAGGATTGACCAGTCGATCGCGATCGACGGGTTGGTGATCATGGATGTAGTGGTATCAAAGGGTGTGTCTAGACTACATGCCTCCTTCGACGGAGGCATGTAGATTAGCCAGATCGGAAGAGGGAAATGAAGCCGCGATTAAAATAATCGCGGCTTCATTTAAATTTAAATGGCTGCCCCGATCTGCCGATCAGCTGTTTGTCGGCAGATCGGGGGAGTCTGGACGCGATGCCCCGACTAAGAAGCCTTTCTTCATCGACACAGGTAAGCCTCGTGAAACCAGGTTTACCTGTGTCGATGAAGAAAGGCTTCTTTGTCGGGGCATCGCGTCCAGACTCCCCCGATCTGCCGACAAACAGCTGATCGGCAGATCGGGGCAGCCATTTAAATTTAAATGAAGCCGCGATTATTTTAATCGCGGCTTCATTTCCCTCTTCCGATCTGGCTAATCTACATGCCTCCGTCGAAGGAGGCATGTAGTCTAGACACACCCAAAGGGAATAGTAAGAAAGAATATCAGTTTGCTGTTGCTGGCTGTTGATCTATTTTTCTTAAAGAAGAAAGGATGGGAGCCATTAGAGATGGAACACACTCATGAGACCAAGGCCAGCCCCTTATGAGGGTAGGGTAGACTCAGCCAAAATGCCAAGAAGAATTCAGTTTGACTGAAGGTTAAATCATTGTTAAGAATAGAAGTGGGAGCCTTTATTTTTGGTCGGGGCCACTGACCCACATAAAAATCAGTTGGGGGCTACACATAAATGAGAAGCAATAAACAACCTTATTGACCTGGCTCCCAAGTGGGAAGCAAAAACCAACCCCAACCCCTCGTTGACCTGGCCCCCTAAATGAGAAGCAACCCCTCCCCCAAGACTGAGATACTCACCTTGCTAGCAGGGGGGTGGGAGAGGGAATGTGCCAGTGCTTGGAGACTTGCTGGGGAGTTGGAGCATGAGTACTGGCTCACTCCATGGCAGGTAGAAGCTCTCAGCCTTGCCACAGGCCAGATCAAAGCAAGCCAGGGGCTGGATCCGGCCCAAGGGCAGTAGATTCCCGAACTCTGGTTTAGAACATCTGAAAACAGGACTAGACAAAGCATTAGTATGGATACAGTAGGGATCAAACCTGGATTGGCAGGGAGGTGGCTTAGACCATGTACTTCATCTCCTTTAACTTCCAAGATTAATCCCAGCTGGCTAGGAGTGAGGCTGCTCTTATTTTGGTAACATGCTCTGACTTGCCTCCCCTATATTTCTGCAGTTCTTTGAGACCCAGGAGTGTGAACGGATAAACTACTTCCGCAATGCGCTGTGGCTGCACGTTAACCTGCTCTCTCAGCAATGCGTCCAGAGCGATGAGGTAGGTCAAACAAAAAAGGGTTAAAGGGCCTTAGTTATTTGCTGAGCAGAAAGGGAAGGTTCTTCACTTGCATTGCTATGTTTTCACTGCTATTGCTGCCTGCGGTTGCTGAATTCCAGCTAGCTGAGGTCGGGTAATCTGTGCACATCTTTTGCTCTATTGATACTTGCATAGACAATCCAGCAGATAGCAGTAATGAACACCCAGTCAATAGCTTCAAGGGGTAGCCGAGTTAGTCTGTACAGGATAAACTTAAACAACAAATGGTCTGGTAGCACTTTATAGACTAACAAAACATGTGGATGGTATCATGAGCTTTCGTGGGCACAGCCCACTTCTTCAGATGACTGAAGTTTTGAGTTTAGGATGTGCAGACCCAAAATGAATAGGGGAGAAGGAAGAGGTGGGGAAGGAAAAAAAAAAAAAAAAAAGGAAATGGGCGGGAAACAAGGAGCAGAGGGTATGAATAGTAGGAACAGGATTTGAGAAATCCTGGCTCCTATGAAGTCAATGGAAAAGCTGCTCTTTCTTTTAATGGGGTTAAGCATTTCACTCCTTGCCTCTTGTATTATTAACACTTATTTTGCTGCTTCAAATTACATTCTTTCTCCTCCCAGGAAGACGAATTAATTTTTGTTTCTGCACTTTATGCTTTTTAAAAAAAATAACTTTTTTTTTTTTAAACAGAAGTATGAAGAAATCCGTAGGAATCTAGAAATGTGCAGCATTGAGAGGGATATTGAATATTTCGTAAATTTCCGTAAAACAGGAAGCATGCGCCCAGGTAACTGCTTGATGTAGATTTTTCTAAGCAGCACAGATACCAGCTTTTCAGCTCTAGCAAGTGTATAGGTAGTATTAAACAAAGCTTGGTACAGAAAGCAAGCATGCTTGATGATACTGGTTCTATGCTAGTTTCAAATGAAGCCTGTTTTTAGAGGGGCATCCTGGCACTAGAAAGCAATGGCCACCAGTCCCGGAAGAGAACTCCGACTCAGGACAGGTGTACGCTACGTGGCAAAGTCAACTTATGCTACACAACTCTAGTTATTTGAGGAATGTAGCTGGAGTCGACATACCTTAGGTTGAGTGGCCGCAGAGCCTCCACTGTGTGGGGTCCTGTTGACTTATGCTTCTCATTCTGGCGGAGTACTGGAGTCAACGAGAGAGAGAGAGAGAAATCAGTGGTTGATTTAGCAGGTCTTTGCTACATCCTGGAGGATCAGTCACTGCAGCACCAATCTCCCAGTAAGTGTAGACTTGCCCTCATTTCTATAGGCTTTGGCTTCTAAGAATTCAGCTTCTTGAGGGGGGAAGGGATGGACGTGAGGAAGGAACATACATCTTCTATTTTGCAGATGTGATGCTGTTCATTGCATGCCAGCCACTCATAGAAGCACTATAGCTTACAATTAATTTCTATTTCCACCCCCAGCTCCTGTGGTCTATGAAAATTACTATAACTCACAAAGAAAAGCAGCTCCAACAAGAAATCATGCCCCCGCACCTGTCATAGGGAGGTAAGAAAAAACAACCCAACACACACATAATAAAAGTAATAGCCTGGCTATTGGGAATCTATAGGTTAAAATGCTTCTTTTAAGTCTTTCAGAATTGTTTGGGTCTTGGGCTCTTTCAGGGTCCCATAGAAGTTGGTGGGGACTAGGAGTATATGTACAGCAGGAAGACAGGACAGGTTGGGAATTTTACTTGGATTGAGTCTCACTCTATTTCCGGAAACCCTCTGATCTCTTTGCACTGGTTTGCCACCACCTTTGCTCCCTAGCCCATCCCTGCTGCTGGAAACTTCCTGGATTCCTTGTATGGCTCCCTTCGCCCCATTTTGTCTGTCTTGGAAGGCTGGGTCATCTAAGAGCACATGCCCACGTGCAGAGTAATCTAAATCCGCTGCACTGGGAGATGGAGAGAGCAAAGGAATCTGCTGACCAAAGTTGGGAATGCTGGTGTCAATGAAGGACAGGTTTGTGGTGGGGAGAAAAAAGGATCTGAGAACATCCTTGTCCTCTCTGCTGTTCCCTGAAGACTAATATCCATGGCTTCTTTGCAGCAGAAGGCGGTAGAGGAGTCAGTTGCAATAATGACTCTTTGGTGATTTGGTTGGGAATATTGAGCTGTCTAAATGATGCCCCATTTGCGATGATTCAAACTGTGAAGGGCTTTGGGAAGCCACCAATTTTCTTCCCACCACACCACAGAATCCTAGCTCTAATGGGACAAGTGCTATCTGGTTCTTGTGTCTTGTTGGTTGCTAATGACATTAAAGGAGATTAATAAATAACAGCATATTTTGAAACACGAACTTTGCAAACCCCAAACACCCAAAGTTCTTGGCATTCAAAGTCTTCAGGAAATGCCAAGCACACCTGGGAAAGGATTAAATAATATAAAAGAACCCAAATCATTTAGCAACAAGGAGATGAGTGTTGTTTGTTTTTTGTGCAGGAGAGGGCCATTACCAATCCCTGTGAGTGAGCCAGGTGAGTTACACCAAGTCATTCTAGAAACCATGTTTTCAAGCATTTTAATGCACAATGCTCTTTATATTTAAATTTTCGCAGGTTTTGCAAGTTTGGCCTGTCATTCCGCACCCATATAAATATTGGCGATCTTGCCTGATTCTCATGTTCCCCCAGATCACTCTAGCCACTGATAGCTCTAAAAACGTTGTTTCAGATACCTGTAAGCTCCTGTTAGAAATAAAGGCCGGTATCATGGCTCTATTGAAGTCCACATTTTACCACTGATTTCATCCAGCAAGATGTTCAAATCAAAGTCCTGGTTATGGATGGTCCTGAACTTTAAGAAAGCTAAGATCTGGTCTTGAAAGCTGAAGCTTGGGTCCTTCTCTACTTGGAAAGCATTCATTTTATTATTTGCAGTGTGGCCTAGTGTATCGTGTGTTAGTCTGGGACTCAGAAGCTCGGGGCTCCGTTACTTCCCAATTGCGGGCCTAGATCAAGCATTTTCTTTCTCTGCTCCTGTTTTTCTCATCTGTAAAAACCCACTGTAATACTATTGATACCAGCCATACAGCTCTGAGCACTTGACTGAAGAAAGTGCGGGTAACAATTAACTGTTCTTATTGTGATCTCTATTTTACAGGTGACCCCGATTACGCTACAATTGATGGGTACAGTTTAATACATCACTAGCATGAGCTGTAAGTATTTTAATTGTGAAAGGGATTGCTTGGGGTCTGCATTAGTCCAGACCAGTAAGGTGTAGGATCTGGTCCTTACCAGTGTGGTGGGCACTAAGTGCTCTGTGGAGACACAGCTGGTATGTACCCAGCGTTCCCTAGTGCATGTTAATGTAGCCTGGTTTCAAACAGTACTATGTCAGTGTATGCTATGGTCTGTGTGGCCCAGTTAGTGCATGATACACTGGGCAGACAAATCCAGAGTACAGGACAGTTATCTATTTAGGAGAGACAGTTAGAAAGAAAACATACTCTGACTATCCAGGAAAATTGTGGAATAGTCTGTCATGGAAAGCATTGGAAGTCCTATCATTTGGCATTTTAAAAACTGCACTAATAAAGCACTACATAATAGGGATGTAATCGTGTACTGGATTAACTGATAAGCTTTTGCTTATCAGTTAAACACACATTTCTCCCCCTCTCCCCCAGTACATTTTTTAGCAGGCTGACCAGCAGCCTGGCTCAGTGCTGGCTAGCGACGGGTCCAGGACCTACCTCTGCTGTGGCTCTGCATTGAAAGTATATTAGGAGCTGGGTGGGCAGGTAGCCCAGCTCAGTTCTGGCTCATGCTGGGTCCGGGAGCTCAGACACCACCCTAGACTGGGGCTACCGTTACCCCAGAGTCTCCGTAACAAGTAGAATCTTTTGAATTAATTTAGAATTTAGGATAAGGATCTGATCGAAACTGTTAAGTGCTCTGGTTACCAGAAGGGAGATCCCCCGACACCGTATCTGTCACCGGTAATTTTTCCTCACAAGAAAACTCAGTGTCCAGATTAAAGTTAAACAGGAATTGTAGAAATTTAGGATGACGCTTGCATGAAACAAATCCAAAACCACAACCAACAATCCCAACCTCCACCCCAAAAACGGAAGAGAAAGAAGATAGAAAGATTCCCGGTACAAATAAGGGTAGGTATACGTTACAGAATTCACGCTGATAGTAAAAGCAGTGCTTGCTACCTTGACCCTTAGGCTGCGGTTAGCCCTTGGGGAAGAACAGCAAGTGTTCCCTCGGAACCCCAAGCGTTCACCACAGGAACCAAAGCGTGGTGATGATGGTAAATGGTGGCACAGATTACAGTCCTTACTGGGTCTTCACCACAGAAATGTAATCCTGGTTGGAAGTGACAGGCTGAGGTGACTGGTGCAGAGACATCTCTGGATCCTGACCCTTCTGCACAGGCGATGGACGATGAACAAGTCCCAAGGCCTGACAGGAGCTGTCCTCACAGATCACTGATAAAAGGCGTGTGCACACTCTCACAGGGTGTGGCACTTTTATCTTTTCTTTGGCGGGAAACTGGCACGAGTGTTGGGTGCAAAGATTGAGTGTCGTGGGCACAGTTCTAGTGTGCCAGGTGCAATTTTAGTAACAAGTGCAAACACTTAAGGTAGGAAAAGGCCAAAGTTCAACTGTCCACAAACTCCATTTTGTTTTCCAGTCACTGATGACAATCGCCATTTTAAGTGTGCACCTTACCCAAATTCTGTACACAACAATTGCACTATAAACATTATGAACATTAGAGTCCCTTTAACACTACTGCCATCTCATGTTTCTGCCTCTTTATCAGAGGCAGCAGCACAGGGCAACAGGAAGCCAGTCTATGAGGGGAGTTGATTTTTAAACTGAGGACCATCTCCTGCCTAGCACCCCGTGCTGCTGCTTCTGATACAGAGGCAGCAGCGTGGAGTGGCAGGAGGCTTCTCGGGAGTGGGGCCCTGGAGCACACTGGCTGCTGGCCCTGCCCCCTGGGGACTATAGAATAGTCGACTAACTGATAAGAATTCATGAGGTTACTCGACTTTTCAGTTAACCGATGTTTAACATCCCTACTACATAGTGCTGTAGTGCAACAAGCCTGCATGGGCTGAGAGAAGGACTGGGTGACCTAGCAGGCTACTTTTCTTTCCATCATTATGTTTAATTCTGTTTTTCTTCCACTGAAATATTGACTCTTAAAATTCTATCCATTTCTCCAGGCTTCTCAGAGCTGCTTGCCACTGAATTGAAGAAATTAGTTGCCTGATCGGCCCATCAGAGACCGTGTATTCAGTTGCAATTTCTGCGCCAGACACGGAGACAGAGAGTGGAACTATTTCTTCTTTAAAAAATTTTTTTTTTGAAACTCTAGGGTAACTTTTTGGTATGTGTGGAGGCTCCGCACACAATTCAACTAGATCCCGCTTCCTTTATGGTGACAAACTACATAGATTGAGGTCTCATTTTCAAGGTCAGGAAGGAGGACATTGACTCTGAATAATATTCACTAGTCCAGTGGAATTTCCCATATCAACAGGAGGTGCTTGTGTTCTGGTATTGATGACACTTCTTTGTGATGTGCAAACCTCAACTACTGGAAGATTCTATCGAATTTAAAAACAACAACAAAAAATCTCTTCTCACCATGACAACTGAGACTTCACAGTGGGAATCCTATGCAGTGCTTTGGGCATACTGGATTTTCTCCACAGAGATGGAGAAAGGTTTTGGTTTGTTATGCTGGATTTTCACAAGGCTGTTTAAGATCGTATCCTAGCTCTAATTACAGGAGTGCTCGTTAGACTGCTTACTCATGGACAGGCTGAAGGTTAGAACTCGAGAGGTATTTATTTGGCTCTACCGTGCATTTGCTCCAGGCTACACAATGATGTGGGAAGAAGTTGATTCATATCCTGTCTCTGTCATGCTTCAGGAGCCTGTTTGGATTGCAAGAATAGTCCATTGACTTCAGTATGAGTTCTTAGAAGAAGGTGAACAAGTTATGGCCCTTCAGTAATTACTGTTCTCCCTTTCCTGGTTCTGCTGTGGCATAACAGCACAATACAAAACCATCCTGGCAGATAACTCCCCCATTCCTGGTGCTGGTGATTCCTCCATTCTTTGTGAATATTTGACGGACATGAACTGGCCCTCTAGTGAGGCATATCCAGGAGGTAGGGCTTGCCGCTGTTCAACTCCCTGAAGCAACAATTCAAGGACACTGTCAGCTGCATCTTGTATCTTTTGAGTTCCACTGTCCAACAAGCTTGAAAATAAAAGAAATAATACTTTCTTATTGCCTTTTTCTATCTCCCGTACTTTTATCTCCGCATACCTCCTCCTACTATTTAGAGTCTGATCCTGCTTCTCATTGAAATCTATAGCAGAGTTCCCATTTGTTATCAATGGTGTGGGATTTGGGTCTTCAGTCTACTATATATTTATGTTTCTGTCTGTGTGTCCATTTGTTCTAGAACTCCTCCTAAATGGTAAGAGCTAGGACCACCAAATTGGTTATGCAGCTTTCTTTTATCATAACTTTATAAAGCAAGGTAAGGGTTTGGTGGTACCAGGACAATGGGATGTGCCTGGAATTGGATTGTTTCTCATAAAATGAAAAGGGAGGAGACTAGTAGGAGAGATAGTTATATTGCAGAATGACCACAGATGGCAGCAAGGGGCTAGAGATAAGTACCGGGACAGTATAACCCCATTAGGCTGGCAGGGGTGGAGAAAGGGATGGCTATCTACTATATATTTTAGAGTTGTCTTTGTGCTTGCCTGTCCCGCAGCCAGAGGACATGCATCCCTCCCCCTGGCTGTGTCTGCTGCAGCTATTGCAGCCATGGAGAAGTGCTTTCCCGCTAGCCGCCAACCGCTGCCGTGAGAGAGGGATGGAGTAGTCCTCTCTCCCTGGGGCAGCCTGCATATTGAACCTCAACCCCATCCTAGAACAATGATGTAAATGAAGAAAAACAAAACTTATTTGATTTGAAGGACCGGAGCAATGCCAGGCAAATCTTCTAGTTTCTCATAAAGCACAAACTAGCCTGGCTGCTGCTGTAAAGCTCATTTCCTAACCAAAACATCCCCAAACTTCATGTCTATATCCATTGACTGTTACCTGTCTGCTACTCCAACACAGGTGCACCGACAATGAGTCTGCACGTCTGCATACACCTCTTGGTTCAAGACACTATGGCTATGTCTAGACGCATGATTTTCCGCAAATGCTTTTAACTGAAAAGTTTTCCTTTAAAAGCATTTGCGGAAAAGACCGTCTAGATTGGCACGGTTTCGCGATCGGGGCTTTTTTGCGCAAAACAGATCTGAGCTGTCTGCACTGGCCCTTTTGCGCAAAAGGTTTTGCACAAAAGGACTTTTGCCTGAACAGGAGCAGCATAGTATTTCCGCAAGAAGCACTGATTTCATACATGAGATCGCCAGTGTTCTTGCGGAAATTCAAGCGGCCAGTGTAGACAGCTGGCAAGTTTTTCCGCAAAAGCAGCTTGCCAGTCTAGACACAGCCCGCATGTTTTAATTTCTTGTTCTAGAGCAACAGGGATGATTCTGTATTAGAACATGGTCATATGGCAACTGTTCCATACCCCTAATAATTTTGTTGCTCTTTTCTGAACTTTTTCCAATGCCAAGATACCTTTTTTGAGATGAAGCAACCACATCTGCACATAGTATTCAAGATGTGGGCATATAATGGATTTATATAGAGGAAATAAAATATTTTCTGTTTTATTCTCTATTCCTTTCTTACTGATGCCCAACATTGTTTGCTTTTTTTAACTGCTGCTTCACATTGAGTGGATGTTTTTAGAGAACTATCCACAGTGACATGAAGATCTCTCTTGAGCAGCAATAGCTAAATTAGTCCCCATCACTTTGTATGTATAGTTGGGATTATGTTTTCCAATATGCATTACTTTGCATTTATCAACATTAACATTCATCTGCCATTTTGTTGCCTCAACACCTAATTTTGTGAGATTCTTTTAAAGTTCTTCAGTCCACTTTGGACTTCACTATCTGGAACAGTTTAGGATCATCCGCAAATTTTGCCACCTCACTGTTTACCCCTTCTTCCATATCATTTATAAATATGTACAGACTCCTGTAGGAGACCACTAGTTACCTCTTTTCATTCTGAGAACTAACCCTTTATTCCTACCCTGTTTCCTATCTTTAAACCTGTTATCAGTCCATGAGAGGACCCTGTTAATCCATGGGAGTTTACTTTGCTTAAGAACTTTTAAGGAAATCTGGAAATCTAATTACAGGATGTCACCCTGATATACATCCATTCTGCACTAAGGTCACTGATGCTTGTAGGAAGTGATGCATTATAAGTCTTCCCATTTCCGGTTCTTAAGTTGTGCGGAAAAAAAAAAAGCACAAATGGAAGTCAGCCGCAGGAAAAAAATTCCCCGCTTCATTGTTTCAATAAATCCAAATTTTTTTGAACATATCTTGGACTTATAGTGAGGACGGCCCATAGACTATATCCACTGGATCTCCCTTGTCCACATGCTTGTTGACCTCTTCAAAGAATTCTAGTAGAGTGGTGAGGAATGATTTCTCTTTACAGAAACCATCTTGACTTTTTTCCCTACAAATTATGTTTATCTATGTGTCTGGCAAATCTGTTCTCCACTATAATATCAACCTATTTTCCCAGTACTGAAGTTAGACTTCCTGGCCTGTACTTGACAGGATCACCTCTAGAGCCCTTTCTAAAAATGTGGTGTCACATTAGCTATCCTCCAGTCATTAGGTACAGCACGTGATTGAAATGTAAAGGAATGGTTACAAACCACAGTTAATTGTTCTGCAGTTTCACATTTCAGTTCTTTCAGAACACTTCGGTGACTGCCATCTGGTCCTGGTGACTTGTTACTATTCCTCATGACTGCAGTAAAGGAGAGAGAAAAAAGTTTGAAGGAATTTAGTGTAAATCATTTTAGCTTATGTTTGCCTGTATACTTTCTAACCAGGATTTTGGAGCAATGCCAAAAACCACAAGCAGGCCATGTCCCTGGCTCAAAAAATCCATCCAAGATATCTGAATTATATCTATTGCAGGCTGGGCTAAGACTTCAAGTCCTTGTGTCCATAGACCTTCCTGCACATTTTTAGCAGCCATATTATATGCAGCTTAGCCTGCACATGAACACAATTCGGTAGGTCATTGTGGCTCAGTGAAATGCTAGAGTTAGAAGGGGGAAAATGTGCTGTCCAGTAACGTCAGAACAATGTACTGTCTCATTGCTTGGAAAACAGCAGAACTGTTTGCAGAGAGATCCTTTCAATATACTTGTACAGAACTTATTTTTGTTAATAGAAAACGAGTTTTGACTGATTAAATTATCTGTGTGATGACGTGTCTGCACGGAGTAAGTTGTGCAGTGCTATCAGTGATAACAAATGGGTGCACTGAATGGGCTACTTTGTCACGGTTTTAGGCATGTGATTGGATAATTTTTGTAAACTTGTAATGATTTGTTCATCATGGTAATTAAGAGCTAGCAGTTCCCTGCTACCATTTTCTGAATTGTTAATAAAATGGCCATGACACATGTCTGTGTAAAGCTGTTTATCTCTTCGTATGGTAATCAAACCCCCTTTGGCCTACTGTAACCTATTACTGTTGGGGTGTATGGTGGTACAGGAGAGGGTGTATTCGGAGTTGCAAGAGGATATGCACAAGTGCCTGGGATATTGTTAGGGGTAATGTCACTGGCATTGCTGCCAGCATATGTTGACAGGGGCATGACCATGCTATTGGTGATGGAGGTGGCAGGGCAGGTGTTGGCAATGTGTTAGGTGAATGGCGGGTATCTGTGATGGGGGCAGGGATGGCCGAAGTGCTGCTGGGGAAGGCACTGACCAGGGTGGAGATTGGTTGGGGAACAGTGATGGGTGTATGTCATGTTGGGGAGCTGGGAGCTAGATGGCACTGGGTGCCCATAGCAGCAGTGGTGGTGAGAATGGCACTAGTAGGTGTAGGCAGGGCTAGTATCAGATTGGGCATTGATGGTAGAGATGGATGGGGATGGCAGAGCAGGCCTGTGGACAGTAATTTGGGGTTCCAGTCAATAGGTTCCCTCTCAAATGTCAGGCAGATCATGTGGAGTGGTATTGCGCCTGCGCTGGCTGGTGCCTCTGAGCTGCTAGGTGCATTCTTCCACACAGACAGAGCTTTTACATGCCTGCCTGGTGGGGTTGCCAACTGTCCAATTGTGCAAACTCAAATACCCTTGCCCTGTCCTGCCTTTCTCCGAGGCCTCACCCCTCTTCACCCTCTACCACTTTCACTCACTTTCACCTGGGATTTGAGTGCAGAATCTGGGAGGGAGTTTGGGCTGGGGCAGGATGCCAGGGTGTGGGAGAAGGTGTGGGCTCTGGAAGGGGGTCATGCTGGAGGACATGTGGGCACTGGGAGGCAGTGTGGGTGTGGGCTGGGGCAGGCGTTGGGGTCTGGTAAGGGATGAGGAGAGCAGCGCTTAGCTCCGGAAGCACCTAAAAGCCACTCGCACATCCCTGTGATGGGGGGACCTGCACCTATTCATGAACATAAGAATGGCTGTACTGTGTCTGACCATCTAGCCCAGTATCCTGTCTTCCAACAGTGGCCAACGTCAGGTGCCCTAGAGGGAATGAACAGAACAGGAAATCAAGTAATCCACCCTGTCATCCATTCCCAGCTTCTGACAGAGGATAGGGATGCCATTCCTTCCCATCCTTGCTAATAGCCACTGACGGACCTGTCCTCCGTGAATTTATCTAGCTTTTTTTTTTTGAACCCTATTAATGTCCTGGACTTCACAGCATCCTCCGTCAAGGAGTTTGGACTGTGGGCTGTATGAAGAAATACCGGTTGGACCTCTCTGGTCTGACACCCTTGGAAGGTGAGTGGTCCAGAATGAGGGAATTTGCCAGACTAGGGGAGGTTCCTCACTGCCGGACCTAGTCGTGCCCCTGCCCGGCTGCCTTGGCCCCGCCTCCGCTACTGCATCCCTGGCCCTACTAGTGGGGCTCTGGCCCTAGTCCAAGGCCCGGCGGGCACTGAGCTGCCCGCTCTCTTGCCGCTGGGGCTCCTAACCAGGACTCCCTCGTCCAGGAACAAATGTGATCTGCTTGCCTGGTTTTGGAAGGTGCAACCTGTCCCTCATTGGGTTTGTTTTTAACCTGCCACCTATTAATTTCTTTGGGTGACCCCTACTTCTTGGGTTAGGGGAGGAAATAAATAACTTTTCCTTTTCCACTTGCTCCACCAGCCGTGCTGCTCTAGCCTGTAAGGGGCACAACCCCCTCCCCCCGCCACGTGGGGCTAGGACTCCAGAGGCTACAGGGGCGGGTGCGTGCTGGGCAGCTGGCTGAGCCAGCAGGGGGCAGGCCAGTGCCGCGGAGGCACCAGCCGCGAGGGCTGAGCGGGGCGTATCCGCCGCCGGGCTGGTGCAGCGCCAGGGGGCGCCGCGTCCCCGCCTCGTGAAGCGGGATGTCCCTTCTCGCACGCCGTAGCCGCTGAGGGGCCGGTCATGTGACTCCGCCCCTGCGCTGGGCTTCCGGTGTCGGCTGCGAGAGCGCCAGTGTGGGGGGGGCTGGGGATGGCGGAGGCTACGCGACCCCCCCGCAGGGAGCGCCCCAAGCCCGCCAGGGGCAAGACTAAGGTAGAGGGGGGGGGCGGCGCGAGGGGTCGGTTGGGAGGGGCGGGGCTTGTTTCTGGTCCCGGGGGGGGGGGGGCGCTAAGAAACTGCCTGGGGGCCGCCCCGTGCGGAGGGGGGGGGGCGGTTGTTTTGTCCCCGGGGTGATCCCTGCGCCTGCCCCAGAGCTCGCGCCACCCCCTCCCCCTCCCGCTGGGCGGCCTCGCGACCACTGGCACCGAGAGACCCAACGAGCCCGGGCGTTCCGCGCGCGCGCAGTTCAGCCCCCAGCGCCCCCAGGGGCGAGCCTGCCCGGCCCACGTGACACGCCCGGCACCTGCGGGTCTCCGCTGTCACTCATGTCAGAGCGCGCCAGGGCGCTGTCTACCGCCCTTCTCGCGCGAGAATCCGCAGCGCGTCCACACTGCCCGCCCGCCCGCGCGCAAGGAGATTTGCAGTAGGGCGTGGTAAGGGGGGGGGGGGGGGGCTCCTTGCGCAAGAGGGCAGTGTGGACGCTCCGCAGGGGTTTCTTGCGCAAGGAAGCCCTATGGCTAAAATGGCCACCAGAGCTTTCTGGCGCAAGAAAGCGTCCGCACTGCCACGGGCGCTCTTGCACAAAAGCACAGCGCGCACGTGGCAGTGTGGACGTGTTCTTGCACAAGAACACTTGCGCAGGAAGCCGCGAGTGTAGACGTAGCTCAGTTGTCCGGGAGGGATGTTAAAATGCATGAAATTACGTAACCACTGACATTTTCAGTGGTTATACGGGTGCTTGCCAGGCGACACTTGGCACACCTGCTTTTCCACTGGCTCCCTGTGCGTGCCAGCTCCTACCTGCCGCCAGGGTTGCTGCCTGTGATATAAGGATGGTACCTGTTCCACCTGCAGCCCTGTTCTCAGGGAGCTGGCTACTGCCCTGCGCTGATGCCTCTGATAAAAAGGTAGCAGTCAGCTCCCCAGGAGCCAGATGGGAGCCTGTGTAAAACTGAACATTAACATGTAAGGCGGGTCTTATTGGGTAATCGTTTACACTGTTAAACTTTTACATCCCTACTCTGTGGTCATCTCTTGTCATATGCCTTTGCTGTCAGATCTTTACTCTCATTTAGGGTTTGTGCCTCTTTCCTTACTGATTTAAATAGCAGTCTGCTTTAGTCACTGAAGGAACTATCCTATATATCCTGCTGAAAGCAATTTGAACTTCTAATATTAGTTGTTTGCTTATGTTTTCATCAGATTATAAAGAGGTTTAGTTTAACAGGTGATACTGATTTATTTTTGCTTAGTACATTTTATTGTAAAATTGAATACATACCTGAATTACGAGAGTCACTTGTGATGCATTATAACTATTTAATTGTGTATGGCAACACATTAAACTGCATCGGACATGGTCCCTAATAGCTCTTTTGGTTAAAACTGCAGCGGTGTGCTGTGCTGGCTTTGAATTATCAAAAAGATGAGACTACATGGGGCAAGAGAGAGAGTATCTCACTGCTGCAAAAGCCAGTATTTGTTCCTTCATATTTTAAAAATACATAGCTTTTAATAGTGTTGTAGATGAGCTTTGGGCTTCTACCTGTTTGCATTTCAGGATGCTAAAACAAACTAAACTCTAAAGGCTTTCAAATGCTTGCTTATAATCCTCGCCCATATCTGATATTGTAATCTAAACCATTATATCTTGTTTCCAAGTTGAGACCCAAGGATCGCGCTAGGGATATCAGCGTGTAGACAACTACACGATAAACTGATAAGTCTGGGCTTATCAGTTAATTTTGTCAACTACGTGAACTCCCCCTCTTGCTGCCTCTGTATCAGAGGCAGTCGGGGCGGGGAGCGGAAGGAGAGTGGGTGCCTGTGCCTGTGGGGAGCTGGCTTAAAAGCTGGCCCCCCATGAGCACTGGATCCTCATTTCTCCCCCCCCCCCAATGCTGCTGACTCTGATAGAGAGACAGCAGCGTGGAGGGTAAGGGGGGCAGATGGGAGCAGATAAAAGCTGGTTCCCCGCATGTAGGCAGGTTCCCCGTGTGTGCCAACTCTGCAGACACACCTGCCTCCCCCTTGCTGCTTCCTACAGAGGTAGTGGGGTGGGAGGAGAGACAGTAGCCAGTGCGGGAGGGAGCCAGCCTAAAAGCCAGCACCAACTACACAGTCCCACCTGCCCCCACCCCCCTGCTGCTGCCTCTAATAGAGGCAGCAGTGTTGGAAGGGGGCAAGGGAGACTGTTGTGGAGCAGCTCCTGTTCGCGGGGGGATCTGAGCTCCCCATGGATAGAGGCTGCTCCGGAATCCCATGGAGCAGCCTCTGTCCACAGTGAGCCTGGGCCCACTGCAGCAGCCCTTGTTCATGGGGAGGTCCAAACTTCCTGCGGACAGGGGCTGCTGCCATGGAGCAGCTCTACCTGCGGGGAGCTCAGGTGGCCTGCGGACAGGGGCTGCTGGCCTGCCATGCTTCTGCCTCTGATACAGAGGCAGCTGCGCAAGGCAGCAGGCGGGAGTCGGTCTGTGTGAGGAGCTGGTTTTTAAACTGTCTCCCTTTGCGGACCAGTTCCCACCTGCCACTCTGCATTGCTGCCTCTAATACAGAGGCAGCATCCTGGGATGGCAGGGGGCTCCCCAGGAGCGGGGCTGGAAGTTCACTGGCTGCTGGCACCACCTATGGAGACTATCACATAATCATGTAACTGCTAAAATTTCATGCAGTTACATGACTATTCAATTACTTGCTATCTACCGACCCTAGATCACACAACATTCTCATTGTGCAGCTGTCACTCTCCATTGGTGTAATAAACTGTAGTGCACAGACAACAGTCTGTGAAATCATGTCAGTCAGAACTGGTCTGAATAGAGAACCATCAACCCAGATTATATAAACCAAATATCAGACTGAAGTGTCAGCCTTTACTAGGAGCTCTTAGCTTACTTCAGAGAAAAAGATTACCCAAATATAGATTGGACAAAGGACCCAAACCAGATCTTAGAATGGTGATGGGCAACCAGGCTAGTGAGTGGCCCCGCATGAGTGGCTCTCCTTCATCTTCGTGGGTTGCAAGACTGTCATAACCAAGACAGACTCCTGAGATAAGATAATTTTGATAATTGTGCTTGCTTACCTAGAATTTGCAGGGTATGCTAATTGAACCATAGCAGCACTGTGATTGGATGCCGAGGGAGCACTTGGCTCGTCCAGTCAGTATGTTCATTTCACTTCATGTGCCTTTCCTTTACGCGTGTGTCAGTTTAGTAATACTGGTAGGAAAAAACGATGTGGACAGAAACCAGCTGAATCCGGCAACTCTGCATGGGCAGCAGTAAGCAAAATGTCTTGTGGGCTACACATAGAACCCTGATGGGCTTCAGGTTGCCCACTGCTGGCTGGGAAAAATAAACTTTTCACTATCTTTGTCTGAATTCAGCTGCATTGCATACACAACTGTGAATTCCAGGTCACTATTTGTGAGAGAAATTAATTTATCTTATGGTTGTTGAAAGCCAGTGAAAAGCAATTAGCTTGCCAGTGATGAGTTATCAATACTTTGTTTAGAGAAGGTGACCCTCCTAAAGAATCTGATGGTCCTTATAGTTCTTAAGATATAAAACCTTTATGCTCACATTCTCTACAAGTTGTTCTCTGTCTTCAACCCTCTCTTCTTTTCACACTTTTATATGGTAGTAACAACCAAATGCCAGCAACTCTTGGCATTAGTTATTCCACAAGTTTGCACAATCATTTTTCAGATAATTGTCCTCTAGTTGGTGGCTTTTGAAGCCCTTTTACAAAGTTTATCCAATGTGCTGATGGTGTTTCTCTTAAGACCTATCTAGAGTGAGCAGTGAAGTGTTAGTTGTTCCAGTTTATCTTTTCAAATAGGATTTTATATAGGAATTAGGATGAACTACTACTCTTAATTATCCAAGAGCCCTCACATGTGGATCTGCAGAGTGTTTCCAGATCCCCTCTTCTTCAATGGCTGAGACCATTTTGGTGAAGTTGAAAGACCAATTTGCTGACAATTCACAGTTCTGTTTCCTATATGCTGGATACTTTTCAAGCCATCACAGATGTATCAGACTTCCAGAAATTTAGCACATAGCTAGGAAGCAGCTGTAGTTCTGTCTGAAGTAATGTTGGCTGGAATGGGGGAAACCCTTTGAACAAAATGCAGCCCTCCCCTTTATAAAAGGCATCTCCTGTCAATTTATCAATGTGATATTGAGTATTGAGGTATTCCTTAAATCATTATTAATTTTGGAGACCCCACACAGGAAGCAACAATGGATAGAAAATGTATTTTAATCTCTAGTTTGCCAGGAATTTACAAACTATTTTCCTTGATGAGACTATAGCAAGTGATCATTTCCTTACTAAAAATCTGTCATTACTCAGTAAATATGAGATTAAAGGTGGGGGCAACATGGGAATTTCAGTTTGCCAGAACTTTCATCTTTAGTTGGAAAAACTTGCTCTGTTTACATCCAGTGTAATTTCAGAGTGCAAGAACATCAGAACCTGTTTTTTCATTCATAATCCACTGAACCAGCTCTGATCCTCTGGGACAGTGCACCTTACAACATGATGCCCTTGGGAGAAGCATTCTTTGTTGAATGTGTTCTGTTATGTAACCAAGAACTAGAGTGCAGAAAAATGGACTTGAGGTTTTCAGAGAAAACTTCAAGACTTACCTTTGAAAAAGATACAATAAACTAGGTTTTTTTTAAAAAATTCTGGGTTGTGGGATACCATTTCCTGCAGCTCCCATTGAAGCTGCAATCCCACCTATACCTGTAGAGGTACAGGTAAACAAAGCGTCTCACAGCCAGCTAATGGCTTGCCCTTACAAGCCACAACCAAGTTTGAAAACCCCTGCAATAAACAAAGATTAGTACTAACAACCTCAGTATTAAGGAACAAAACAAATAAGGTGGCAAAACTACTGAAGCTGCAAGAGGTGAAGAGCATTTTACCCCTTGCACTTGTTTAAATTTAAGTTACTGCTCATGACTCAGATACTACACTGCTGGATATCCTAGGAGTAATGTAGATATCTTAGGACCATAAGCATTTAACTATTCCATACAGAATTAGATGTAATGTATTTTAACATCTTCAGATACACAAAACTCAACCCATATGTAACACTCTATTGAACTTAGTTCTGGTTGTAGGGCAGGAAATCCCCTTTGGGGTGGAAGGAGTTCCTGTTGTCCCCTCACAACTCAAAAGTGACCTCATTTGGCCTCCAAACTATTTGTTACATTTAAATGCACTTTTCTCACCACACAGGCAACGTGGAGTCATTTTTAGACCCCTCCGACTTCTTCCGCATCCTGGTTGTGGCTAAATCGTATGAGATTTTCCTTTACAGTGCCTAAACCCCATACTTTACCTTCTGTGCCCTGAGATTTTTGACTATACTTTTGTTGTATCCCTCTTCAATTACTGTATCCTCTTTAGCATTTCTACATTTTTTTGTTCCTCTTCAAGCCATTTTATTGTTGCTAAAATCATCTTCCTGTCCTGCCACTCTTATTACATCATCTCTCCTTTGAACCACCTCCACTGATTTCTTCCTGTCATCTGCATTAAGTTCAGGCTGTCTTTCCTCAGTCTAAGCCCCAGCAGAGCTCTGTTCTTTCTTTCTTTCTTTCTTTCTTTCTTTCTTTCTTTCTTTCTTTCTTTCTTTCTTTCTTTCTTTCTTTCTTTCTTTCTTTCTTTCTTTCTTTCTTTCTTTCTTTCTTTCTTTCTTTCTTTCTTTCTTTCTTTCTTTCTTTCTTTCTTTCTTTCTTTCTTTCTTTCTTCCTTCCTTCCTTCCTTACTTCCTTCCTTCCTTCCTTCCTTCCTTCCTTCCTTCCTTCCTTCCTTCCTTCCCAAACAAACAAACAAACAAACAAACAAACAAACAAACAAACAAACAAACAAACAAACAAACAAACAAACAAACAAACAAACAAACAAACAAACAAACAAACAAACAAACAAACAAACAAACAAACAAACAAACAAACAAACAAACAAACAAACAAACAAACAAACAAACAAACAAACAAACGGGCCAGCCTCTCTAAATCCGAGATATGTTCCAAAAACTTGGACTTATAGCGAAACAACTTAAAGTGGAGAATTGTTTCTCCACGGCTGACTTCCATTTGCACAATTTTTTTTCCCTGCTGCAGGAAATAGAAGGACTTCTACCGCATCAGTTCCTATAAGCATCGATGACTTAAGTGCAGAACAGATGTATACTGGGGCAACGTAGAGATTGGACGTCCTCTATATTCCTTGTTTGCTCCCCTCAAACCTTTCATGTAGAATTCTCCCTTTGAATTCTCTTTCAGATATTCTCCTTGTGCCTTTTTCCATGCTGATCCTTATGTTTGGGGCCATCTCCAGGATCTTCTATGAAGAGGGAGTATAAAGTGTTTCATAAAGTGCATTAATAGTTGCCCACCTGATATGGAATATAAACCAACAAATCCACCTATTAAATAAAAATAAAGGCCCCAAATATCCAAAAGAAGAATGCTAATAATCTGAATCTGCTTTTTGTGGCAGTAACCATATGTTCCTGCCTTGTGTTACATATGCTTCCATTATTGGCGGTTGTTTATTGCCCTTGTGCCTAGAAACTAGGGATGTAAAAAGTGTTAAAAATTACTAACTAACCAATTACAGGTTAAATCCTGGTACTTTTTAACCTGCCAGCCACTCCCTGGGCTGCTGACCCCAGCAGCTGCTGGCACTGTGGGTTCCTGGCAGCTGCTGGCTCCACAGGAACTTAACTGGTAACTAGAACTGATAAGCATCTGTTTATTGGTTAATCTGTTACTGGTTAAACTCTTACATCCCTACTAGAGACCTGTCTGCATTGTGCCAGGCACTATACAAACATGATGAAAAGATGTTTCCTGTTTGATAAGTATACAAAAAGAAACAACAGATGTTCTGTTCTAATTTGAGTTCAGAGCCTGATCCTGCTGTTCTTAGCTGAAGTTTCAGTTGAGATAGTGGAATT
Source organism: Pelodiscus sinensis (assembly GCF_052426305.1). Lineage (NCBI taxonomy): Eukaryota > Metazoa > Chordata > Testudines > Trionychidae > Pelodiscus > Pelodiscus sinensis. The sequence continues at coordinate 119,747,613 of NC_143057.1, forward strand.
TTTACCTTGAAAAGGGAGAAAAGTCAAACTTCATAGAGTTTGCTGGAGATTTTGTATGAATTCTATGGGGAAGGTGCTCAGATATGATGGTGGTGGTTAGTAGTCTGAAATGCTACTGTGAGAGAAGGGTTGTTTTACCCAAATTAGGGACATTAGCGACTAGTCAACTTTCCGATAAGCAATGCTTCGACACCAGCCCTGTCATGGCAGACAGGAACTTCTGGACTCAGTACAAGCCAGGACTGAGCAGTCCCGGATCGCACTGATCACTGCGCCTCTGCATCATAAATGTAGTAAAAGCTCAGCCCTCTGCTGTGGCTATGCACAACAGAGTTTATTGACTAAGCGTATAGTCGATACAGATTGTATCGACTATTATATGTTTAGCCAGATAATCACATTTTAACATCCTTAACCCAAATAAGACCTGTAAAATACTGTCTTTTAAGCATCAAGGAACAAGGGGAATGTATTATTTTCCTGTAAAGTCTGGACTAATGGTCCTATAAAAAGAAGTGAACAGGAACACAGGCAATGTGGAATCCAAAAGCAAATGAAATATATTGCCAATTTGGAAAGAAGCTGCAAGCATATGTGTGGATTAAAAGATGTTCTGTAGGAGTGTGAAAACAAATATGCTAGATTAGCTGGAGCCTTGATCTCCATTGTTGTCTCTTAGCTGCTTTAGCTCAGAACTGCACAGTCAGCTGCTCTGCTAGAAAACGTGTGAAATTGTCAGTGTTCAGACCTTTACTTTTGCTACTTATCTCAGCCTTTTTCCAGTACTGAGCAGGGACTGAGAGCTCTTCATTGGCTCCCTCTTTCTGATGCTTGTCACATGATTTTGGAAGTCTGTTCCATAATACAGGGACATTTGGACCATATAAAATACCTTTCCTGATATTTTCTCAGTACTGCACCCATTTAGTCTTCTGAATTTTAGCTGTTTGCACAGGATTGCTTGTATTTTCCAGTCTGGGGAAAAAAAGGTTCAGCTTGCAGCTCACTGAAGAAGCAGGAGTTCCTAAAGATGCATGAGTCATGCACTTTTCCCAATCATCCCATGTTGATGTTTGTGAAACAGCCCATGTGATTCTTCAGCCCCTGTAGCACCATCGAGGAGTAACCCTAAAGTGTCCTACTGTAGAGGATGGAATAGGGCAGGCCTTCCCAGAAACCTTGTGAGAAGGATGAAAGACTACTTCTGATACAGAGGCAGCAGCGCTGGAGGTGGGAGGGGGAACTGGTGAGCACTGCACCCGCTCTCCCCTGCATGTAAATGTTTAACTGCTAAAATGTTCAGTGGTTACACGTTTACACAAATACATGCATTTTAACACCCCTATCCTCCATGCTGTTTCCTTTGAGAGGAATCCACGGACTGCCTAGGGAAACTGGTCAGGTCCCCCTCCCCAAGGATCTCATGCAGCTGATCATAGAAATGGCATATTTGCGGCAATGCTCCAGACTGTCTGTTTGCCTCCTTTGTCTTTTGGTATGATTGCCTCAGCACCTTTATTTTCACGGCACTGCTGGGCGTCCCTTGTGTATCCTCCTCCTCCTCCATGCCCTTTGCGATCTTGGCATAGACATCCGCATTTCGTTTGCTGACTGTAGTTCTGTGAGAACTGATTCCTCTCCCCACTCAGCAGTGAGGTCCAGAATCTCCTGCTCACTCCATGCTGGTGGTCATCTGCAACCCAGGGAACTCATGGTCAGGAGTGCTGCTCAGGTGCGCTGCCTGCTGTGAGGTTTCCCCATACTGGCCACACAGGAAATGACATTCAAATTTTCCTGGGGCTTTTCCTGTTCACTTGGAGAACAGTAATGTTGAAAGTAGTGACCAGAGCTACATGTAGGATACCTCCTAGAGGCCAAGAACATCTGCTTTCAAAGTGCTGTGTCTGCACTATGGCAAAGTCAGCCATGCAAGGTCAAATTTGGTGGTTACTCCTTGTGAAAGCAGGAGTACAGAAATCCCTTTAATGGCCCTTAAAGTTGACAGAACGGGCTCAGTGGTATAGCACATTGTTTAGAAAATTGGCCTAATGCGTCTAAGTTCGATCTAAACTCCCAGTGTAGACCAGGCCCAAGTGACATAATTTCTAGTGATACTGCTAATTTCTATTTTATGGATTACATCATAGGATCTGTTTTTAGGTAATTGGACATTGCAAGCAAGATTGTCTGAAAATTTAGGTTTTGTGAAAACACGTTCCAAAGTATTTATATTGTGATAGAGCTTAGAGGTTTCAGTCAAAGATCAGGACCCCACCGGTTTGCTCATTTTTACAACACATACCGTAAAGACAGTCTGTACCCAGAATGCTGGCAGTTTTTCACAAACAATACTATGGGCATAATTCCAGCACATGAAAGAGGAGAAATGAAATTGACCAGGCACTAGCTGCAATTTTGGGGGATTAAGGGGTGGGGAAAGGTTTGGAGCTGAAGACCAAGAGTGTATCAGGTATGGTGGGGAGTGAAAGTTACAGCTTGCACGCTTTCTCTCATGCTGTTTATTAAGTCACATACTTGCTTCACAAACAAGTCATTGAGTAAGAAATAGGGGAATTCTAAAAAGAGGAAATGAATAGAGGAACACAATTTGCTTAACCATGGATCAAGTGCCGTGTCTGCTGCCTTTGGTATGTTCACATGGCCAGTAAACATCTGACGTATTAAAATGTGCTGTGTGTTTAACAGACTCCCTTAGCATTCATGGATTTATTTGTTACCTTCATAACTATGGAAATTAGTTTAGTGATGTGGTCTTTAGATTACATTGTAATGCAAGACAAAGGCTGACTTTCTTTTGTTTCTTATTTATTAATGTCTAATATGTGGTCTGTTCTTTTTCTTCTAGGACAAAAAGAAAAAATGTAGTGAAGAGCTCCAGAAGCAGGGCTTGGATGAGGTCTTCCTCCCCAACAAATCTAGAGATCAAAAAGTGTCTTCTCAATCTAGTGAAGTACAGGTGAAACATCCTGAAGTGTTTACAGAGATTCAACTCAGTGATGAAGTAGAGGATGGAAAAAATGTGAATGATATGTGCGATAGCCCCTTGACTTCTTTAACCTTAGCAGATGAAGGATCACAGTCAGCTACACTAGAACTTCTAGCACAAGGAGAAGAACTCAGAACCAGTCTCTTGCTTGAGAAATGCAGAGAGAAGCCTGAGGAAGCTGGCAGAAATACACTGGACAAACCCCATAGCCTTATGGAAGCACTTGCTAATCAATCAGAAAACTCTGGCATAGTAGAAAGTACCACTAAGTGCAGTGCTGCTTGCACTCCGTCACTAGTGGGAATTGTGCAGGATAAAGGAACCAAGAAGGTACAAGAGTCTACAAATCCCGTTCTTACTTTAAAGGCACAACGTGTGCTGTCACAGCTCTCTAATGAAACCAAAGTGTGTGCTCGACACTCTGTGTTGAAAACTTTGTATCCTGATTTATCGGCTGAATTGTCCCAAGAGAAACTGACAACAATCACAGTAAAACCACTTTTACGGAATGAGAGGCTGTATCCAGAGATTCCGTCTGAGCCAGAACTAGTGCCATTTACCAAAGAGCAGCTGAAAATCTTTGAGCCGTGTTCATGGTTGGAGAATGTTGATTCCTATGTGGAGGAGTTTGAGAGCATTGCTCATCAGGATAGACATGAATTTCATGAATTGCTTCTGAACTATTGGCGCTGTAAAAAGCAGCTCTTGCTGGCTGAGGCTCAGCTACAGGCCATGACATCAGATTGCCAAAGTGCCAAGGACAGGTTATGGACTTTTAAGGAGGAACAGCAGACTGTCAAGGTGGTGTAACTGAAGTTGTTTTTGACTATGGCTAGGCTGTGATCCCAGTCATGTGTTCTGCTGAATGTGGTGTTTGCTTTGTTTAAGCTGGCTTGTACAGAGAGAGTCATTTGCCTTGGATGATGTCTTTTTTTCCTATTCAAAGGAAAATAAACCTGTCACTGCAAAAGTCAAGTTCATTACATAGACATACTTATTTCATTGAGTCCCTGAAGTAAACTTGTAACTAATATAGTAGAATGCGCACTCTCCCTTAGAGTGAACTCTGATATATAAAAATCTTGTATGTAGTGAATAGAATGAAAGTTCCAGTATGAAAACTGGGACTGAGCTTAGAATGACCTTCTGCTGATAGTGAAAGATTTCATTATGGTACCAATCCTGTCCATCCTTTCTGGGTGTGGATGACTCCATATTTAATAGCCCTGGTACAATGGGCCGGGAAGGATTTGAGGATGCTATGCAACAGTCTGGTTATTTGGAGCAAAGGGACAGATTGATTTAATTCCATTGGTTGTTGCTTCCTGCATACAGCACAGACATTCCTGGTACTCTGGCTGCCACTGCAGCCTTGAAGCATCATTGGGCTTAGCTGTGCTGTACTGCAGAGTTGACTACAGGGCATGAATTACAGCGTGCACCAAAGTATTGTTCTCTAATTAACCTGTGTGAAAAGAAGATACCTCTTTCATATTAACATAGTACTGTTTGCAAGAGTACTATGTTACTGCCCACTAGGTACCTTCCAGTTTGCACCAGCAACCTCTACGTGCGGCAGTTAGAGCACAGCACTTTGATGCACTGTGCAGTTTGCACCCATGTCGTCCACACACTGCAGTACACTAGAGACCTAGTTTTTGTAGCTGTTCAGTTGTCTAATGGGGAAGGATTTTTTTTGCCCATGTCTCAAGGACATTTCCATCACACATCTTGATGTTCCAGCTGTGTGCTGATTTGCAGGATTTGGCTTTATAGGGCCCTGTCTTCAACTAGGAAAAACTGGTGGTGCAAGTTGTAGTCAGTAACAATATTCTTACCTTGCTGTGAGAAGGATCAGACAAGGTTAGATAGTAAGAACACCTAAGCCCTGTCTATTGAAGAATTTTCACTGTTGCTCCCATGAGTTGAGCTGCATGGCTGGTGAATTCCCCATCCAGTTTTTCCTAAGCTACAGGAGACTTGAGAGGGCCTTTTGGTACAGACCGTACTCTTATTTTAGAGGACTGTGATATAAACAAATGTAACATTATGATTAAATTTTGTATGCAAAACACTGAATCTGTATTCTGATATCCCCACACCTTTAAATTAAAATAACTGTTTTACTAGTGTGAAGTACTGCAATGGCATGATTAGTTTTCAAATCAAATTTTCCATGTGTGCTTTGAAGCTTAGTTTCATGGCTATATGTATGAGACAGTGGCAATGGCAGAATGGAATAGTGGCTACACTGTCTTAAAGAACATCAGGTGGGGAAAGACTCCACTTAATTACTTGATTTACAGTTTGAGGAAAGTCATTTCACTGCTTGGCAAGTCTGGATAATTTTAAAATATATTGTAGCAAATTGATGTTAAGTGGGCTGGAAACTAGGAAATTACTCCATTTGCTTGGGTGCATATTGTTACTTTAAGGTATTGGGGTCTGCCTGGAAAGTCATACTATGTTTTATGTATACATTTTAAGACTAGATGTGGCAAGTCTATAAGGCAGGTGTGCTCTACTTGATTGAGTGGCAGAGTGGGAGTCGAGAGACCGTATTTTATTCATTCTTCTGCCACTGTCACAGTGCATGATCTTAGACAAGTCACTTAACCCCATGTTTTCAAAGTGGTTTCCGATTTTGGGTACCTAAGGGGCTTGCAGGGTTTGATTTTTTTTTTATTAGGGGTGCTAGGCTGTGTTGAAAATAAGATAGACACCTAACATGAGAATCTGCTTTCAGAAATGTCTTAGATTGTTTACCCATGTGTTATCTGTAGAGCCTTGCAAATCCCTGGATATCTGCAGCTAATTTTTTTGGATACACATGTGGATACAAATTTTGTCTCTAGAACCCTGCAAATTTGTGGCTGTCTGCTTTATATCTGTGGGTACCAATTTTGTATCCACACGGGGCCCTAGTTATCTGATCAGAATATTGCCGACCTGTCTTTGTAAAGAGCTTTGAAATCTGCGGCTAAAAAACTCTTATGTAACTGCTAATTTTCCTTTAACACACTTGAGAAAGAAAGTGCATAAAATAATTATTCTTTTTGCAGGGTCTTTGTGCAGATCAGTGCCAAGTGTCTGACTACCATCGCTACCAGACAGTAGAGATGAATGAAAATGTGTTGGGGGAACTAAAGAGGTTGTTTGAAGCCAAAGCGGAGCATGTGCATCAGACGCTGGTGCTTCACTTGTACACTTCAGTGCTGTCCCACTTGCAAGTGGAATCCTATATATATGGATTGCTCAATAGCTCATCCCTGCTGAGATCAGTGGCAGTTCAGCAACAAGAGCAAGGTGTGTCCCCAGTCTGGATTTCTACTCAGGGGCCACTACTACACAGAATACTACACCTGAACTTTCATTCTGGAATTCTATGTGTGGATATACACTGTAGAGGAACCCTCTTTCAACATCCAACATTAGGGGCCGTTTATGCTGTGGGTCATGAAACCACAGTCCATCCAAAGCACCTTGAATTTCTCACCTCCGCATAGATACCTTGAAAAAGTTAAATGCTTAAGCTTATTCTGGAAGCAGATTGCAAGAGTGCCCTCTACTGTCTCTAATATATGCAGTGCCACAGGCTTTGTCTGTGTCAGAAAAAAAAATTTAGATTTGTGCATGAGAAATGTGCAGAAGGAAGGTTTTAAACAGATGTTTTTATGTAAAAGTTGCTAATTAGTGATTATTATAAAATATTTTTAAAGAGCTATTTAGCATCTTCGTTTTATAGAGCAGTAGAGTATTTGTTTGGATTTAATATACAGTAGAACCTTAGAGTTACGAACCTCAGAGTTAAAAACTGACTGGTCAACAATACACCTCATTAAGAACCAGAAGGGTGCAATAAAGCAGAAGCAGGGGCCAAAATAAATAAATACAGCCTGTCTCCGACTTACGAACTAGTTACGGACCAAGCAATTGGTCATAACTCTGTTTGTTCGTAAGTTGGACTCCATTGAGATACACGCAACCACGCTGTTCGTAAGCGCGGATCGCGTTCATAACTCAGGGTCCGCCATTTATGACATTTTTGGTCGTAACTGCAAACGGTCGTAAGTGGACCGTTCTCAACTTGGGGACCGGCTGTAAATAAAACAAATAAAAACAAAGGGAAATGCTAAAAAAAATTTGACAAGGTATGAAAATTGTGCTTGTTTAATTTAAAGTAAGATGCTTAAAAGCACCATTTTCCCTCTGCCTAATAAAGTTTCAAAGCTGTATGAAGTTAATGTTCAGTTGTAAACCACTGAAGAATAACCATTGTCCAGGGTTTTGAACAGCTTCCATTTCCAAAGTGTCCATAACTCTGAAGCTCTCCTGTATAGATCAAGGACAAAGGACATGTTTTCTACAGAATCCCTGTAACTGTGAGGGCATTTTTCAGCATAGCTGGGCTCCAAGAGTCAGCAGCATTGATGCTCTAATTCTGTTTCTAATTCGCAGCTCCTAAGCAGTCAGAAAACCTTTCCTCGGACTTGGGTCACCTGAAAGAATGCATCAGCATTCTTTTTGGTTTCATGCGCAGAGTTATTGATGATCCACAGTTCCAGAGTGATCTCCTCCTTTGGCTACAAAGGCTGGTAAGGGAGGAGTATGTGGAATAAATGCTGTTTATTAAAATTAACTGAATCCATCCCAGTGGCCATCCCTGGAAACTTCACCACTGTTCTTGCTGTTTTGGTATCTTAGGGGAAAAGAATTTGGTGGTTTAATTCCTGTTCTTAATGGACAATGGTCACATGACTGAAACCACTAGCATATTTGTCTCCTTTGTTCATAGAATCAGCTGAGAGGCCATGTGTTCAGCTTCTGAGTCCAAAGATGCTTGGTTGGATTAGGATGGGGCCCATGAATAAGGCATTATAGGGAAACTCACAGTATTTCAGTTCATGTTGGAGTTAGAAGTCTTCATGGTGTCAGTCTGGTGATCTTTTTTCATCACTCAGTTTCACCAAAATCAGTTGTTTAAAAAAATGCTTTTTATTGTACATGTTGGACCTTTCTGGCCCGGCACTCTAAGGACCTGAGCAGTCCTGAACCAGAAAGTTTGTGAGACCAGAGAAGGTCAGGCTCCTCCTTGGTCTGTGGGGGTCCCCGAAACCTGGGCTCCCTGCCCTGCTGTCAGCCTCTTCAGGCTGGGACTCTCCAGCCTATACTGGCCCTACTGCTGGGGTTCCCCCCATCACCGCCTGGGTTCCCAGTCACCCCAGGGATTCCTACTGGCCACTGCTGGCCCCACTGCTGCCAGGGATTCCTCCCAGCTGCTGCCACGGGGCTTTCTGGCTGGGCCGGGGAGTCCCTCGGGCAGCTCCACTGCTGTTGGGGTTTCCTCTCCGAATTGAGGGTTCCTCCTGCTGCCCCTGGGTCTCCTCGGGCTGGGGCTCCCTGGGGCTGGGCTCCCCAGTCCCCGCAGGACCAGCTCCCACTGGCTCACCTGGGGCTCCCCAGAACCTTTGGGATTCCCAGCTGGCTCGTGCTCTTCACCTCTGCGACTCTCTGGTTCGGCAACATCCATGGTCCAGAAGGATGTTGCCGGACCATAGAATTCCGGATTTGGGAGGTTCAACCTGTACTCTTAAATCAAGAAGCAGGCCCTGATTCTCAAGGAGCATTTTTGTCCCTTTTGCCCCTTTAGTGATACAGCATTTCCTGTACAAACCAAATGGGTGTTGGAAAGTGCTAGGAGAATAACAGAAAAGGCAGTTTTTAACACATCTGAAGGATCCAACCTTTAAATTGCTCTTACAAGATCATGTTTATTGTTTAGGTGTCAGTCTTGCAAAGAGTTGGCTGTCCAGGGGACCATCTCTTCCTTTTAAACCATATCCTCCGATGTCCAGCAGGTGTCAGTGGATGGGCTGCTTCATTCATTCAGGTGTGAATGGTTAATCCTGTGTGCTTGGGTTTTTTTTGGCTGGGATTTTGGAATGGGTGGGAGAAAAGAGTCTGTCCCTCCTGCTTGATACCATAGGACTATCAGTTGAATAGCTAGGACACCAGGGCATTTCCAGAGATATGGAATCTGAAGCCTAGAAAGGAAAGAAGGAGCCAAAGTCTTTCTGTGGGGCTTTGATGGGCTGAATTTTCTCCCTTTATTTTCCTTCCTCAGAAAATCCCTCTTTCAGAAACAGCCTTCCCAGTCTTGTGCTGCAGTGAGACTTCCAGCTAAAGGGAGAAATCGTGACTCCTTTGAAGAGTAGTTTCTCAGATCAGCTAGTGTCAGCTAGTGGTCTTCGTCAAGATGCTCCTTTAATATTAGAAAGTTAAAGGAAAAGCTATATCATGGAAATCGAGAGATTTTATATAGAAGTTGAAACTAAACTAGCTGTGGTTTTGGTTTGCTTATTGAAATTTTGGTTTAATTACAGATCAAAGTCTTGGATAATCCATCAGGAGTCTTTCATTTTATGCAGTCCCTTGCCTTGCTTATGTCTCCTGTCAAGTAAGTGGGAATGGAGAGTTTGTAAATGTGTTCTGAAAATGCTTATTTGTGGATATTCAAATACATGGTGGCACTAACTATATTCCGATTATGTCAGGGAATTTCAGAATGGGCACAGGAAACAGAGAGAGAAGTCTAACACTTTGTTTTTCACTCATCTCCTATTTGCAGCCTCATCACTATTTTCAGTATAACCAACTTAATATACAGTATACTGTATGCTTCTTTTCAGAGGCTAAATATTTAGCATGATGCATGTACAATATTTCTTTAGTTCCTATAATTGTTAAAATATAATTCTCGGCTGCTCTTTACTGGAACAGTTGTCATGGATGATACTTCTGAAAAGGAGATTCCCGAGTCACTACATTTGGAACAGCTGTTGCATGCAAAGATTATGCTGTTTATTTTCCCCCAAACCCTATATTTCTAACTTCACTCTGAAAAAAACATTGCAATACTTGATGAAAACAGTGAAGTCAAGGATCAGTGATAGCAAATGAAACATCAGATAAAATAAATGATTTGTCCAAAACCAATCTGCTCCTGTTAGTGTCCTCCTTCTCATCCCTCTGCACTCTGTTCTGTTATCTTTGTAAAGGTTAGGGTGACTTTCATGTTTGTGTGTGCTAACTGCATTATGAAAGTTACAGCTGCTGGTGTTCTGAGTGTCAAGATTGTAATTACTAAGCCTGACTGAATTGAAGCAGTTCTCTAGAAATATTTTAAATGGCTAAGGAAAGAATTGGACTGAGTTATTTTTAGAGTCAGCCCTTGATTTTCTGAGCCCCAGTTGACTGAAACGCCAACAATTCGTTGAAGGCTTGATTTCAGTGCTTAAGGATTTATATGATACGCTGAGCTGGCCAAGGATGTCTGGGAAAGAAATTAGCTGATGCATTTTGACATCTGCTCAGAGTTTATAGGCAAGGTTGAAAACCCTGGAGCAGATCCTTCAGCTCTTGCAAATCTGCAAAGCTTTATTGAACTCCTTGAAGCAGTATTGAAGTATATCAGCTGAGAATCTGGCCCTCTGAGGGAAGATGTCAGTCTGTGGAGCCAGGTTTTGGGTGTCCCCTGATACCTTGAATAGTCAGAATTGCACTGTAGCTGTTTCAAGTCAATAGCAACAAACCTAGTTTCTTAAACATGATCAGGTAGGTAACCAGAGTACAAATTCACAGCGATCAATTTTTCTTTTTTCTTATCACCGGTATTGGATGCTGAGAGAAGATATGGTTATCGTGACAGTATGCATAGAGTTTCACTAGCTTGTGGCTGGTCTTGACAGATTGAGAGAAATCAGACCTTTAGATCATTATGGTTACTATGTTGGTTTTTCCCCTACTTCATTTTTGATGTGGAAGTATTACCTGGTATCACCTGTACAGTTAAGTAGTCATATACACTGTTGGAAAGCCAGAATACCAGGTGATGTAAAGTGTAGGATTCCATCTCTAGAGACTTTCAGGTTAGCAGCCAGAAACATAATCTTGAAATGGGAGTATGAAGAAAAACTAGGTGATCAGAATGAGGCGTTTAAGGTCTAGTGCCTCATGAGCTGTCAGAACTAGATATGAATGCTTCATACCATGGGAAGAGACCTGCTCTTTGGTTTGGTTATATGTTTGGTTATACTCCTTTTGGCTTCTGAACTTGTGACTTTTATTGACTTTCGAGGTCCTTCAGGGCTCCTCACCACACTTCTGGCCACCTCTCATTTGTTATAAAGATATAGGCTCGCATCTTGGGTCACCGTATGACCTATCTATTTCTGGACCCCATTACCATAGTGTAACAGTCTTTAATTTATCCCCACAACATCCTCTTGAATGTTTACTTTGTTTCTCTAATTTACTTATGTCTCACTTTCATGTGAAATCAATTTGTATTCCCCAGAAATCGAGCGGATTTTATGTGCCACATGACTCCAAGTGAAAGAAAATGCTCTTCCTCCTCTGGGAAAGAATCTGGGAACTGGACATTAGTAGATGAGGGAGGAGAAGAGGTACTTTTAAAACTAAACAGCCCTGCTTAATGCTTGAGTTCAAGCCTGTTGTACAAGTCTTACTAAAAGGTTGGAGGAAGGAAAAATTGAATATTCTCCTACAATGAATTTCCATTTCAGACAATAAATCTTGTATTCCCTTCTGTTCCCTTGATCATAGAACAACGATACTCAGACCTCAGTAGTTCAGGAGCCAAATTAATTATCAACATCATAGGTGCTAGAACTGGGGGTGCTGTTGTGCCCTCCAGCTTGAAGTTCTTTATTATACGTAGGGTTTATAATCTGGTTCAGTGGCTCTTGCTACCCCCAATATACAAATTGTTCCAGTGCCCTGATCAACGTTACCGAAAAGAGCCACAGTAGTGTGAATTCATGGTTTTGTTTACTATAATGCTATTCATTTTAAACAGCATGACAGGAAATATTTAGTTACATACAATCTCACAACAAATAAATTAATAGCTAATGCAAATTGATAATTTAATTGGTTAATAACATAGTAAAAGCATCTTGATTGGTTAATGATTAAAATCATAGTGTTTTAATATCATATGCTGCAAAGAGCTACAGACAACATATATTTAAGAGCCATTTGTGGCTTATTAATTGTAGGCTGAGTATCATTTGTGTAGAGTATTAAATTTCCACTAATATAAATCTGAGATTAAATTATTTGAGGTATTCTATCTGAAAGGAGGGAAATAGAATAGTCTGTTCTAAAAATAGTTGTATAAAATTATTATTGTTTTTAACAGTACAGAAATAAATACCCCTTTGAGAGCTTCCCTCCTTTCAGCCATCATGAAAATATTGCTTTGTTAGGGGCTAAGATGTTTTTTCTTCTTTCTTTGAAGATGGTATCTACCACTTTTTAATAGGTGATGGCTGCTGCAATGTAGAAACACAGAAAAGGGGAATAAAAGTATATATTATGAGTGTGACGCTCCCTAGATATACCCAGGATTGTGAGGTACCTCACCATACGTGCCCTTAGCCTGAAGCAGTTTTGTCTGTGCCTGGTGTGGATATCTTCTCTGAAACCACCAGCCCTCTGGCAGTACAAGCACTGTCTTTTAGGCCTCTGTTGGATGTGGTAACTCTCTCTTCCTCCCACCAGTCCTCAGAATATTTCCTTCAGTTCCCCGCATTTTATTCACTGGATAAGCATAACATTACCAGACCTGCTGTTCACAAAGGAACTGTACATGCTAGTTTGTGAGAGTCAACCCCAGATCATCACTTGCTTAATACCATAGCTCTTAGGTATATTTATAGTGAAAACAAGCATAATCTTGTTTTGCCTAAGAATAAAGATTCCATTGAGAATGAGTAAGAACGTTGGAAATAAAAGCCTTAAATATGAAATAAAACCAACACTTTTTCAAGAGACTAAACTCAACTAGCAGGTTAAATTCTTGTCTACAGAAGTTGATCACGCCCAAGGTTCTTCCCAGCATTTTCAGCCGACCCTTAGTGAGACCCTTTCACAAAGCAAAATCACTGTCCTTTTACTTCCTCAGTGAAAGGTGACAGGGTGCTGCTTTTTCCCCTATTAATGAGAATAGAGAGTGTAGATGTGTCCCTTCAACTAGGGTTCTTCCTACAGTACCGCTCTTTTTCTTCTTGTTAGTTTCTTTCTGAAGTCCCCACATTTCCTTCATCAGTTCAGACTGATGATAGGCGACTCAATGCAAAGTATATAATTCTTAGTTTTACATTCAAATGGCCATATATAAAATATTTGTTGTCTGACAGGAAACCGGTTTTTCATCTTGGCTGGCAGCCTGTGCCTAAATCCAGACTGTTAAAATGTTCAGGACATGCACCTTACTACTAATGTGTCACAATGGTATTGATGACCAGAGTGATAAAGACTTTTATTAGAAACCTTACATGACATTCTTTGGTGACTTAGAATGCACCTCTCAGCCTCAAGAGATTTCTACAGCCTCTGTGCATCCCCTGTGTGTCCCTTGCCAGTTGGCACTAACATTCTGTGCTCACAGTGAAGTATGGGAAGGAGACTAGTATCCCTTTTCTACATTCTTTCTCAGCCAGCCCCTCCCCCCAATTCTGTTTAAAAGATAGTATGTTAGCTAGGTCCATTCATTGTTTTCTCCCCATTCACTTTGGGGAAGCTAATAAAATCCACTCTGATTTTTTTTCCGCCTGTAGGATGAAGATCCCGAAACTAGCTGGATTCTCCTTTTGGAAGATGACTTGATTGTTCTCCTATCACAGTTTCCATTTCATGAACTGTTTCAGAATTTTCTTGGGTTTAGCGCTAAAGGTGAATTGTTTGATAAATCTATAGACTTGTGCTGGATAAGGAATGATTTTAAAGGTTAAGTATGTTGGGGACTAATATTGTTCCAATGTTACTCTGAAACATGAGATTTTAGCCATCGTTTCACTCTGACTCCTTTTGGTAACTGGCAGTAGTTCCACTTTTCAGATCCCATTTTTACTGCCCTATGAGTTATAAACTGCTCAGACCTTGAGCTCAACAAATGGTCTGGTAGCACTTTATAGACTAACAAAACATGTAGATGGAATCATGAGCTTTCGTGGGCACAGCCCACTTCTTCAGATGACTGGAGTTTTGAGTTTAGGATGTGCAGACCCAAAATAAATAGGAGAGAAGGGAGAAGAGGGAATGAAGAAAATGGAAGGGGGAGGGAAGTAAGGAGCAGAGGGTAAGAAAATATCAAAGGGAAAACCAAATAGGCAGAACTGGTAAAACTAACTCAGCTACTCCCTGAACCTTGAGCACAATCACTGTTCCTTAAATTCTCCTTATCTCTATCCACCCATGAGAAGGGAGTGCTTGCAGAAGATCTTGTTGTGCACAAAGTTTATGTAAGCAATTCAATTTTCATCTACTGTGAATCTGTCTGGTACAAAATTATACTCATGATTTATTTTATAAAGCATATAGGAGTAGAAGAGTAGAAATGCATTCCCCATTTTTTCTAATGTTTTTTGAGTTGTACATTTCTAAGTTACTCGTTGATTTGTGTGAAGTTTACGGTTCAGTGTTTTGGTTTTGTAGGTGTTTATTTCCCGGAAAAAACAAGCCCTCAGGAGATGATGAAGATTTTTGCCTTCGCCAACTCCTTACTGGAGCTTCTAGCTGTGGGGCTGGAAACATTTAACAGAGCACGCTACAGGCAGTTTGTGAAACGAATTGGTCATCTGATCAGGTAAGAGGAAAAGCTTTCTTTTCTCTGTCATCTGAATCTATGCAGACAGATCTTGAAGTTTACAGAGTTGGCAATAGATCTGACAGTAAATCTAGCAATGTACATGGGTCTATGAATGTGATACTGGAATTCTGTTGTATTTAATTTGGAGTTCATTGTAGGGATGTGAATGGCTGACTGGTTAAGTGATGGGGACTGGAGCAGCTCCCTGCCAACCGTGGACAGGGGGTTGCTCCAGCCCTGTGGGGCCTGCCAAGAACAGGGGCTGTTCCAGCTGTTCGGAGCAGCCCCTGTCCATAGTGGGCCCGGGAGCATTGCAGGCAGGGGCTGCTCCACCCGAGCTGGAACATTCCCCCTGGTTGTTTCCCCTGTAATTGGTTAATGGGTTAAATATCATGTTTAACTGGTTAACCAATTCAATGGGATTTTACATGCCTAATTCAGTTATAGTATTTCCCTACATTTAGGTTAGAACCATAGGGGGCACCAGACTCATAGGATGGAGGGTACACAGTGGGGCAAAGAAAAGCTGCATGACCATTGGTTCATGCTATCTGTAAGTAGTTATTTGAAATAGTCCCACTGCCCCTCCTTGTCCAGTGGGTTCACACAGCTACTCAGCAGAGGTCAATGAACAGTGTGGTGGAGCAGAGGTATTTTTAATATGTAAAATAAATACAATATACTGAGCCATCAGTGCTGCTCCTTCACCCTGTGCAGCAAATAGCAGTCTGACATGGAGACTGCCGAGCCAGAGCCAAAAGGCTTAAGAAGCAGCATTTGAAGAAAAATGATATTTTCATTCTCTGCATGGATATCTTTAAACTCCCTTGTAGATTTCCACCACAAATTCAGCCACTACCATCTGTCCAGGAACCTGTCTCTGGAACACTCCCACACTAGCATTAACTTCCTGGACACCACAATCAGCTTCAGCAGTGGAACCGAAGACAGCCATATCTAGGAAACGCACAGATCACCACACCTATGTTCAGACATCCTTAACCACCCCAAACAAACCAAGAAATCTGTTGTCTCAGTGAGCCACTCAATTTGCTCCTCAGAAGAAGTCCAGGATATACACCTTAACACACAAAAACACCTTTGCCAAACAAGGACATTTCCACACCACCAAAGAAGTAGATCACATCATGCAATGGGTCACCCAGATACCCTGAGAGAGCCTGCTTCGGTATAAAAGTAAAACCTCTTCTGGTCACAAACAGTGATGTAACCCATTTTTCCTCCCTGGGTTACTTGGGAGCAGGTCACACTCACAGGTGTGCCTGGGCACCTGATGGTTTTAACATAAAAGGAGATCCTGAGTACCCCAGTGGTGATGTTTCATTGGGGAAAACCCTATCCACTCCCTTGCTGCTGTCCCTTGCTCATAAAGAACATACAATGGCGGTACCTCCACCTGGCTGGCCCTGTACACACTTAATGGTGTGCCTTGGGAGCTTTCAGGATTAAAATTATTCCAGCAATAATCTGGATCTAAGTCCAGAACAACAACTACAAATCATATACATCTAATAGATTACATTAGAATGAATAACCTTTACTTAACAACTTAAAGAAACAGAGTTTAACAGATTAGCAGTGAATAACACTAACAAAGTACACAGAAATAATAATAGGAAACTTATCTATCTGGCATTTGCACTGCCACATTTATCCCACCCCAGAGTACGCACTCCTCAGGACTTACAATACCATACACTTGCTTGTGTGAGCGCGCTTGAAGATTTTGCAGCTGGAGTGGATGATTCTAATCTCCTTCTATGTGCTGAATGCAGAGTAGCTTCTAGCCACAGTTACAGCCAAAGGGCAATCAGAAGCAGCCTGCTAGATTCCAGTCCCAAAGGCTCTTAGTCCAAGTCTGTAGCTGCAACCTAACAGCTCTTAGACTGGATCAAACTCCTCCACAGCAGCCTGGCTCCTTTTTTCCAAAAACAAAGGGAAGAGTCCACAGACTGCTGAGCCTCCCTCCACACACACAGAGAGCCTCAGACCCCAAACAAAAAAACCCCTTCCATCCCGGTTTCCTCAAGGGCTCATGGGAATTGTAGTCTCTGGGGCTAGATTGCATCACACAGAATCTTCCTAGAAAATAAGATGAGGCACTTTTAGTAGGGACTGCAGTTGTAGCCTACAACCGTACACTGGAAGGCTGAAAGAATTGGGTTTGTTTAGTTTAGAAAAGAGAAGATTGAGGGGGGACATGAAAGCCGTTTTCAGGTATCTAAAAGGGTGTCCTAAGGAAGAGAGCGAAAACTTGTTCATCTTGGCCTCTGAGGCTAGAACAAGAAGCAATGGGCTTAAACTGCAGCAAGGGAGGTTTAGGTTGGACATTAGGAAAAAGTTCCTAACTGTCAGGGTAGTCAAACACTGTACTAAATTGTCCAGGGAGGTTGTGGAATCTCCATCTCTGGAGATATTTAAGAGTAAGTTAGATAAATGTCTATCAGGGATGGTCTAGACAATATTTGGTCCTGCCATGAGGGCAGGGGACTGGACTCGATGTCCTCTAGAGGTCCCTTCCAGTCCTAGTATTCTATGATTCTATGGAACCCATATGGAGTATCATCAAACTATAATCTACACTTGATCTTTCCTGAACTCCTTCTTCCAGCTTTCAAACAGTCCCCTAACATTGTCAAGCTCATCACAAGCAAGCTCTACATGCAGAGACTTCAAAGAGGCTCCAGACCCTGCCAGAACAACAGATGGAAACCTGGATACATGTCTCCACTGTAGGAAGATCAATGTCATCCATGGCACATCTTTTCATATGTGGTATGCCCGATCCACGCATTAAATGCCCAGAAACAATTGTGTGGGTGAAAGCAGACGGTCACTATGTTCTCCAGTGAACTCACACGAGAAAATGATAGAAGACAAAAACACCCTGTCATCTGGTTTAACATTTTTCATGAAGAGATCACATCAGTCCTCATTCTTCAAGGAAATCTGCACAACATTTTGAAAAGCAGATCCTGGGAGCTTACATTCGTGACTCTGCCAGACACTAAAAATCATAGACTGAATGAGCACTGGATTTACTGCCTGTTACATCTGTCTGTAATCTATAACCTACTCTTTTGGTCTTGTGACTGCAATGGTGTTAGTGGGCCATTCTATCTTGAATATGTGTTAGAATATGTGTTAATTGTTTGTTTGTGCTAAATAATCTGTTCCGTGTTGCATTTAGCTGTGATATTCTTAGGACATGTCAACTACAAAATTAAATGGACATGTCCACACTATGCTCCTTCTGTTGGCAGTGTGTGTGTTCTCACCAGGAGAGCTTCTACTGATTTACTATGTGAGGCACATTAATTCATGCTTTCCATTTTGGGGTTAATTATATCATTAGATGTTCTGCGTGCTTTCTCTGTGCTAACCTACAAGAACGGCAGGTGATTTCATTCCCCTCAATATTTTAAGTTCTTTGTTGTTCTAGTGAATGGACATAACTCACTCTAGTGAGTGGCCAAAAGCCACTCTACATGGTTCCTTTTACAATTTTGGCCATTCAATCTACGTGTTTGTTACTGTGTAATCTAGCTTGTACTCTGTTTAAGACAAAGGTTATGGCTTTATTTTCTCAGCATGATACAAAGTTAATGGTTCTTTATTAATTATTAGATGTCAAATATTTTTGTCAAATATAAAGGAAGGGGATGTATTTGACATACACACTTCTGTGTTCTAACCAGTTTGGTCTAGTAAAGTATCAGTCTATTTACCTGTAAGATAATGGAAAAATAGCATAGGAATTATGACTCTCGGAGGATAGAAGGTGGAACTTTTGGCTCTTCCTTGTGTGGTTATGGATACTGATGACATCTTTATTTTTTCTGTCCTCCTTTCCCTTACTCCCCATTGTATAGAATGACAGTTTGTTATGTGAGCGACCACTGGGCCCAGTATGTTAGCTGCAATAAAGAGTATGGATCAATAATGCACCCTTATTCTGTGGAGAAACTGCAAGTCGAATTTGATGAACTGTTTCTTCGGGCTGTTCTACATGTGTTGAAGGCAAAAAGGTAGGAAATCCCAACAAAGGATATGAAAATGTACACTAAAACGCTATTAAAAACAAGAGGAGGTGAAGGCTGTGTCTGCATATGGGAATAATAAAACCCCTCTGCAGATTCCAGATCTTCATGAACAGCTTGAACTTGATTGTAATTTAGTATTTTAGTAGTGTTTAAATATTTTCTGTTGATTTAACATGCAAGATCTTTAAACATGTAGATGATACCAAAATGGGGGATGGTTGGGACTCAATTTTCAGGTAGCTGTAAGCTATGCTGTGGGGACTTGCCCAGCACAAAGTGGGATCAACATCAATGGAGCTGAAAGGCCACTCTTGAACCCCTCTTTCCACAATGAGACGGGGTCTCTCAGCCAGATCAGAGGGCCTGGACCAATAATTTCTTTTCAGTGCTCTGAGGCTTATTATTGAGCAAATTATTTCTACTTGGCTTAAAATCCAACAGGTTGGGTGTCTGGCTGTTCATGTCTGAGATGCCTTATGCCACGTTGTCGAGTGGCATGCTTTGGAAGCTCTTCTTCATCATGCATTGTGCAGAAAATGAGCAGCTGGAAAATCTCTGCTCCACCATGCAGCCTGCTGACTGCAAGCGCACACTCAAAGGTAAAATTCTTTTGCTTGCTGTGACTTAAGGAACCTGCAGGGCAATGTTTTGAATTCTGTTTTGGATCCATAGCTAAGCATAGAATGTTCACAGACCTTGTGAAGTCCAAAGAACAAGGATGTTGCCCTTTCTGACTGGTGACTGCAATTACTTGGTTTTGAACAAGGAGGCACCCACCTTTCACAAGTGCCTTCTTTCTGGTTGGGTGTGAGCCTGTTTTTCTTTCAGCTCTTATAATGAGGTGGCATTAAGGATGCAAATGGGCAACTGATGGTGCTTACTGGTAATTGATTAACTGACGCACCAGCCTGGCTGGCAGTCCTCTGCCCCAGGGGACTAGCTGCCAGAGCTGGCAGGGCCAGGTCCACCATGCCTGTGGGATCCTGCTTAATTGGTTAATCATTTAAATGTATGTGTTACTGCAAAATTAACAGCATTCACACAGTTTTCCAAAAATATAAAGCTGAAATCTTCAGTTTCAACACTCAGCAGTTGTGTAATGTTCTCTTCAATCCAGGGCAAGGCTCAGCAACTTTTGCTTTCCTATGTCAGGGAGAAGCAGAGCTTCCCCCAGGCTTTGCAACACAGAATTCTTGGACAATCATTTGGTCTTGGGTTCAGTGTTCCAGTGCTCACTTAAGTTTTCAATCAATGCAGAATGAATTTACTAACTTAACTTGTTGTCTAAAATCATGGTGTATGGGATGAACACAATCCCTAAACTTACTTAAAACCTAGTTGCTCTGCTTGGCTGGCCCTAGTTCTGATCTTGCCTTTACTGACTATGTAAACTATTTAAAAATGATTAAAGGAAAAGGGCTTGTAATGGCGAACAGCATTCACCTCTCATGGGTGCCCCTGGTTTGCTGACCAGTTCAGCAGGGCCCATCACAGTACCCTCACCTGGTAGGGTAAGTTCTGGGTTCTTGCTAGGTTCTAGGTCCAGTTCCCTGGATTCTGCCTGCCCATACTGACCTGTCCATGGTCCTGTAGCTCTTTTAGCCAGCCAGGGACTTGGTCATCTGCAGCCCTTTCTGGGTTCTATCTTGCCTGGAGTGAATGGTCTGCAGTCTTGCTACTTTTCCATGCAGCCATGCACCCACTTTTCTCTCTTCAAGCTCCAGGCAGGAACCGAGTGCTCTGCTCTACTGCTTTCTGATTGGCTGTTGTAGCAGCCTCTCTAGCAGCTTCTTTTCTGCTTTTTTGTCCCTGAGTGGGAAGTGGCAGGCTCATGAGAACCTCCAGCAGGGTCTTCTGGACCTGGTTTTTACCCTACCACCAGTCTTTTCACGCAATTTTGTATTTTACTTGTGGAACTCATTTCCACAAGAGATCATTGAAGTAAACAGCTTAATACATTTTTTAAAAACCCAAACACTTTTATGGATAATCATAGAATCATAGGACTGGAAGGGACCTTGAGAGGTCATCGAGTCCAGCCCCCCGCCCTCAAGGCAGTACCAAGCTCCGTCTACACCATCCCTGACAGATGTCTATCTAACCTGTTCTTAAATATCTCCAGAGAGGGAGATTCCACCACCTCCCTTGGCAATTTATTCCAATATTTGACCACCCTGACAGTTAGGAATTTTTTCCTAATGTCCAATCTAAACCTCCCTTGCTGCACTTTAAGCCCATTACTCCTTGTCCTGTCCTCAGAAACCAAGAGGAACAAATTTTCTCCTTCCTCCTTGTGACACCCTTTTAGATATTTGAAAACCGCTATCATGTCCCCCCTTAATCTTCTTTTTTCCAAACTAAACAAGCCCAGTTCATGAAGCCTGGCTTCATAGGTCATGTTCTCTAGACCTTTAATCATCCTCGTCGCTCTTCTCTGTACCCTTTCCAATTTCTCCACATCTTTCTTGAAATGTGGCGCCCAGAACTGTACACAGTACTCCAGCTGAGGTCTAACTAGTGCAGAGTAGAGCGGCAGAATGACTTCACGAGTTTTGCTTACAACACACCTGTTGATACAACCTAGAATCAAATTTGCTTTTTTTGCAACAGCATCACACTGTTGACTCATATTCAACTTGTGGTCCACTATGACCCCTAGATCCCTTTCCGCCATGCTCCTTCCTACACAATCGCTTCCCATCTTGTATGTATGGAACTGATTGTTCCTTCCTAAGTGGAGCACTTTGCATTTCTCTTTATTAAACTTCATCCTGTTTACCTCTGACCATTTCTCTAACTTGCTAACATCCAAATATAGAGTAATAATAATTAATGCATTCCCCCCAGGACTTTTGGAAATAATCTAGTTCCTTATGTTTCAGGACATAAACCAACCTATAATTTTTGGGGTTAGGAAGAAACCTTTCAGTTGCTTCTGGGTTTCTTGCACCTCATCTAAAAGGGGTTGGGCTGGCCATTTTTGGAGGCAGGATACTGCATAATATGGGCCACTGGGTTCAATCCAGCCTGGCAATTCATATGTCTCAGTTTATGTTTCTGGTATTTGACTAAAGGTAAAATACACATTTTGTTATAGGAGGCAATTAACCATTTAATCTCTATTGTCACACCCATGTGATTTGCAGACCCAGAACACATTGAAAGCTTTGAGAAGTATCTTACATCCATGAACTGCTCGGAAGAAATTTGTCTACTCACCACGTTTGCTCAAATGGCACAAGCCAAGCGGGCTGATGTGGATGAGGACTTCATCAGAGTCATCGTACTGGAGATCTATGAGGTGGGCAACATCCCAGGGCCGATTCTGAGAGGTGCTGAACACTATTGTGGGGCACTGATTTTTGGTTTTAAAAGGAAAGTTCAAGTCATTCAGCACCCATTAGGATTAGGGGGTTAGCTGATAACCCAATCAAGCTATTCTTCTAGCTTGGTTGTGCAGTTCTTTAGGACTGAAATGAAGTAACCCAGATGGCTTGTTTGTCATTGCTACATGGGCACATCACTTCTGTATGCCAGGCTGCAATGAACAAAGTCAGGACATGGAAAATCTTTTCGTTTCCTTGCCTTGTTCCCTTTCTCTATTGGAGCAGGCCTATCTTGGAGCAGGCCTATTGTGCATCAGAACTGCCTGACCGGGAGCTCTGACTCCAATTTTATTGCTACCTGTGTGTGCTCCATTTTAATTTCCTGAGATCCGTGGAATCCATGCAGCCAGGTGCTGTGATCCAGTAACTTTTGGTGCCGTGTCTGGATATACAGTTGATAGAATCATAAAATACTAGAATTGGAAGGAACCTCGAGAGATCATCAAGTCCAGTCCCCTGTCCTCACGGCAGAACCAAACAGTGTCTAGATCATTCCTGATAGATGTCTGAATGACCTGCTCTTAAATATCTTCAGTGATGGAGATTCTACAACCTCCCTAGGCAATTTATTCCAGTATTTAACTAGTTAAGAACATTTACTGGAGTTTGCAGTTTGTAAACACCACACCCCAGGATCAGCAGAAATTACATATTTTATTGTATTCTCCACTATATTGCCAATGAACCTAATCGCGCTCTCTCTCTCTGTTGGTCTCTCTCCCCCCTGCTTTCTGTTCTCATCTTCTCAGATATCTTATGTCAGCCTTTCCACAAGAGAGTCCTTTTCAAAGGTTGGCAGAGAACTCTTGGGAGCAATCACGGGTGTCCATACGGGGGTAATTTCCGTACTTCTGGATCGAGTTAGAGACACCATTGAAAAAGTTGGGATGGTAAGAGCCAATCCATGTCCCTTAAAAAAGCCACTATTAAGAGATTAAAGTGGATGTTATGACCTAGTGTTTTAAAGATGAATAACCTGAAGGGGTTTTATTAGGTGGTGCAAACAGATTCTAGTAGTGCTGTGACCGTCAGCAAATATTTTCAATGTGTTCAAGTGGGAATAAATAGAATGGGAGAATGAGAGATGCTAGGATCAGAGTTGAGTAATGGGTTAGTTGGGATTGAGATTGTTGTTACTACTGTCTGTTGTATAGTGCAGAGCACCTTGTCAGCACTAAAGGAAATCATTCTCTTTAAACTTTGATATGCAATATGTGTATTTCCATCCCTCCAGGTTTCCTTATACTTGTTTAAAGAGCTGCCATTGTACCTTTGGAAGCCCTCTTCCTCCGAGATAGCACTGATCCGTGACTGGTTATTGAATTACAGTCTGAACACAGTGGAGAATAAATTAGCCTGCATTATCCTGGAAGGGCTGAACTGGGGATTTGGTGAGCATGTATGTATTAAAAAATAAAATCCTAACACTCAGACCTGAGAAAAACTGTTGTTCAGCTAGCATTTTAACTAATCATGAATGTTGGAGATCAGCCAGCAATACCACTAGCACATTCTACTTGGATGTGATGGGTTGCTTTGTATATATTTGAAGGTGTGAGAATGCAGGTAGCCCACTGGGTTGGGAAGATGTCACTGGAGGAACCAGTTCTATTCTGCTGCCATTCTGTCACAATTGTAATTGGCAGAGGCATTTGAGCCAGAGCGCTCTCATTATAAATCAAAAGAAGCAGCTGGCAGTGTGTTTGTTTTGTAATGGCCTATTGACTCTGGTTTGTGCTTCTCTCCAGGATCCCAGAATTTCAGGTGCATGGCATAGATCATCTTTTTCTTTCCTACATTTAAGGAGGCTGGTGGATTTGTAGGGTTTGGGGAGATGTGTGTGGAAACTGAGCTAATTACATGTGAAGTTTTTGTTAGGATACAATAGACTAGAGACCTTTGGTGGTTGTGGTAAAGTCCTTCAACCTGGGATTTGAAATATTGTACAGAAACTTTAGCTTGTGAAATGTTTTTATATGTGGTGTGGTTTGTTTTTTGTTTCTGTTTTGGTTTTTTGTAAGGATAGGGCCAGAAAAGTAAAAAACAAATTAATAAACTCTTGGGGGTGTTGAGAAAGGTCATTCAGCATAGACAGGTCCCTTACTCTGGAGCTCTGTATGTCTAGAAGTCTCTGAGCCTGAGTTAATTATTTGTTAGTGGATGGTGCAAGACTTCTTTTCCTGACCAAGCATTTGGCTAATCTAATGCATCAGATATTTCTGTTTATATTGACATCTGTTCCTTGGCGATGTAATCAGAAGCCAATTGAAGATATGTTACAGTGAAAATTATGATACCGTTTTAAAGATCTTCTTTAATAAAGAAAACAAACTTTTAACAGGATACTACTCTTCACCTTGATCCAGCTGTCCATGCTGAAGTTGCATTAATGATCTTAGAAGCATACCAAAAATACCTTCCTCAAAAACCATATGGTGGGCTGCTTTCTGAAAGCATAAAACAGGTACTTCTCCCTCTCTGCTTTCTTCTTTGAATTTTTGGTGGTGGTAGATGAAAGAAGTATGGGATGGAACTCTCAAACTTAAATTTAACCCCCCCCCCCAAATTTCATGCCATTTTATTGGGTATTTCGTTATTAAAAGGATAGTTGTGATGCTCAAGCTAAAGTATTTATTACACAAAGACTATATTGAAAGAACATTGTAAAGATTGCAGAGTCAAGCTCTCAGCCTTAATACTGGCATCTCCTAACATTTATCTGTGCAATTTTGTTTCATCCCTCTTATCTGTATGCATGGTAATACATTCTTCAATTACGTGGTCCCTTGTAATTTGCTCAGGACCACTGCCTATTCAGTGCACAAAGTGGATGATGCTCAATTAATGAGCAAGCCATTCGGTACAGGCAGTCCCCGGGTTACGTACAAGATAGGGACTGTAGGTTTGTACTTAAGTCGAATTTGTACTTAAGTCGGAACTGGCATCCAGATTCAGCCACTGCTGAAAGTGACCAGCGGCTGACTACAGGAAGCCCGAGGCAGAGTTTCTCTGCCCCGGGCTTCCTGGAATCAGCCGCTGATCAGTTTCAACAGCAGCTGAATCTGGACGCCTGGGACAGAGCAGCTGGGGCGCTGCCAGGTAGGTCTCCGCAGCGCAGCACCTCAGCGCTGCGGGGACCAACCCGGCAGCACCACAGGTGCTCTACCCCAGGCATCCCCAAGTCAGCTGCTGCTGAAACTGATCAGCGGCTGATTCCAGGAAGCCCCGGGCAGAGCAACTCTGCCTCGGGCTTCCTGTAGTCAGCCGCTGGTCAGTTTCAGTAGCGGCTGACTTGGGGACGCCTGGGGCAGAGCAGCTGGGGTGCTGCTGGGTTGGTCCAGTAGCGCCGCTCCTCGGCGCTTTTGGACCAACCCAGCAGCACCCCAGCTGCTCTGCTCCAGGCATCCTGATTCAGCCGCTGCTGAAACTGACCAGCAGCGACTGAATCAGGACTCCTGGGTCAGAGCAGCTGGGGTGCTGCCGGGCTGATCCAGTAGCGCCGAGGAGCGGCGCTGCGGGACCTACCGGCAGTGCCCCAGCTGCTCTACCACAGGCGTCCGCGAGAAAAGCCCCCATGGAGACGCAGGCGGCGGGACCGAGACGCGCCACGGTGCCGCCGCCCGGGTCCTCTGCGGCTTTGCTCCGCGTCTCCTTGGTCTGCTGGGTCTCCTTGCAGACCAGGGAGACGCGGAGCAAAGACGTGGAGGACGCAGGCGGCGGGACAGCCCAGACGCGCCACGGTCCCGCCACCCAGGTCCTCCGCGGCTTTGCTCCTCCAGCAGACCAGGGAGACGCGGAGGACCCGGGTGGGACCGCAGCGCATCTGGGCGCTCCCACCGCCCGCGTCCTCCGCGGCTTTGCTCCGCGTCTCCCTGGTCTGTTGGGGGGCCCAGCAGACCAGGGAGACGCGGAGCAGCTTTTCTCGCCCCGGAGGACGCGGGCGGCGGGACCTCAGCGCTTTTGGGCGGTCCTGCCACCCGCATCCTCCGGGGCGAGAAAAGCCCTGTTCGTAAGTATGGATCCGACATAAGTCGGATCCACGTAACTCGGGGACTGCTTGTATTTTGTTTCCTCCTTCTGGTTCGGTGGTTGGCTCTGATGCCTATTCAGACCCTCATGGGGTTTTCTTTGTCACTTATCTCTGTAGGATCTGCATACATTACAAGCATTAAATTAATTTCCCAGCACCATACTAGGAGGGTGGTGATACCCACATTTTACAGATGGGGAGCTAAGGTACAGAGAGATTAAAGTCAAAAGAAGCTGTCCCACTACCTCTGTCTCCTTACCCAACGAGTCCCATCTACCCATGATCCTGTCTCCTAGTTCTTCTCCTCTCTCTGCCCTCCCAACCCAGCCAGCCACCCTTAGCCTTGTTCTTGGGAACAGCTGAACTGCTTTGGCTGAAATTTCTCTAAAACATTCAGCCGGAGACAGACACCTATCATGGGAAATTTCAACCCACGTGATTCTAACTTTGCCAAATTGTAAACAACTCAAACAGGATCTTTATAATGAATAGTTTGGGGCAATCTTAGTAGCGATACCGGCTTTGCCTGAAATAAGGCCTCCATCACTGTTGTATCTGAATGCTACACAATCTTTATTCTATTTATCCTTACAACGTCACTGTCAGGTGGGACAGTGCTCTTATCCCCATTTACAGATGGGGAACTTCAGGCCCCGATTCCCACAGGGGGTTGTGGGGGAGCAGAGATTTGAACCAGAGTCTTTAGTCCTGCTCTGATGGATCATCCTTTTTCTCTTGTCATGTTGCTGCTTTGTTATAGGTTTCATATTTGGCTAGTGTTGTTCGTTATGGAGAGACACCCGAGACCTCCTTTAATCAGTGGGCGTGGGGCTTGATTTTGCGGTTAAAGCTGCACAGAAATGATCATGGTGTGCAGCAGGGTTGGCCTGCAGTTCCCACTTTCAGTGCTACACTCGACATGACAGAATCAATCACGCTTCATCCACTGCTGAAGGCTGTCAAATCAAGCATCCCGATTGGCTGTTACCTTGCATTGGCAATGACTACACTGGGTCATAGGTAAGTGTGCTTGTGATGAGAGAATAACTCCAGTGGGCTGATCATCCTAAATGGTAATGGACTGTGTGGGGCTAATAAATTCTTGTTCATCTTCAAATGGGCTCAGTGTTTTGCTGAGGGGAATAGAAAACCTTTTCTCCAGCCGCCTCAGGATACTGCTTTCCGATAACATGCTGACTGACATATATTCCCACAGTCATAACTTAGGCTCTTTTCCCACGATAGTTGAAACTGTGCTAAGTGCTGACAGTGTTTGAACAATTATTGCTGGTGTAATGTCTCTGCCTTGGAGAGGGATGCCTTCTAAACCCTGCTAATCAAAACATTTTATCTTCCATTCCCACCTGTATTGGTCTGCAGCAACATTTTCTAGCAGTGTTGCAACAGAATGTTCAGAAAATTGAAAAAAACCCTGTTCGTAGTGTGCATTAGAGATTAAGACCCTTGTTACTTCAATTAAAACGTTAATGAGCATCCTGACCTAGCATTAAAGATGTTTCAAAACCATCCTTTCTAGCATAAACTCAGCTACTTTGTGGTTATGCTCTGTGTATGGGCTTCTCATTTGATTAATTCAAAGTGATGCAGCCATGCTACTCATGTCCTGCCTCAATATTTTCACTCTTTTTTTCCAAGTTTCAGCCATTTTACTTTTTCCATATAACACAGATGTAATTTGTCAGGAGAAATTACCCTATTGATCTGAAAATATCCGCTCAATGTTTAGTGGCAGCCAAAATAGCAAACAATGTTGGCAAACATCAGGAAAGGGATAAATAATAAAACGGAAAATGTATTGCCTCTATATAAATCCATGGTGCAGCCACATCTTGAATACTGCATGCAAGTTCTGCTCGCCCCATCTCAAAAAGATATATTGGCATTGGAAAAGGTTCAGAAAAGAGCAACAAAAATGATTAGGGGTTTGGAACAGCTTCTGTATGAGAAGAGATTAGTAAGACTGGGACTTTTTAGCTTGGAAAAGAGATGACCAAGGTTGGATACAACAGAGGTCTATAAAATCATGACCGATGTGGAGCAGGTAAATAAGGAAGTGTTATTCACCCCTTCTCATAACACAAGAACTAGGGGTCACCAAATGAAGTTAATAGAAAGCAGGTTTAAAACAAAATAAAGAAAGTATTTCTTCACACAATGCACAGTCTACCTGTGGAACTCCTTGCTGGAAGATGTTGTGAAGGCCAAGACTATAACGGTTCAAAAAAGAACTAGATGAGTTCATGGAGATAAGGTCCATGAATAGCTTTTAGCTAGGATGGGCAGGGTTGGTATTCTTAGCCTCTGTTTGCCAGGGAATGAATGACAGAGGATGGATCACTTGACGATTACTTGTTCTGTTCATTCCTTCTGGGGCACTGGCATTGGCTACTCTTGGAAAACAGGGTATTGGGCTAGATGGACCTTTGTCTGACTCAGTATGGCTGTTTTTATGTTCTTCCTCCCTTGCGTGTGCTTCCCACTAGGGTTAGAACAGTTTGATTCCATGTTTTTAGAGAGTGGCTCCTGTTTGGTGGGTGGTATGATCTGGGAATGAGATGAGACACAAGGAACTTCTGATCTGTATTATGGTATTGTCTTGCCCTGTGGCTTTGGGAAAACCTTTTACTCTAGCTCCCCATATGAAGAGTAGAGGCCAATACTGATCGTATTTCGCAGGAATGTGGAAGTTGGATTAAGATTAAAGCAAACTGAATAAGTACAGAGCTATGGAAGTGGTGGTGTTGAATATTAGTATTACATCTTTCTGGCATTGACGATCTGGGCATAGAAATGTTAACCTCACCATCTTTAACATAGCCCCAGGACAGTGTGTTTGTACTGCTAACATTTGATACCAGGAACTGCACTAAATTAGTAGCAGGTTGTCCCTTTCCCCAGATGTTCAGAACGTTAATTCTGCGGTGTCTGAGGCAGTTGCATGTTAAGAGAGCAGGAATCCCATGTAGCTCCTCATCTAGTATCTCCTGTAGTGGAATACATTGCCAGCTATCAAATGGTTTCCCATCTCCACCTGCAGCAAATACCTACTATAGTTAGAGGCCTTAGGGCTGACACACCCAGAAGTTTTACCACCTTTAAATTCCTCCTCCTTGGTGGAGAAATAAGTGGAAAGACTTGAATCTGTTCGGATAAATTCACAAAGACTGAAACTCTTCGGTATTTGTTGGTCATTTACTTTGTTTTTGTTTCTCTCTTTGGCAGCATTGAAAAGTTCTGTGCAGAAGGGATCCCTCTCTTGGGCATACTGGTGCAGTCTAGGTATCTGAGAACAGTAGTCCATGCTCTGGATAAAGTTTTACCCTTGTTCTATCCCTGCCAGTACTACCTTCTGAAGAATGAACAGTAAGCATGATCTTTATTTAACTGTAGCACCAAGGCAGAGCAGTATTAGTGTGTGGCAACTGTTGACTAGAAGCATAATCACCATGTTTGCCAAGTTGTTACTTTTAACAACCATTATGATCAGTGGTACAGCTGTGGTAGAAATGCACACCCACTATACTATCACCAGGTATGCAGACATCCTGCTGAGACCAATGCTGTAGTATGTAGTACAGTTCTTCTGTCTCTAGATGGCGTGATATGTTCTGTCAGTGGATGGGCTGGGTAGATGAACAGGCAACACTGTGGGTGTCAAGGCTATTTCCACTAATCCTGTTAGAGATCCAGTCAGAATCCCCATAGGATGTGGCCCAAAGACCTATTTACACAACACTGTCATGATTTATTGCTCTGGTACTAGGCCAGGCTGCATAACTTGTATATGAAATAAACCTCCTCCCAAGTCCTCATTGCTGTTATGCAGAAACATAGAGGCTGTGTCTACACTGGGCCACTTATTCCTGAAAAGCAGCCGCTTTTCTGGAATAAGCTGCGAGCTGTCTACACTGGCCCTTGAATTTCCGGAAAAGCAACGATGCTCTACTGTACAAAATCAGCCGCTATTCCGGAAAAACTATTGTGCTCCCGCTCGGGAATAAGTCCTTATTCCGGAACACTGTTCCGGAAAAGGGCCAGTGTAGACAGCCCAGTAGTCTTTTCCGGAAAAAAGCCCCGATCGTGAAAATGGCGATCGGGGCTCTTTTCCGGAAAAGCGCGTCTACATTGGCCACAGACGCTTTTCCGGAAAAAGGGCTTTTTCGGAAAAGCAGCCTGCCAATGTAGATGCTCCTTTTCCGGAAAAACTGAAAACGGAATAGTATTCCGTTTTAAGCATTTCCGGAAATTCATGCCAGTGTAGACACAGCCAGACTGTCTGGGATTGACATGGAGTCCCAGTGGGGTGGGCCAGGGTAGTTTTCAGGGTTGTCTCTCTCAAAACAGCAGGTACTTCAGAGGGTGCTGTCCTTTGAAGGATAAGTTCAGCCAAGAGATCCTGAATTTACAGCGATCTCCTACTATCAATGTCCCATATGCTTTTCTCCCACTCACTGATTTATGTCAGGTCTTCTCAGACATCTCTTCAGATGTTTGACAAGATTACTGTGCATTGATACTACCCAAACTGCCTGAGCAGTAATGCCAGGTTTTCCTCCTCTGGCCCACTTTCTTTGCTTCTTGTGATGCTATCCTATGCTTTCTTGATTTGGGCTTTTCTCCTGCTCTTCCCATTTCTTTTTGCCCAAGTCTGCAAATGTCATTACTCCCGTGCTTATATAGTGCTGCAGAGTGTCTTACAAACTCTACATATAAAACTTCTCATGTAGAAGGTAGCAGCCGACTGGTGTACTGTACAACACCAGGCAATGGGGAATTTTCGCTAACGACAATGGGGCAAATCTCTCACGTACAAGAAGTAACATATTCCATGCAGAGCAGACTTGACCTCTGTTTTTTAAGATCTCATCTGAGACTGCTATACACAAACTGATGCCTTTCACGCTCGTATATATCACTTGCCTAGCTTTCTTTCACACACATCTTTGTGCCTCTTCCATGTTGTTCCCAGTTTCTGGAATTCTTTCCATTTCTTCCCGCTCCAGCCAACTTCCCTTTCATAATACATGTGGTTCAATGCTGATCTGGAGTGGGCAATTCCCACATCTTTAGGAAAAAATTATGTTGATTTGAGATTATATAATTTGAGGGGATGTTACATCTGAACTGTCTGAATTAGATTGAGGCCGCTTATGTATGACTTCTGTGTATTTCCGCTGTAGTAGGGATGATAAATTGGGACCAATGTAGTTTATAACACATTGGTGACTAAGAGGAGACTGTAAAAGCCTGCCTCCTGTCTGCTCTTTGCTGATATTTATGAAAAGATCTTTGAGATCTTTCGAGTTGGATGACTTTGGTCAGCATTTCCCTGCCTTACAAGTTCTGTGTAGTGGCTGGTGCCTTTTGCCCCTGGTGCTGCTGTGTTTCAGCAGTGGGGAGTTTCGGAAGGATTGAGATGAAAATCATTGGTATAAACTTAAGATGACAGTTCAGATATTGAAATGTTCACATGCTGATTTTTAAAAATGTAAACCTCTTTCTAATGGTGTGGGTTTAAGACTAATCATTATCATCTTCTGTATTAGGCACCTAAATCCCTCAAAACAAACCAGCCCATCCCTGAACGTGTGATGTAGGAGAAATCTTAGAATGGAATAAATTTCATTTGTGTTTATTATGGTGTCTAGGTTTTTATCATACATCCAGCTGTTCCTTCACCTGGATGGTGGTGGTCCACAAGGCATGACTCAACAGGTCACACACAAAGTGGCGCAACACTTGACGGGAGCAAGCTATGGAGAAAATGTTAAGCTTCTCAACAGCATGATCCAGGTCAGAAGATGAAGCATGAATGGACTGTACAGCTATGGCTAGAGGGTGATGGATTAGGATTTCACTCCAGAGCTATATGCTTTTTGTTTTACATAGTGGTGAAGCTCTTGATTGAGAGAATGCTTACCTTATCAGTGCTGCTTAGAATGTAGTATGAAGCATAGCACACTGACATTCTGATCGAATAGAGCAGGAATTAAGAAGTGTATCCCGTGTTGACAGGGTTTGTAACTTATTGTTCTGATTGCTGGTTTGTGAATATTATTTGGAAAATGTTACTGGTATAGAAAAAATTGCCACTGGTCTTCCAATATATTTCCAGCCTTATCAGATTGTGAGGCCTAGACCCAATGAAGTTAAGTGGAAACAATACCAGACTTAGGAAAGATGATAAACTAATACCCATGCTGACATTGAGAGTTCTGCCTTTCAAGGAGAGCAGAACGAACCCCACAGGGTAGGCATTGCCAAGCTGGGAACCTGCAGATTTTCAAAAGGATGACCTCAGTGCTGTTTCTTTTCTTGCAGAGTTAGAATCCTTAAAAATGGTTTCTTCTCCAGCAGCATTCATAAGCTCCACAGACCCCCTGCTCCAACATCTTTTTATCCTGTGAATTTCTGTGGTCAGGGATAAAACACAAACATAGCAAACCCTTTACAGTTATTCCATTTGCATTCTTCTGAAAATAGATACTATCACAAAAATCAACCAGTGGAAATTAAATAATTGTTCAGTAAAGTTCCGTGCTTTAGTAATTCAGGCTGAGAGCTGTTTGTTAATTCCACTCTTTAACTTGGCAGACCCACATTTTTATAAGCAGCCAGCCTGATGGAGTGGGGTTGGCTGCCGTACTGGAGTTCTGGGTGCAGCTCCTCACTGCTCAACAGCTGTGGCACAGAGAGACAGCAGCACTCTACCTGCTGGATCATTTATGCAAAGCAGCTTTTCAGTATAATCAAGAGGACTGTGTGCAAAAACTTCTCTACCAACAGCATAAGGTAAAACAAATGTATTGGTGCAGCTGTTGAAAAGTGGTAAAGGCTCCGGTCTAGGATTATCGGTTCCAAAAAAACCTGTTATATATAGTACGAGCTCATTTATCTGAAAAGCAACAGGAATGTTGATCACAATTGAGTAAATTGGTGTTTGGCTAATTGGATGGGACAGGTTGTAAACTCTCTGGTCCGGCATCCTTGTAACCTGACTGGTCCCGGATGAGGGATTTTGCTGGACCAGTGGAGATCATTTAGGATCCCTGTCACCATCCCCCCTAGCCTGGCCACTGGCCTCTGGACTGGCTTCCCACCTACTGTGGGCACTTCTGCCCTGTCAACCCCAATGGGAAGCCATCGCTGCTGAGGCTCTGGGACCTGCCAGGCTGCCCTGCCAGGAACCTGTTGGGAAGCTGCGTGTGCCATTCTGGGGCTCTGGGACCAGTCAGGCAGCCACGCTGGAGCTCCTGGACCTATTAGGCAACTTCAAACTGTGATTCCCTGCCCCACCAAGCTACCATGGCTCCCAGCCCTGCTGGGCAGCCACACGATGGGTCTCCCGACGCCGCTATGGATCTCCTTGATGAAATGAGATATTTTGCTGGCATTTCAGTGATGGGTTTTAGAAGCAGGATTGGAAGCGTGTAAGACACAGGAACAGTTCCATAGCTATGTAAATTCCCTATCACTCTTTCACATTCATTCATTATTTTATGCAAACTTCCCATGCAGAATGCATTAGGTTATCACTGTGACAAAGGTCTGCTGTCGTCTCTGGTCAGTTGGATTGTGGCAGGAAATGTGACCCCTTCCTTCATTGAGAGCAATGCGAATTCCACGCAGGTAGGCAGTTACATCACTTGAAAGTGCTGTTTTCCTCTTCACGCTTGTTTGAAAGTCATCTTCTACTCTTGCCATTCTCTTTTTGTTTCTTATTGTGAAAGGTCTCTTGGGATGAAATGAAATTTTATTATTTTAGACTAATAGGGGGAGGGATAGCTCAGTGGTTTGAGCATTGGCCTGCTAAACCCCAGGTTGTGAGTTCAGCCCTTGAGGGGGCCATTTAGAGATCTGGGGCAAATCTGTCCAGGATGGTACTGGGCCCTGCCATGAGGGCAAGGGACTGGACTTGATGACCTCTCAAGGTCCATTCCAGCTCTATGAGATAGGTATATCTCCATATTAATTCATGTGCTTAATTTAGTCTGAAAGGGCACTACAGATTCATCAGACTGGAGATATCACAGGTCTTTTGCACTGACAGTTTTTGGCATGAGGGAGCGGGTGGGAGCCCACTCTGAGTTCGATTTAGCAAGTCTTAACAAGGCTCACTACATTGAACTCCAGAAGATTGATCATGGCAATGGCGATCTTCCTTTTAGTGTAGACAAGACCTAAGTGGAGACCTTTGCAGGTATTGTGTAGAGAGGAGTTCTAATGTTAAAATATGTGGGTTATTTTATCTGGTGTTCTCTGTATGGATAATTATAGCTATTGATCTTTCCTCTTTGTCAACTAAAATCCTCCTAGTTCTAATAGGTCAGCAATGAAATGGAAGTTTTGGTTCCATACCCATGGAGAATAAGGTAGCTATTAATAAAACTTCCTAGCTCCATGTGATGATGCTTTCAAAACTTCATTGTAAGGAGCTATAAAAGATATTTAGAAAACAGTAGGATTTCCTTTGTAGTCAAGATTCCCTATACTCTGTCTCTTCCAGGTTTGGTTTTCATGGATGGTTCTGAATATGGAGTCCATATTTGAAGAAGATTCCCAACTTCGCAGAGTTGTGGAGGGTGAATTGGTCCTGAATGCTTTAACTCCTGATCAGGCTCTGAAGGCAAGAGAATAGTTACCCCTTAATACATAGAAAATTGAGTCCTTTCTTGAGCCATTCTTGGCAGTGCTGCTTGGACAGACACCATTAGGTTTATAAGATCTATAAACCATAAGGTCTTTAACCATTAATTAAATGTGTAGGAATATGTTATAATAGAGTCTGTTGTGGGGAACTGCAGTGGAAATGGGCCTCCTAGAACACTTGTTGAAAAAAATTCTCCATTCTTTTTGCAGAAAGCCCAGGCCCAGCTGAAGCTGCCTATTGCACCTTCTCTCCAGAGACTAATGATCTACCGTTGGGCTCATCAGGCCCTTGCTACCCCTGCAGATCATCCCCTGCTGCCCCTTATCTGGCAAAAGTTTTTCCTCCTTTACCTTCACCGACCAGGGCCACAGTATGGGTGAGTTTGTTATTCATGAAAGGCTCCGATATAATTAGGGGTAGGCATTTGTGGTGTTAGTCCAAATGAGGTTATGAAGTGCGTTGTTCAATCCCTTTTCCATAGTGCGAGGAGCTCAGCTGAGAGCAGTATTTAGTGTCAGTAGCCTTGTAGCAGTTTGAGTCAGTGGGAGGCCATGCTGACTCGCGGTAAGCCCTGAGTCCAGAGCCTCAAGGGTCTGACTGCTGGCCTATTAGCGCTTTCCCTACCTGACTACGTAAAGCTCTGGGACACTTCCCCATCCCCCCCGGGGGGGGGGTCTATCTGGCTCGGTGCAGCTCCATGGATGGAGGTGCCGGCAGCATGTCCATAGGCTCAGGGTCCGGGGCAGGTAAGGATCCCAGAAATCCGGCCCATTCAGCTGGGTCTTGCATGGGTCCGGAGTGTCTAGGTAGTTCCGTGGGTCCAGGCGGTGGCCTCTGCAGGTGTGTCCAGGGATTCAGCTCCAGCCGTGGCTGGGGCGATCTAGGCCTGGGCTCAGGGCCTGGCAGCGGCCCGGGTGGTCCAACCCAGTCATCCAAGCGGAGCGCGGCTTGGCCGGGCCTTTCTCCACTGGGGCCGGAGGAGAGCCTCTGCCCTGCTCAGCAGCTGAGCTCCAGCTGAGCTGGGAGCTTTCCTTCTTATACCCCAAGCCCTATCTTCCTGTTTCTTGTGGGCAGGGCTGTGTGATTCTGGCACTGCCCACCAAGGGGTTTTGAGGGGAGTTTCCTCCTCTGGGTTAGCAGGAGGCCACGCTGACTCACTACATGCCTCTGTAAAACAAAAACCAAGATATTGTGCAGAGATATTGATTTGACATTAACAGCAGGACTTTTATTTTTGAAGGTTACCTGTAGATGGCTGTATTGGAAGAAGATTTTTCCAGAGTCCAGCTCATGTTAATCTATTAATTGCAATGAAGCAGCGCTTGACAGAGGTGGCAGATTTCCACCATGCAGCTAGTAAAGCGCTTAGAGTAGAGAGTACTGCCCATGGCAGTGAAGGCTTGTCAGGGAAGGGGAGCTGCTCACCAGATCACCTGACTTCACCAGAACTACATAAAGAACTTGTCAGGTAGGGAAAGCCAGTCCTATTTCAGTCATGGTTGACACAGCTGGTTTTGCTGTGGCAATTACTGATTATATACCATACTCCTTGTGGAGGGATACATATTTTACATATGTACTTGCATGAACTCAAACCTACACTTGAATCAAGTCACTTTAAGAGTGTACCTGAGTAACAAGTGCCAAAGGAAGCCTTAAGTAGTCTCTCCCAAGCTGTGGGTTCCAATAGATTAATATGGTGGAGTCCATATATCATAGTACCACAAATGTATATGGTCTTTATATGAAAAATTTCCAGAGACAGCAATTGAAATGGTTCCTTTATTTACCAGATACATATGTTTAAGCTCCTTGCAGCAAACAAATACTGCATGTGTGCAACAAGCAAAGGAAAGCATACATCTTTTCCAGCCATATCTGAGAAATAGCTGCTGAGTGGGCCTAGATTATAACTTTCCAAGTATTTTGTCTGTTTTTTCATTTCAACGATTTCCTCTCTTTCCGCCTTCCCTCACTCCACTGTGAAGTTAGGCTATTCTAGTAAATCTACCAGGAAGCTTTACAGCCTCTGTTTTCCCTCTCTCAATTTCATCCCATTAGTCCTGCTTATTTCCGTGTGTGTTACCATCCTAAATAATTTTTCCGTCATCATTCTTTGGATTGCCATTGACTGTACTTGAGCACAGAGTAGTGTAGAGCCTCTGAAACAAGTAAATAGTAAAGCTCTTTCCTCCTGCTGCCCCATGCTCCAGTCTAGGCTGAGCTGCTATGTTTCACACTGGGGGCCAGTGAGTTAGGCTCTTATGTAACCCTCCAGTCCGTGTGTGTTACATGTGACCCTTTGTGTTAAATGTGTAAAGGATATTAGTTGGTTACATGCCCTAGTTACTGGGCCTGGTTCTTTAGCTCAAGTTTAAAAGACTCATTCTTTTTAGCTCCAGAGGTTCCCATTTCAGTCTTTAGTGTCAATCAGAAGGGTGGTCATCACAAGCTGCTATTAATATACAGTGTGTTCATGTGCCATTAAGGGAAAAAACACACTCTGTAAACTTCTAACTTTTTTCTCCTCTTCCCTCATTTTTTAGGCTTTTTAATGTGTTTGTTCTGTGGTTGGAGGAAGAGAGCTTTCAGAAAGGAAATGCATACATTCCGTCTTTACCGAAGCAATACGACGTGTACAGACTGGCTAAGATCATGCAAAATCAGCAGGTGAAATGGAAACTTCAGCATCGCTGGCAAAGCAGGACTGGGTTGATTGTGATCCAAAATTCAGTTCACGTGTTAACAGAAATGCGTAGTAACGTCTTAAATTGTGAAGCAGCCTGCACCCCGCTAGTCTGCAGTACTGTCCATTCTGCGAGCTGTAGCTTTGCAGCACTGCTTTTACTTAGAATCCTGTATGCTGACCCAAACAACCTCCCTCCACCTCTGGGCCAGAGCTCATGCCCAGGGTCCTTGCATGTTACAACAAAAACATTGCTCTTATTCTGCAGCTCTCTGTGCTTTTCCAAATGGCTCTGAGAACAGGCCAGAACTAGATTTTAGATGGCAAATAAGATGCTTGAGCTTCAAATCTGCTCTCACTGAAATATTATGTATTCTTGCTTGAACAAGCAAGAGGAGAAGCTTACATTACTCTGTTCGCTAGGTACACTGTGCATGTCAAATCTTGCATGGCACTGCTGAGGTCTCTTTGATAAGGCAAACCCTTGAAAGTTTTCCCCCTCATTGTGAGTATGTTGTATGGATGAGCTCTAGGAAATGCAATCCAGTTTTGTCTGATTTCAATAACTCATGCCCTGGATACTTAAGGGACTGCACCTTGCTCTCCATTTCTACTAAGCAGTTGTTTTGAGTTGTCTTTGCCCCTACTGTTTTGGGGTTCAGCTTGAACTAAGCCTGGAATGGAGCCCTTTAGGCTGAGGGACCTCATTTGCAGAAGTTCCTCCTGGAGATTTATCAGTTACATTCCTTGCATGCTGGTCAGTAGAGCTTGTCAGTGGCTAGGCATGTAGATGGGTTTATATCTAGCTGCTGCTTTTCATCAGCTTTTTCTCTTTTGGGGGCTCAGTTTTTCTGGGAAAGTTTTTCTTTAAAATATTGGGCCTGGTTTCATTCTGTAAAATGATTGTACAGTCTCCCTTGTACTTTAGGTGGAAATGAGAGCACTTTGTCAGCTGTACAAAATGCCCTCTAATAATTCAAACCTTTTCTTATGCCATAGGATTTGTGGATGGAATATGTCAATATAGAGCGCATACAGCATGAATTTCGGGAAGATCTAAATCTTTGGCTCCAAGTCAAACTTGAATCCCATACAACTCCTTCTACTTCATCAGTGCAGACAGATTTCACTACCCCTTTGTCAGGTAAGCCAGAAACACATCATCATTCAAACTTTCATAGAAACAATGCGTGTATGTTTAGGCAAAAAGCTAAAAAAAGCTCATTTTACCATTTGGCTGCTTTAGGAATGGTATCTATCATAACAAGTGGGTTAATGCAGTTTGTATATTCTTTATTGAAGTACTTTGACTTGCAGTAGGATGATGTTTTTGTAGTACAGTTCATGGGAAAGATTTTCAGAAATTAGGTGGTTACTAAATTCTTATTTAGGCACCTAACTAAGTAGTCTGATTATTCAAAAATCCTGAGCCCACCTAGCAGCTCCCTTTCACATTAGTGAAAGTTACATGGATCATTTGCCTCTTTTATCATTTCAGAAAAGTCATGAATTTCTGTGTTCCTTAAGTATAAGAGCTCAAAATATTTTAGGTGAGGGGGTATCTCTGCCTATTATTAAGATTCCCTGATTTGTTTCATTATAGGATTCTGATTGTGTATAACTTTGCTAAACTTTAGCCATTTTAATTGAAATTATCTACATTGGATGTCTGCCTCTGGCTGACTTGAGATGGGAAATGAGAAAATTTCTGCTAAAGTGTTTTCAGGTGTTTCTGAGAACAAGGCTAGTGGGGAAAAAATGTGTTGACCACTCTGTGATCTTTTCTTAGAGAAGTTGATGTGCCCTCATTCTTTGAAGCAAGAATTTGAAATTTGGGAGGTGGCGGCCTTTGAATCAGGGATGTGCTTTTTGATGTCCCTATGAAAATCCACCAAAATTAGGCCAAATTATAAACTTTACTATGAACCACTCTTAACTATTCCAGTCAGTTATGCATCCACCTTATAGTAGCTTCATGTAGGTTGTCTTTTCCTAGATTGTATATGGGTAGGTCATGCAAGACGGTATCAAAAGCCGTAAAGTCAGGACCTACCACAGCTACCACTTCCTCCCTTCCATAAGGCTTGTTACCCTATTAGATTGGTTGGACATGATTTGTTCTTGACAAATGTATTCTGTTACTTATCTTCCTATCTTCTAGGTGTTTACAATATGCATAACTGTATGCTTTATTGCAGTGTTTCTTAAACTTTTTAAGACCGAGGAACACCAAACAATAATTATTGTTGTTGAGCAAAAAAAAAAAAAAAAAGTTCGCCTGCTTCCCTTTGAGGGTGGCCATTTGAATTCTTTTGTTCTCCGCGGCACATCTCCAGCTGTGTGTACCGTGGAACACAGTTTAAGAAACACTGCTTTGTTGTCTTTCTGGATACAGAAGTTAAGTTGGCTGGTTTGTAACAGTGTTCTGTAAATCTATGATTCTATCTGCTAGACACCGCAATATGCTAGTCTCAGAAGGGTAGCTGTGTTAGTTGTAACTTTAAAACATTGAGTAGTCTTGTGGCATCTTAGCCCTAGTCTACACTAGGACTTTGTTTCAAAATAATCCCACCAAGCTTGAATTTATAAGCAGAGCGTCCTCACTGCTAAACCCATTAGTTCAAAAAAACAGGCTGCTTAATTTGAAATTTGTACTCCTGCTTTTCATCAGGAATAACACTAATTCCAAAATAGTTATTTTGAAATAATGGTAGCGTGGACGCTACGGTGCCTCTATTTTGAAATAATTACTCCCCAGAGTAATACAAACTAATTACTTCTCAGTGCTTTCTGGGGCTCTTGAGTCCCAGGCTGCTTGTCCATATTAACAGAGCCTGCCTTGCACTGATTTTGAGGCTTCCTCGTAGCATGGACACTCTAGTTCAAATTTGTTAAATTGGGAGTTAAGTCAAATTTACTAATTTTGAAATAGTTTCCTAGTGTAGACATGGCCTTAGAGACTAGCAAAAATATATAATGAAGTGCGTTTTGCCCACAAAAGCTCATGATACTATATATTTTTATTTTAGCCTTATTGTCACAGGACTACTTGTTTCACATATACAAGTCTTTGAATTCTCCCTAGTCCTAAAGTAGCTCTTACCTCTAACACAATGGGCTCATGATAAAGGTGGCTGAATGCCTTCCCTAGAGAACTGGATAGTATACCTGCTTCTGTCAAGAGCTTCTCTGTGATGTTAGTTAGGTCACTTAAATCAGACTTCTTAAAGTTGTCTTTTGTTTTCTGGGTGTCTTGTTCAAATCAGACCCCAGGGTCTCAAGCGCTGAGCAGAGCCATCTGAGCTGAAAAATTTAAAGAAAATTGAAATGTTTATCCATGGTCAAAAATATCTGCAGTTTTCACACTGTTAGAGTATCTCACAACGGAAACTGCCAATCTCAGGTCAAACTGTCAGAATACAGAGGAGACATCACAAACTGGTGATATATTAGTCTACATTAGATTTCACTAAGCCAATAACACGTGCATCCTGGATTACTATATTAGTCTTACCTTGGAGTCACAGTTTCTTCAGGCGCTCTAGTGCATATTACCACCCAGGTAAACTAAATGGGATGAAAGGTATTACAGTGGAACCTCTGAGTTATAAACACACCCATTTGGAACCAGAAGTATGCAATCAGGAAGCAACAGAGACAAAAACTGAAAACAAGTAAAGTACTGTATTAAAGCTAAATTATTATAAAAATAGACAAAGCAAAGCTGTAGCCAGTCGATATTCAGTTCTGAACTTTTGAAAGAACAGTCATCACATTCTGTTCAGAGTTATGAACAACTTCCATTACCAAGGTGTTGGTAATTCTGAATTTCTTTTGTACAATAGAAATCACCTCACGTTAGGTTGCTCCTAATCCAAGAGGATTGGTCAGTTACCCCAGGTCAGTGGATACTCATGATTTCACACCAAAAACAACACTGGCAGCCAATTTGTTTACTAAACTAACTAAAGATGTATTACCTAAGAAATGAGAATAGTGATAGAGATGCAGCCGTGTTAGTCTGGTGTAGCTGAAACAGAAGACAGAACTATGTAGCACTTTAAAGACTAACAAGATGGTTTATTAGGTGTTGAGCTTTTGTGGGCCAGACCCACTTCCTCAGATCAACAATATGGTTGTGCTGATTTTCTTCCACATCTTGATCTGAGGAAGTGGGTCTGGCCCACAAAAGTTCATCACATAATAAACCATCTTGTTAGTCTTTAAAGTGCTACATAGTTCTGTCTTTTGTTTCAGCTAAGAAATGAGAGTTAGAGAGGTTAAAGCATCTACAACACATGAACAGGTGAGGTCAAGTTTGTAAGTTCAAAATAATAGGAGAGATGTAGTAATCTGCTAGTTTTCCAAAAGTCTTCTCAGAGGCTGTGTCTAAACTACATGGCTCCATCGACGGAGCCATGTAGATAAGGGCTGTAGGCACAGGGAAATGAAGCCGCGATTTAAATAATCGCGGCTTCATTTAAATTTACATGGCTGCTGCGCTGAGCTGACAAACAGCTGATCAGCTGTTTGTCGGCTCAGCGAGCTAGTCTGGACGCTCCCGCGCCGACCTGAAAGCCCTTTATCAACATCCCCGTTATGCCTTGTAGGATGAGGTTTACCGGGGATGTCGATAAAAGGCTTTCATTTTGACAGGGGAGCATCCAGACTAGCGTGCTGAGCCGACAAACAGCTGATCAGCTGTTTGTCGGCTCAGCGCAGCAGCCATGTAAATTTAAATGAAGCCGCGATTATTTAAATCGCGGCTTCATTTCCCTTTGCCAAAAAAACAAATCTACATGGCTCTGTCAACGGAGCCATGTAGTTTAGACGTACCCAGAGTCACATGGGGTAAATTGGGCAATCTCTATCTACTTGTTTAATAATCTACCCTGCTAGACTCCCCTGGATCTATTCTTATATCTGTTTTCCCCAGAAAACAGTGTGTCCAGTGTCTCCATCACAGCATTGGCTTTTTCTTTGTTGACTAAATACAGACTGGGTGTGTGGATTTCCCGTTGTTGTGTACAGTGACCCATACACTCACATTAGCATGCTGGGGAAAGTGGGAAGCGAAGGGAAATCATTTACACTTCCCATGCTCCAATTCTGTTTTATGGGCTGTCTGGGTATAGAGATACACATGGTGCATTTAGATCAGGGCTGGGTAAGATGCAGCCCGAGGGCCGAATCTGGCTTGCCTAACAGTTTGATCCAGCGCGCAGACTGCATCTGGCTGCTTTCTATTTATATCCTGTTGCCCATGCCACCGAATTTCCAGGTGGTGGCTCAGGCAGCAGGATTCTATTTAAATGGCTCACAGTTCACGGTTATGGCACTACCCCTGCAGGAGCTAAAGCCATGAGCCTATTAAATAGCCTTAGTAGTCCCAAGCGGCTGCCAGGCAACATGGTAGTGGCAGAGCCAGGATCTGTGAGCTCTTTGCTGTGTTTTTAACACAGAGGCCAGTCCTCAGTCCCGCCCCTTCTGCCAAAGGCCCCTCCCCTTCTTGGTGTTGAGCTGGCCCATGACCGCATACCAAAATTAATTAAGCGTCCCCCCTGCAAAAATGATTGCCCACCCCTTATTTAGATACAGCAGTCAAAGCAATCTTTCATTAGTTTTCACGAAATTTACATACCAAACATCTCTTCTCGGCAGTAATATGTACTTTTGATCTTCAATTAACTAAGTACAGGGATATACATAATGTAAGGCAACCAACAAGTAAATGTAATTACTGGGCATGTGCCATATAAATGTAATGTCACAACACCTCCTTTTGTTCTGTTCTAACAAGTGAATTGGCCTATGCCTACAAGCCCACTTAACATTTTCTTTGCTATTCATACACAAGTGATTTGGCCTACAGCTTTGATCAGAGCTGATCTGTCAGCATCACAGGCAGTGCTAATCAGATTGTTTTTATGCTCAGATTGTGTCCTAAATGTTTTTCTTTGAGTGACAAAAATTGCCCCTCCTTTCTTTTCCAGCCAAAGAGAGAATAATGAGTAATTTGAAGAAGTTTGATGCACCAAAACCACCTCTTCTCCTTCAACCAGTGAAACCTCCTGTGCCTGTTATTTCCTCTGCCAGTCTAGTAAGTCAGAAAGAAGCAACACAGCTTGTACGCAGGGACCTTATCAACCTGCAGCAACATGCCAAGTAAGATTTAGCTATGTTTTTTCTGCTCTGCTGGTATGTTCAAATGACATCTGAAACAGCCTTCTTGTTTGTATTATTAGCATGATTAGAAAA
The DNA here is from genome assembly GCF_052426305.1 of Pelodiscus sinensis. Classification (NCBI taxonomy): domain Eukaryota; kingdom Metazoa; phylum Chordata; order Testudines; family Trionychidae; genus Pelodiscus; species Pelodiscus sinensis. The sequence continues at coordinate 119,791,389 of NC_143057.1, forward strand.
AACAGAACTCGATTCACTTATTACTGACCTAGTGTATGTTTTTTCTTGTAGGTTGCATGATTATGTAATTGATATAACTAATTTAGAACAAGAACTAACTACTAAGATTTCTTATGTACCCTGAAAAAGAGTGGAACAGTCACTTCATTCTAATTAAGACATAACCTATTCTTGCTCTAGCTTGTTATAGTCAGTAATTAGTTAATGAATCCTTTTACGCAAGTCATCCTACTGTGTATTCCATTTCTTGCAATGGAGCCTGCAAGAGGAAAATCTGACCTCAAGTGCTGGTAGCTTCATACATTGTTTTTGTATAGACTATTCTGTCACCATTCTCATAACAAAATGCAGCTGACGAATGTTGAGTTTTAACTAAAGGAATAATAACCCTGTTTAGCAATTCAGAAACAATATTGACTTGGTCACATTTATAATATGCAAATAGATTAAAATCCAGACCAGTTATATATACTTATTGCTTTAATAGTGAAAATTTCACAAAGCTAATTAAATTATTGAGCCAAATCAGCAGAGAAGAATAATTTAATCAGAAAAATGTGAATGGTAATTGGGAAATCATTTAAAAACATTTTACTAGGTGACCAAAAAAGCCACAGTCTTTGAGGCCATATTGGGTAAAACAAAACAATGCAAAAAGCCTGCTTTAGAGGAGAAATGAAGGCAAATGGAAAAATTGAAGAAAAAACATGAGAGAAGAAATGAGAGATTGATAGTAATGAATATAAATCAAAAGTTGGTAATAGTAGACAATTGACATGGGAAGCAAAGGACTATAAAGAGAACTCCTATGACAAAGGGACTGCAAAAAGAATTTTTAGAGCAGCGGGGAAGTTCCAGAAGAAAAGCTGATGTGACAATTAAAAAAAAAAAAAGGTTAACAGAATGGTCAAGGCAATTATAGGCTTGTCAGTCTGACATCAGTCCTGGGCAGAATAAGGGAGCGGTTGATACAGGACTTGATTAATCCACTATGGAATTGCTAATCATTGTGGATTTAGGGAAAATAGATCCTATAAAACTAACTTGCTGTCTGCTTTTTGTGTGGGAGAGGCATGAGATTACAATTTTCGTTGATTAGAACAATAGCGTTGATGAAATATAGTTAGACTCTGACTAACTACTGCACATTTTGATTAAAAAAACACCTGGAATTATATAAAATTACAGGGTCCACATTAAATGGATTAAAAACTGTCTGATAGGTCTCAAAATATAATTCTTAATGGGGAATCATCCTCAGGCAGATTTTTCTGGTTCTTGCCCCTATACGCCTTAACATTTTATCAATGGAAGAAAATATAAAAGCATTACAGATAATATTTGCAGAGAGCACAAAAATTGGGGGAGAGGTAAATACGAAGAAAAGTCACTGATACAGAGCAATCTGGATCACTTGGTTAAGTGAGCACCGGCAGCATATTTGCACAGCTCAGTGTACCTCTTTTTCACTGTCGCCTTGCTGAAACGCTGCAGGGCTCCAGCACGTGGAGCTTCCCCCTCCTGCCAGGTCTCCTGCGCACACCTCTCCCGTGTGCAGGAGAGGAACCAGAAGTATATGGATGCACTGCAGGGGAGGCTGAGGGAAGTTTTTAAAGCTGCCCCTAGGGTCCCCCACAGCATTTCATAGCCACTGGAACTGCTGAGGGCTGGATTAAATTGTTTGTTTGGCAGGCCAGATACAGCCCGTGGACCAGAGGTTCCCCACTCCTGATCTAGAGTGATAGTAAAGTACCTTTTTCTTGTAAAACCCATAATCCTGCAGTCATGGTATTTCATGCTGTTAAAATTTCTAATATTCAGCTTTGTACTAAAGGTTTTGCCAATTTCTTGTTTATATTTTGCAGAATTGCAGCTTTCCGGGAGACCCAGCAGGTTGCTCTTGACAGTGAAATATTGGACACGATGCCCAAACTCTATGTCAACAGGGAAGACCAGATTACCTTTGAGCTGAAGTGTCCGGGTACTTCAAATAAGAGCTGTCAGGGTGCAGCCCTTGTCACGGTCCAGGTTAGAGGTCTAATTTCATATCCTCCAGCTTGGTGGTCCCAGAACTTTTGAGAATTGCTCCCACCTTTACCCTGTCTGCACACCCTGGAGTCAGAGTGGCCACAATGACATGGACACAGAGTCAACCCTACTAGTTCTGGTGCCCTACAGAACCTGAGCACCAGTATCCCTTCAGTGGCAGAGTCACCTGTAAGCTGTGCGCATGGGCAGCTGCTCAGGAGAGACTCAGATGTCACCCAGCTGATTAGCAGAGTGCTCACAGCTAGTTTTTTTTGTCCCTACTGGTGGTGCACATTTGTACATGCCTTGGTGCACATCATAATTTATTCTGCACATGTATAGAAAAGACCAGAGGGAACATTGCCCAGTGGGAGGAGGGCGGCCATTCTGGGGGTGAAATAACTGTGCTTGGGATAGTGTGTGTGTGCAGTGGGGGAGGGACAGGCCGAGAACTGTGGGGGGCAGGATCTGGACAGAGAGTTTCTTAGTCTGTTCTAATAGTTTAGGCTTTAACCATTTAGTTATTGATATTTAAATATACTAACTAGAGGGTGAACCTTCCTGGTCTTGCACCCTGGGGAACTGACCAGTCTCAAACCAGGGAATTTGCCAAACCAGGGCAAGTCAATGCTACCTGGGGTTCCCCTTTCCTCCTGCTGTCTGGGGTGCCACTTCTGCCTAGGACTCTGCTTTTTCCAGGCTGCCCTGATTTCCCCCCACTTTCCCCCAGTGGCTGGGGGCTCTTATTTCTCCTGACCTCTGGGCGCTCTGCTTTCCCTTGGAGGCTCTGCTGTGCCAGGGGCTCCATTGCTTCCAGCCACAGGGGGGCTCTGCTGCTCCCCACTCCAAGGGCTTCATTTTCATCCCACAGCCAGAGTCTATGCTGGCCCATCCCTTCTCCACAGCGGCGGCCGTGGGATCTGCTGCTCCCTGCCACTGGGGGCTCTGCTTTCCCCACTACTTTGGCAGTGTTTCTGGCCCCAGCCTGTTGGTTTGTCCCTGTGAATGCTCCAGTAGGGTTGCCAACGATCCTGGACCAGGGGTGTTGCTGAACTAAGGAAGTCCAGATCAGAGAGGTTCAACCTGTAGCAGAACATAAATTATATTACCACATGATCATTAACTGTGGGAAAGGCCAAGATGTGTCCACTTGATTCTATAGATTCAAGACATGCCCTAGACCCAAAATCAGGAAGTCCTCTGTCTTCAGGGCCTTGCTGCTGGGTACCAGTTTCTTTTTACTGTTTGTTGTGAGGGAAGGGAGAATTTTAGAAAAACTTGTTTTATATAAAAAACAGGACTACGTTGTTTTAGCTACACCAGGCTAACACGGCTACATTTCTATCATTGTTTTATAAAAGTCCTTAACTTTTAGTAACTGGTTCTATCTCCCTTAGTTTGAAGGGAAGCATAAAAATGAAGCAGTCAGCCAGCAACTTCATGCTTTGCGTAAAGAAGTAAAACTACTGCAAGCAGAAGCCACAAAGCCACCTTCTCTGAGTATTGTGGAATTGGCTGTACACGTGGAAAACTTTATAACGTAAGTTACAGTTACTGCAATGCATAATAGTGTTTTACAATAAGAATTTGGCTTTCTCATTGTAAAACAGGCAAAATTGGAAAAAAGGCAAAATCTGTTTCATGCTTTTGCAATGCCCACCAATGTAAGTCATGAGCAGGGTTTGGACCCTCAGGCTTACTGATTCATAACACAAACCTCTGTCATGTGAACTCTGTGTTTTGCAGCAGTAGTAGACTCTTAACCAGCCCCTAGATTTGCACTTTTATTGTACTCTGCCGCAGTATAATTATTGGTTTCTAATTCATTTGCTAAAGCAAATCGCAGCACTTTTTGTGCAATGACACTGGTGCAATAAATATCACAGCAAAATTTTACAACATTTAGATCTTCCATGAACTAAAAATAGATGTTTATAATGTCAGTGTTTATGGACTCAAGAATGCTTTGATACTCAGGACTATGGTTTCCTCCAGCCTCTTTGACACCAGCTTTCCAAAACGTTTGAGTGCATAATGCAATGGAAGAGGTCTTTGTAATTCAGTCTGATGATGACTGAATTAATAGGAAGTATACCTCCTTTTGAAAACCTTGTTGCCCTGCATATCCTATATAGTGTAGTTCTACTCTGTCAAGTTTCTGTAAAAGTTGGTTTGTATCTTAACTGATTCCATAAAAACTATACAAATGTTTTTCTAAATTCCAGTCCTGCACGCTCACTTTAGGATTCTTCTTCCAGATTGTCATAGGTAATGCATTCTGCAGGCAAACTTAATCCTTTGCTTTATACCTATACAACTCCATTGTCTTGTCATATTGCCTGTTGTGATACTGGTGCAGTCCCATTGACTTCAGAGTGTTTGCCAAGCTGTGGCTTATTGGAACTCAGTAAACAATTCTGTGGATGATGCACAAGAACAGATTCCTAGTTTCCAACGCAAGTCATCTAGTCTGACTTCCTCTATAACAAGGACCATAGCATTTTCCCAAAATAATTCCTAAAGCTGATCTTTTAGAAAAACATCCCGTCTTGATTTAAAAATGGCCAGTGATAGAAATTCCACCATGACCATGGCTATATGTGTTCCACCGGTTAATAACCTCACTGTTAAAAAACTGACTCCTTATTTCCAGTGTGAATTTGTCTAGCTTCAATTTGTAGCTTCTAGCTTGTTGGCTTATGTTATATTTTTTCTGCTGGATTGAATTAACTCAAATATATTCTCCATATAGATTATGGTGAAATCTTTCCTTAAACTTCTCTTTATTAAGCTAAATAGATTGAACTCCTTGCATCTAACAAAAGGCAAAACTATGTAGCACTTTAAAGACTAACAAGATGGTTTAATAGGTGATGAGCTTTCATGGGCCAGACCCACTTCCTCAGATCATATTCTGGAAGAGAATTGGCATGACCATATATTCCAAAGGAATACATCATACCAATTCTCTTCCAGAATATGATCTGAGGAAGTGGGTCTGGCCCATGAAAGCTCATCACCTATTAAACCATCTTGTTAGTCTTTAAAGTGCTCCATAGTCTGATCTTGCTAAAACAAAAGGAAAAACTAACACAGGTACCTCTCTATTACTATTCTTTGCATCTGTCACTTTTAAGGCATATTCTGTAATCCTTAAATCAGGTGTGGGAAACCTAAGGCTTGCCTGCATCTGGTCCCGGAGGCTGGATCACACAAAACCTACTAGCCTGGGCCCAACTGATTTTTCTGTGGGTCAGTGGCCTCTGACCCAAGAAAGGTTCCTCACACCTGCCTTAAATCATTCTTATAGCTCTGCTTTGAACCCTCTTCAATTTACCAACATCCTTCTTGAATTGTGGACACTAGCACTAGAGGCAGTAGCCACATCAGTGTCTGATACAGAGGTAATGCTGGAAATTTAAGGTTAACAAGTAAAGTGCAATAAAATCTTTTGGAAAATAAAATGGCTTTGTCTGACTCTTGTTACAGAGGGGGTCTGTCAAGATCTAAGGTGCTAATTCTACATACTGAAACCATTTTTCAAGGAACAGCCACTTTTAAAAATTCCTCCCAAACCAAAAGGCCTCCTTTTAATACATAAATACTAGCCATAGAAATGTGATTTTTGTTATGGATGATCATTTGAATATATATTACTAGTTTTATCTTCCGTTTTTTGCAGAGCCTTAATAAATATTTACAAAGTGCAGCCTTCATCTAGAATTCAGAAAGTTGGAATTAGTTTGTTCTTTGCAGTAATAGATTTTGTTTGTGATGAAACTCAACGCCATCCACCCACAAGGCAATTCTTTACCTCCTGCATCGAGATCCTAGGCCAAGTAAGTTCATTCTCTGTGCTCTAATTCTTCATGTTTTATAATTTTTTACTTCCATTTGCTTAGAGATATTTGAGATCTAAAATAAATACGGAAAAGTCTGGGAATTCATAGCTAACTATGCCACTCATTCTCCTACCAACATATTGTAAAACACCTCAGAAGTGTCACACATAAGCAGTTGAGACTAGCTATTACAGGCTCGTTGTGGGAAGAAAATGATTGAGTTAAGTAGTTAAGTCTGGATTTTCAGTTTGTCCTTTGAATTCCAGGTAGCTGCAATGTTTGCAAGGGCATTTTAGCATTTTGGTTCATTGATTGACTGTTCTCTTGCTTTAATGCATGTGGCCATCACCATACCTTTGTCACCATCCACTTAAACTGTTACAATATGCTTTATGTAGGCTACCAGTCAGAAGATACTGCTGGTGTAAAACGTAATTCTTGCTACTTGGTAGCGTTAAGTGTAGGGAGCGTATTATACCAGTGCTGCTTATGAACACCCAGGTGCAAATCATGGTGTTTGCTGATTTATTAAACCCAGCATAGTTTGGATTCTAGTACCACTTTCTTTATACACCACTGTGGCATTTTGAGGTCAGCTAATGTGTGCTTGTTAGCAGTACCTACATTTTAAATGAATGGTGACAGGAGGAAGGACTCTTGAATCAGGAATTACTTTGCTTTTGTTGTCCCATCTGAGACAGAATTTTTGACTTCTAAGACCTAAGTGTAAGACTTTTCTGGACACATGGGCTTTTGGTAAGGGCAGTGGTAGAACATGCTTATTTTACAAATGGATTTTGGAGGAGGGTGTTTCTGTTACTATGTTTGTTTGTCTGTGTTACTGGGAGCCCCGATCATAGTGCAGGATCCTAGTGTCTAGATTCTGGATAAAAAACAGAACAAAAAAGACAGTCCCAACACCAGAGAGTTTACAATCTCGGCTCAGTTTGTATTGAATTTTAAGAATACTTTTTATGCATGCTCAAAGACAGGTTGATGGTGTATTTAAATAGACGCAAACGGGGTTATTTGTTTTTGAGAGAATCCTAGTCCAACTGAATTCTCTATCCCCAAAAAGCCTGCTGTAAAGAGTGCAACTACATTCTCCAGGAATTATTTAATTACATGGTCTCTCTTTTAAGGTATTTATCAGCGGGACAAAATCTGAATGCAAATTAGTTCTTGAAACAATCCTACAGAATCGAAGACTCTGTAATCTGCTCTCTCCCTACTTCACTCCAGTTGCCTCTCCTGATGAATTTGTAAATCTGTATGAAAAAGTTGTGGTGTTTCTGGGTGATGACAACAGTGATGTTGTTTTCATGTTGCTGACAAAGGTAACATGCTCTTGAATGCTCATAAAATAGTGTTATCTGGGTTGTGTCTCAGGACTGTTTTCCTAAAGAATATTAATTGAGACTGATAGAGAAATAAATACAAATCTGACTTTTTAAAGTAGTAGTGATGAATTAGTTGTTAGGAGTATACTGCAAATACAGAACAGCTCTTAATGTGGCTACATTGAATTGGGGATGGATTTGAAGACTACATAGGGGACTATAAAGATACAATTTCCCGTCCCGTCATGGGCAGCAGCAGTACATGTTTTCCAGTGCTTCCCTTTCAGTATGACCCCAAGCTCAGAAGTAAGGCAAAGGAAGGTTTGGTCATCTTGGTGCCTCTGAAGAGGTAACCCCTAAGGGAGCCAGCCAGTCAGTCCCATTGTGACAGCAGTGTTAGAGACACAGACACATGGCCCTGGGAACATGTTGATTGCCCCAACGCACTTCATGGAGGCAGCCAAGCAACTACTGGGTGAACATTATGTTCAGTCACTACTGAGCTAGATTGGATTTGAACAGATAACCTGTAACCTAGACCAATACTGTGCCCATTTTCCAACTTATGAGCCATGCAGTCAGTCCCTCTTGTCCCTGCTCGTACTTTTAGAAGCCCCAATTAAACAAGGCACGTGATTTTCAGCATGGGGGTTATATACCTTGCTGAATCAGAACCCAAATCAGGACAATAAATTCCCAAGATTGGGCATTGGTATGTAGCCTTAGGGAGCTTGATTTTTGACCAGTGATAACATGAGCCTGTATGAAAAGGCTTTTCCTGATCTTTCTTGAAACAAAAATATCCTTTTTCTGTCTGAGCAAATCCTTTTTCCTGAAATTTAGCTCTTCAATTAACTCTGCTTTAATGCGCTTCCTTAAACACATACTGCCTCTCTTCTGTTTTAGTTTGACCTCGCACAATGGCTAAACCTCACTAAGCCTCCTCTAGCTGAACGTACCCGGCTTCTGGAGTCCATTCACTTGGCACTCAGCGCCTGTGGCCTGGAGCCTGAAGAAGACATTTTAATGCCATTTAATATTTTCTGCAAGCACTGGACATGTCTCCTCCAGTACCAATTCCCTGACCATTACAGTGACTTTCTAAGACTGCTCATGCAAAGTGAGTATCCGAGAGCACCAGAGCAAGTCTCATCTCTGGTTAATTTTGAAATAACTGGCATATTGAACTGTACTAGACTGCTTTCAGTGTTTGTAGTTCTAAAATTTTGGACTGGGGTAGGCAGCAGGATTGCAGTATAATTAAACCACTGCAAATACAATATGATTTTGATTTTTTTCACAGTTTAGTAAATACCAAGCTGTGTATATATTTTTCTGATAATCGTATGTTAGCCTACTGAAAAGCTATATTCTCCTTTGTATTGAGATCTGCAGATCTGGGGTGATAGATTCTCAGCTTGTGTTGTTGCAGGGAGGCAAAGCACAGCTTTCTCTTACTGGAAAAGCTGGAATGTTTCATATCACTGAGCCATTTTGCTATCAGTTATGTTGCAACGTGTTTTTAGACATCTTTGGTCTTGCAGTTAAAACTCTGGGCTTGAATCTCACCTATGCCATACATGTCCACAGTGACCTTGGGGAATTCCTTTATCTCACTATTCCTTAAATCCCCATATGTAAAATGGGGCGATTGTACTCCTTTTCATTCACCCATTGCCTTGTTTGTTAGGTTGTAAACTCTTTAAGGCATCATCTGGCTCTTACTATGACTGCATAATGCCTCCTGCAGTGGGCTCCTAAGGCTTTATAGACTGTAACAAACATAATATGAAATCTGAACATTAAAATACCCCCACATACGGGGAATGGCTTTAAAATCCTGAGATTCAAACAGCCATCTCTCACACAGTTTTGTCATCTGATATATGTCATCAGAGAGTAGTTATTAATGGTTCACAATCCTGCTGGAAAGGTATAACAAGTGGGGTTCTTTAGGGATCAGTTTTGGGACCAGCTCTGCTCAGTATCTTCATCAACGATTTAGATATTGGCATAGAAAGTACGCTTATTAAGTTTGCAGATGATACCAAGCTGGGAGGGGTTGCGACTGCTCTGGAGGATAGGATCATAATTCAAAATGATCTGGACAAATTGGAGAAATGGTCTGAGGTAAACAGGATGATGTTTAATAAAGACAAATGTAAAGTGCTCCACTTAGGAAGGAGCAGTTTCACATATACGGAATGGGAAGCGACTGTCTAGGAAGGAGTATGGCAGAAAAGGATCTAGGGGTTATAGTGGACCCAAGCTGAATATGAGTCAGCAGTGTGATGCTGTTGCAAAAAAAGCAAACATGATTCTGGGATGCATTAACAGGTGTGTGGTGAGCAAGACATGAGAAGTCATTCTTCTGCTTTACTCTGTGCTGGTTAGCCCTCAGTTGAAGTATTGTGTCCAGTTCTGGGCACCGCATTTCAAGAAAGATGTGGAGAAATTGGAGAGGGTACAGAGAAGAGCAACAAGAATGATTAAAGGTCTAGAGAACATGACCTATGAAGGAAGGCTGAAAGAATTGGGTTTTTTTAGTTTAGAAAAAAGAAAATTGGGGAGGGACATGATATCCGTTTTCAGGTATCTAAAAGGGTGTCATAAAGAGGAGGAAGAAAACTTGTTCATCTTGGCCTCTGAGGATAGAATGACAAGCAATGGGCTTAAACTGCAGCAAGGGAGGTTTAGGTTGGACATTAGGAAAAAGTTCCTAACTGTCAGAGTAGTTAAACACTGGAATAAATTGCCCAGAGAGGTTGTGGAATCCCCATCTCTGGAGATATTTAACAGTAGGTTAGATAAATGTCTATCAGGGATGGTCTAGACAGTTATTTGGTCCTGCTGTGGGGGCAGGGGACTGGACTCGATGACCTCTCGAGGTCCCTTCCAGTCCTAGTATTCTATGATTCTATATGCATCAATCTAATGGCAGGCTCCCATGGCTAATACTAGGGCAGAGAAATGAAAGTAACCATTATGATTTTAATGTACTTTTCCTAAATAAAAAGTAGCACCCCTTTCTGGTTGTCCTAAGGTTCTTCAGAGCAGCTGCTGAGCCCTGACTGTTGGAAGGCATTGCTTAAAACTTTGGGCTGCTGTTACTCAGAGACTGAACAAAGGGGCAAGGACGACTCCTCTAAGAGTGCAGTACCGCAAAGCTCTGCAAAAATCCTTCTGTCTGCACAACAGGTAGGAAGCTTTCTGGCTGATCTCTGGCGTTTACTGTAATTTTCAGCTGAAATCCATCCCTATTACTGAACAGCAGGATAGCACTGCAACGCTTTCTGCCCTGAGTTAGTATCCTTCTAGTTTCATTCAGAGCTCTCCACTCTCTGCAGGTCACAGAGACAATAGAATGGCTTGGCAAGTCTTTCTGCAAGCTGCGCTTAGCTTCGTTGGATTTCAGGAGCTTTGGCTTGTTTTCAAAGTGGAGTCCCTACATAGCTGAAGTGAAGACATTGCTGGAATATCTTGTGAAACGGCTTATTGATGCCGAGTTAATCGGTTTAGTACAGGAACCAGTAGGCAGCAACAGGATTCTAGCAGGTAATGTGCATAAAAGCAAACTATTTAAAGAGAAAAGATGGATAGCCGCAATCCAGTGGTTTAAGATTTTCTGTTGAAGACCTTTGCACTTGTAAATACAATAGATACCCAGCCTTACAAAGATCTTAGCTATGGCTTATAAAATGTGCAAGAATTTAGCTTAGCACCCCAAAGCCAAGCTTCTTAATGAGACTAATTATCTGTAGCTACAGTCAGTGAACCCAGGGAACAAAATCAGCCTGCACTTATCCAGAGTTTGGGAAATTCAGGTTGATCTGTATTTGGCACTTAAAAAAATAGGGCAATGTATCGTGGCAACACTGTCTTCAGTGCTTCACATTGCAGGGATATTGTATAATATCTTCGCCTCTGTACTTAACGTGATGGGAGAAATCTGGATTTACTGCATGAGCTATGTGCCCTGGTCCCAGATTCTCTTCATATTCATATATGCCGTCTCCATTCAGAGAAAGAAGTGTGGCATTGTGTCCTGAACACATGAGCAGGAACTAGATTCCTCAGTTCTGACAGAGCCCTTTTTTGCCTTTAGGCAAGTCCCTTCACGCCTGTAATTCAGTTGATCTGTAAAAATAGTCTTAATATTTACCTGGCTGGGATTGTGAGATTTAGTAAGGTAATGTTTGTGAAGCCATTGGAAAATGTAAAGTACTTAAGAATTTGCCCATACCAAACTGATTTAATCTGTTTTGCACCTCTTTTGGAGGAAGAGGTTAAGATCTTTTGTCCAGGTTTGGTGGCTCTGTGTAACTTGGTTACATTAATCTGAAAAAGTGGGCCCACGAAAGCTCATGATACCATCTACATGTTTCGTTAGCCTCTAAGGTGCTGTAAGACTATTCCTTTTTTTAATGTTTTGGTTACTGTCATTATACTTGAGTAACAAAGCTGTGTTTTTTTTAGTGGTGCAGTCCTTGCATTCAACCATCACTGAGCTCTTTAAACCATGGATTCTGGTGTTAAATAAAGATGATGCCAGGTAAACAATAATTCAGTTATATTTTTCATAACTAGCAGGCAGTGCCCCAGGCTTGCTATTATCACCTACCCCCCTCTGTCTGGCCACTTTTGCAGCCTGAGTGTGTGATGACATCATTCTGTTGCCCGGCAGGAAAAACTAGATCTACACAGATTATATGAATTGTTGCTCTTAAAGGGGTATTTTTTCAAAGCGATGGTATCATTGTAATCCTCTGTTTAAGCAGCAAAGCTGCTTACAGTTTAGAGTCATGTCACTGAACAGTTGTGGAACAAAACAATGAACTCAATAGAACATGGCTTTTTATTTAAATTGTTTTAAGGAATTGCACTTAATTTAGAAAATTGCTTGGTGAGAGTCACACATTCCAGTCAATGTTTGACTTGAATTTTGAATAAAACTTGAAAAGACATCTAGCTTATCAGAAGCATGTTGAAAAAGCTCCCACAGACTAAATAAACTACCTTAGTTGGCTGCCTTTAATTCAGTCTTGGACTAGTAGAAAGGAGCACTGTCAGATTGAGGGGGCCCGGGCAATATTGATTTGCCAGTACCTTGCTACTGTCATGACAAAAGATATTTTGCCATAACGGGACAATCCTTTCTGGATCTTATACACTTGACCCAGCACTGGGATGAACCATAGATGAAAAAAAGAAAAACATAGATGATGGCATTTAGTAGCGGACACAGATTAAAAACTGGCTTCCTAACTACAGTAAACTTCCGATAATCCGGCACCTTTAGGACCCATCGGGTGCCGGATTATCAGATATGCTGGACTATTGGAAGGGGGGGGGCTATGAGGGGTCTGGGGTGGGGGGTGCCACCCCAGACCCCTCATAGCCCCCCCTTCCGATAGTCCGGCTCTGCCCCAGGCGTCCCCGATTCAGCCGCTGCTAGTCAGTTTCAGCAGCGGCTGAATCGGGGACTTCTGGGGCAGAGAAGCTGGGGTGCTGCCGGGTTGGTCCAGTAGCGCGCTGCTCTTCGGCGCTGCGAGACGAACCCAGTAGCACCCTATCTAGCCCAGTAGCCTGTCTGCTGACAGTGGCCAACACCAGCTACCCCGGAGGGGATAGACCGAAGACAATGACCAAGCCATTTGTCTCATGCCATCCATCTCCAGCCTTCCACAAACAGAGGCCAGGGACACCGTTCCTATCCCCTGGCTAATATCACTCCATGGACCCAACCTCCATGACTTTATCTAACTTCTCTTTAAACTCTGTTGCAGTTCTAGCCTTCACAGCCTCCTGTGGCAAGGAGTTCCACAGGTTGACTATTTGCTTTGTGAAGAAGAACTTTCTTTTATTAGTTTGAAGCCTGCTACCCATTCATTTCATTTGGTGTCCTCTAGTCCTTATATTATGGGAACTAATGAAGAACTTTTCTTTTTGCACCCTCTCCACACCACTCATGATTTTATAGACCTCTTATCATATTCCCCCTCAGTCTCCTCTTTTCTAAGCTGAAAAGTCCCAGTCTTTTTAGCTTCTCTTCCTGTGGGACCTGTTCCAAACCCCTAATCATTTTAGTTTCCCTTTTCTGAATGCTTTCCAAGGCCAAAACATCTCTTTTGAGGTGAGGAGACCACATCTGTACACAGTACTGAAGATATGGCGTACCATAGTTTTATACTTTCCCTCCTTCTTCTTCCCCTGGCTTCCCCCTTCCAGCTCCCTCCTCCCAGGTTTCCCCCTCCCCTCTCCCACACTCTCTCTTCCCCTCTCCCACCTCCTTTTCCCAGTCTTCCCAGAGGTTAATCCCCCCTCTCCCCCCCAGTTTGTTAAATAAAGAGAGTTTCTATTTTTGAACATACGTGTCCTTTATTTTTTACATCAGAAAAGGGGCTAGGGAGGGGTAAGTGGAAGGAGGTGAGGGAGGAATGGGGTACAAGCCCCCGATGGGGAGGACTGGGGTGGCTCTGCGGGCTCCTCGGGGTGGAAGCTCTCCTGCAGGGTCTCCTGGATCCTGACAGCCCCCCGATTGACTCCCCGGATGGCAGCCTGCGGCAAGTGCAGCCGGGCTGATGGCCGAGTGCTGTGATGTGCCGAGTGTGGGCACTCAGGGCACTCCAAGACAGGACTGCTTTGCTGTCCCTCATCGAGGTAGACAAGCAAGCGGGGAACCCTGAGAACTGTCTGGCCGGGGTGGGGGTCGGGTCCCTTTAAGCACAGCCGTCGGCTAGCCTGAGGCAGCAGCTCCATGCTCTAAGTCCTAACCTGATGCCCTGCCGGTACCTGTTCCGGCCAGCCTTAACTTCGGTTCAGGGTCCACTCAATGTGGACATGCTAGTTCAAATTAGCAAAACGCTAATTCGAATTAGTTTTTAGGTCTAGATGCACTAGTTCGAATTACCTTAGTTCGAATTAACTAATTCGAAATAAGTTAGTTCGAATTAGTGCTGTGGTGTAGACACACCCATACTGATGTCTCCCAAGTGGCTTTTCTGTAAGAAATCCAAATGCCAACTGTAGTTTAAAAAAAAAAACCCTATTGGTATGAATCATCCCTAGCATTATACCTGATGTGGAATATGTGCTTTCAAATACATCTCAGAGTTTTCCCTCGGAGAAGCACTTCTCATGTTAACAAATTAGGTGCAGTTTCCTTTTAAATCCTAAATCTTTTTTAGCTGTGAATATATTTCCCATGCATAATTGAAAAGTTGAATATTGCTTGATTATTCTCATAGACTCATAGACTTTAAGGTCATAAGGGAGCATCTAGTCTGACCCCCTGCACAATGCAGGCTACAGAATCGCACCCACCCACTCCTGGAATAATCCTCTCACCTATATCTCAGATATTGAAGCCTTCAAATAGTTTAAAGACCCCAAGATGCAGAGAATCCTCCAGCTGTGATCGGTGCCCCATGCTGCAGAGGAAGGCGAAAAAACTCCAGCGCCTCTGCCAGTCTACCCTAGAGGAGCATTCCTTCCCGACCCCAAATATGGCAGTCAGCTGAACCCTGATCATGTGGGCAAGACTCACCAGCCAGACACCCCACCCAGGAAAAGTTCTCTGTAGTAACTCCTATCATCCTTCTGTAGGTTGGCACTTGTAAAAGAGATCTGGCTCAGGTGACTAGATCGTACATTTACAGGTTTGACACTATCTACTTGGGTGTAAATAGAGATATTAACAGTTTCCCCAGCCTTTGGTATTCAGATTTACACATCAAATACTATGACTGGGACACATCCAGCCTGATTTAATTAGCTTCATTAACACAGGTCCTACAATTGACTGGTAACTGCTTTTGCTGTTATATATACTCTGGATTCTATAATTTCCACTCCAACACATCTGATGAAGTTGGTTTTACCCACAAAAACTCATGCTTTAATATGTTCGTTAGTCTCTGAGAGGGTGTCTACACAACATCCCAAGCTCGAAATAAGATACACAGTTTGCATAACACAAATTGCATCTCTTATCTCAAATCTATTTCGAAATAGCTTATTTTGAAATTTGGTTCATCTACACAGTGCCAAATTTTGAATTAACGTACTATTTCGAGCCATTCCTTATCCCTCATGCAACGAGGTTTACCAGGATGGCGAAATAGCGCATCTGTTATTTCGAAAAATATTTCAAAATAATGGGCAGCTTGTGTAGATGCGGGGTAGCTATTTTGGGATACCAGAGGCATCCTGAAATAGCTGTGCAGTGTAGACAGGACTGCCACAGGAGTATTCTTTGTTTTTAGGTAGTACTTTGTGGACCTCAAAGGTCGCTTTACTACAGCCCCCAAATGTGTACCTGTTCCATGCAAGGAATGGATGAATGTAGAAGGTTGAGTTGGAATGGAATGCACACGCTTGTAATATTCCCGTCCAGGTGCCATTCATATGCTAGATTGGCATGTGTGGATATTTCTAAATTATATAAATCTTTTTTCCCTGTGATGTCTTGTTAAAGTCAATGATACAACTTCATTGTTTGTGTTTTTGAAGTAAACTGCAATGCTACCCCTGGTTGGAGAGTGACACTCCTATAGCTGCCAGCATGGTTCACTTGTTCACAGACTGTATAGAGGTTTTACACCAAAGCTTTAAAGGTAGGTGAAATCCAGGATGTATGCAATCCTTGTTTCTGCGCAGTTGCACTTTCTGCTCTAGCAGCTCAAACAGTATTTTGGGTGGATGTGTTTGATGGGTATGAGTTTCTAGCCAAGCTTATAACCTTTTGTTACAAGCGCTGTCCTCTGACTCATTCATGAAATGAGAAGGGGTTTGGTGGCATGGACAGAGAAGATGGGGTAGATTTTTAGAAAAGTTAGAGAGGGTAAAGTAAAAGTTTTGGCAAAGGGCCTGGATGTGTGATGAGGAGAGGAGGGATTTAAAACCAACCAAAATATTTCTAGTTGCAGAAGCAAATGCACTTTGGGGAACTTCCTGTCTTGGTCAGAATCATTAACAGGTATTCTCAAATAACAGATATTGCTGCATTCTTGAATACCCCACTAGAAGGCACTAAAGGTGCTGCAATGCCCAGATTGGTTTTCTGAAATTTTCATTACTCATTTGAGAATTGGGAGGGTTCAGGATTAGCAGGGTGGTTCATGGGCACATGTCATGAAGGTGGCAAAGCAGAAGGCTTAACAGGGTAGTGATTCAGGTGTTGTCATTAGGTGAGGGCTGGGAGTCAGAAGGGTTTGGGGCAGGTTTTGAGTGATTAGTGTTTCCTGTTATGGGATTCCTGGCAAGCCATTGAATGAGAGAGGTCTTGGGTATGTGCAAGGACTGCTGGACACATGCATACAAGTGTTTCTGGGTCCGAACCATAGCAACATGGTAATTTTACAAGGACATTCCAGTTGGACAGCCACAGAATAGATGGCAGCAGCTCTAGGTAAAATAGGGGTCTTGTTTGTTTCAAAACTTTGTGCGTAACTATACTGCTGATGGAAGGAACGCGATTGAGCATCCTGAATACTCAACTCCTCTGTCTGTCAACAGTGCACATTAGTCTACTAGTATCTTTCAACCCCTCATCTGGAGAGACAACATTTGTCCTGGTGTTTTTACATACATCTAAATGCTTGTCCACTAGCAATGGAGCTGTCATCACTAATCCATATTACATGTGCCACTGAACAGCCATCGCACATTAATAACTTGCAGTAACGGAGCTGAATTCAGACTCGTGACAGTAGAAATTCAAGAAAAATATCTTGTGATGCCTTTGACAGTTTCCAAATTCTTGAACAGTTTTGAAAGGAGTCACAGAACCAGTTAACTACTTTCAGAAAGAAGTGTATTATAACCATGGATCCTAGTTTTCCAGTAAGAAATACATAAAAACCTGTATTTCTGCAATTAAAAAGAAATAATGAATTTTAGTCTCCCTAGCTGCAATATATATAGGTACCGGTTGAAGACGATGTTTTATGGATATATTTACAGTTGTAAAACATGGAATGATCCACACCATGCATTGTTTCTTTACTTGCTCCAAAAAGGTAGCCAAGTTAGTCTGTAACTAGAAAAACTTAAAAAACAATGAATAGTCTAGTAGCACCTTAAAGACTAACAAAACATGTAGATGGTGGTATGAGCTTTCGTGGGCACAACCCAGTTCCAGTCATCTGAAGAAGAGGGTTATGCCCACGAAAGCTCATAATATCAGCGACATGCTTTGTTAGTCTTTAAAGTGCTACCAGACTATTCATTGTTTTTTTAAATGTTTCTTTACTGTTGTTGATAGCTCTGCTGTTTCCACCTCTTGTTTTTGTTTCCTTTCTTTCAGTTTGGTTAGTGCTTTCTATGTGTTCTACAGCCTTGCTACATGCAGTACAGAACAGCAGATTACCGTCAACATGAAATTTGTCCTTGCAAAACTCAGTGACATGATCTTTAGGAGTGATTTTTAAAGTTTTTGGCATTTTATTCATACATTTATTTACATCTGTAGTGAAATTTGAGATGCATTAAAATATAAACCTCTACATGCCATTGAATAACCTCTATATGCTTAATTTATTAGACTATATTTAGCTATGGAAATTTAAAGTGCATTAAAAAATTAACCACAAGAAGGGGCAGTTCTGCACATTAAGTGACACTGGTACGTTCAGTAAAATGTAATGAATAGTTAATGTATGTTTTTATTTGTTCACACAATATAAAAACTAAAAATGTTCTGGAAAATGCAAATTCTACATTTTCCTATTGCAAACAGATTTCTAAGATCCCTAATTATAACTCTTGTTGTCCAGTTAACTTTTTTTTTCAAAGTAAATGATGTTCAGTAGAAGAATAGAAATAATATTAGAATAAGAATATTAGAAAATATTCTTATATATTTTTTGTATTAGAAAAATAAGAATAGAAATAATAGAAATATTCCTGAGTAATAGAAACAAAGAAAGATTAGAAAATGTCCTTTTTCTTTAAATGTTATGTCCTTGGAAGAACTTATACTCACTAAATGTCCCCTTTATAGTCAGATTTGTCCCTGTTTGGCTAGATTTCCCAGGAGCTGTGTTTTAAATGGACTGTTTCCTTTTAATCTAGATAAGTTGTTGCCAAGCCACCGTGGGGCTCTCTGGTTACATCTGATGCATTATTGTGACTCATGTACAGCTCCCAAAATGCCAGAATTTATTCTCTATACTTTCCATGCTGAGTTCAGCAGACTTCCATGGAGAGAGATGCACCCAGATCAGATGCTTATGGAAGAATTCTTTAAAGTAAGCACCTAATGCGTATTGAAATAAGACCATTTATATTTCAGTTAATTCTGTCTTTGAAATTAAATGGATGTGTGCTTCCATTTGTTTAGCCAAAGAGTACATCAGATCGGCTTATTGTAGAATCTGCAGGTTGCTAATACAATATATTATTTATAATTATTAATAATATAATAATTCCATAGCATGGTATTAAAACCGTGGAATTCATTTATGCTGATATGGCCATCAGCAATACTATCAGAGCCCCTGCATTATCTATAGCCCACTACAGTAGTTGGGCATCTCACAGCCTTTAATGTATTTATCCTCAACCTCTTGGATGATTGAGCCCAAGTCTCCCCTGGCCCAAGCTCTAACCACTTCATCACTTCCTTTCCTCCAGTATTATTTATTTGCATTGTGAGTAGTGCCTGTATACCAGGGGTGGGCAATAATTTTTGTCCAAGGGCCACTTCAAAATTTTTTGAAGGAGCTCTGGGCCACCCTGGAAGGGGCGGGGCCTAAACAGGCAGGGGTGGGGCCTAAACAGGCAGGGACAGGGCTTCCCCACCCCCATGCCCTGGAAGAGGCTTCCCTATCCCCTTTTGCTCACCCCCGATGTAAGCCCTAGTCATGAACTCATCATACTAGGTGTTGTACAAACACAGAACAAAACAATGGTCACTGCCCCAAAAAGCACACTATATGAAGAGAGACAATGGGTAGATACAACAGAAAGAATGGAGCACAGTGAAACAGTGCTGGTCAGCATGATAGGTAGTGGCCACCAGGGCCAGTCCTAAGCAATTGGTGGCCCGAGGCAAACCAGGTTTGCCTTTAGGGTTACAGATGGTTTCAAAAAAAGTTTATTAATCAAAGCAAAAAAAAAAAAAAAAAGCTAAGAAGGTTGGGCCAAAATGCGGTCATAGCCTTCCCCTAAGACCAGTTCTGGTGGCCACAGTGTACCAGCTGCCTATCCATTGTCACCAAGGACTGAGATATTAAACTTTCTTAGGTCTTATCTTCACGGAAGATAAAAATCATTCTTTCGGAATTTGATTTAGCGAGCCTAGTTAAGACTCGCTAAATCGAATTCAGAGGGTGCCCCCCCACTAGTGGCTAGTACTCCTGCTCTCTTGCCGCCAAGGTGCCAAGGAGGGCTTAAGGTAACTTCAGCTATGTATTCTATGCAGTTGGAAGTGCGTATTCTCAGCTGAGCTTCCAGGTTTAGTGTAGACCTGGGGTTAGAATTGATTTTGTCAGTACAGCTCTGATCTTCCAGGTACTTGCCCCATGAACAGTTTATAAAAGAATTTCTAGACAAGTGGGGAGCTTGAGAAAGAATGGTAATGTACTGAATGTTTCCCAAAAAGCTGACTCAATCATTTTGTTTTATAATGAATAATTAACATGACTCAGGGAAATAAGTATCTCTATGTACACAATGTGTGAAGTATCAGACCAGTATTATGTTAACTAAAATGATCACTGTACTTCCATTTTTAGTTGATTGCTTCTGATTTGCACCCTAGAATTATAGTACAGGTTGAACCTAAACTGGGACTCTCTGGTCCAGCAACGGACCACAGATGTTCTTGGACCAGAGAGTCCCGGTAGCTGGGAGTTTGGTGGCTGGGAACCCAGCTGTGCCGGGTACTGGTGGACCAATGGCTGAGAGGCTGGTGGCCAGACCCAGGAATGGAGCCAGGCAAGGGGCCCAGTGGCGGGGGGAGAGGGAGGGTCAGAATTGACCTTTTCTGGTCCAGAAAACTCCCTCGTTTGGGACCAGTCAGATCCCAAGGATGCTGGACCAAGGAGACTGAGCCTACACAGATGGTGGTAGGACTTCAGGATCATTCCTTGAAGGCCCTTCCTGCCTCCCTGTCAGTGTTGCATTGACCAGGCACATCTAAAATTGTTACAGAACTTTTTGGTCTTCCCCAAAGAGAGGTCCAAAATAGCCTGAATATTGCTCCTGGGTTTGGAATAGTCTGAATTTGGTAGCCTTCTGGACATACTGTGAAAGACATTTCTTTGACTGGGGTTTTGGGAGGGCTGAAGGTTATGCTTCCTGGATGATGAAGGGAATTCTTGTAGCTGTCTGGCTGATTTTAGGTACTCTTGAATAGATTATTTAAAGCTTCTGAGATTGAATTGTTTTATTAATGCTGTTAGGGTATCTAAAGTTATAGACAGTGCCTTTTTTAGTTATTTAAATCTAAATAAAGGTGTTTGTCTTCTCCTAGGTTGAAAGAGGCAGCCCGAAGAGTTGTTTCATATTCTTGGGTTCTGTTTTATGTGACGTAAACTGGGTCAGCGTCCTGTCTGATGCCTGGAATCCACAGCCCCATCCTGAAACACACAGTATGATTGTGTGCTTGCTGTATATGGTAGTCCTGTTGGCAAAGGAGGAGCAACTTATAAGCAAAGAGGTAATTTTGAAAAGGTCCAGAGATGGATCAGATTGCCTTGCATTCATTAATTTCTATATTTATTAATTGCCATTACCAGGCAAGCAAGTGTACTGTATTTAAGCCCTGCTTGAGCTGCAGCATGCTGGTAAAAATAAATTCCATGAATTATGTCCAAAACTGGGTACATTGGGTCTCTTCTAGATACATGTGTCCACTATCTGGAGTGGCTCTCAACTGAGAGTGCCTACTTCAGGGAAAACTATCAAAAACCAGGACAGACAGCCCAAACTGTCAGTGTTTTCTGTAATTAGATTTCATCAACCCACTGATAAATGTGAACTCCTGGAGCACTAGTCTTACCAGAGAGTCACAGACTGTCCCACCAGACTGTAGGGTCTATCTTGCCATGCAGACAAACTGAACTTTGTGATAAAAGGTCACTCAAAAACAAAAATCACATCACATCAGCTTTCTCCCTGCCTCAAGGAATCAGATCAGTTGGTACTCTAGGTCTTACCTCAAAGACAATGCCGGTAGCCAATTCTGTAGTAAACTAAGTAAAAGTTTATTGTCTATGAAAAGGAAATGAGTTATTGAAAGGTTAAAGTAGTTAGACTATAAAGGTTAAATCAGGTGACTCACAATTTCAAATAGTGGACTATGTAGCACTTTAAAGACTAACAAGATGGTTTATTAGATGATGAGCTTTCGTGGGCCAGAACCACTTCCTCAGATCAAATAGTGGAAGAAAATAGTCACAGCCATATATACCAAAGGATACAATTAAAAAAAAATGAACACATATGGAAAGGACAAATCACATTTCAGAACAGAAGGGGAATGCGGGGGGGGGGGGGGGGGGAAGGAAGGTGAATGCCTGTGAGCTAATGATATTAGAGGTGGGGAAGGGTAGATGTCTGTGAGTTAATAGTATTAGAGATGATAATTGGGGAAGCTATCTTTGTAATGGGTAAGATAGCTGGAGTCTTTGTTCAGCCCCCCGCGGAGAGTGTCGAATTTTAGCATGAATGCCAGTTCAGAGGATTCCCTTTCAAGTGCAGATTTGAATGTCTTCTGAAGTAGGATGCAGGTGAGTAGGTCATTGAGACAGTGTCCTTTCTGGTTGAAATGGCAAGCAACTGTTTTTTCTTTGTGATCCTGTCTAATGTCTGTTTTGTGGGCATTGATTCTTTGGCGAAGTATCTGAGACATTTGTCCAATGTACATAGCAGACGGACACTTTCGGCACATGATAGCATAGATTATATTTCTGGAGGCGCAGGAATATGTATTCTTGATCTTATAACTCACTTGGTTAGGCCCAATAATGGTGTCAGCAGAGTGAATATGTGGACAAAGCTGGCAACGGGGTTTGTTGCAAGGAAAAGTTCCAGGGTTGGTATTAGTGTGGTATGTCCTGTGGTTGTTGGTAAGAATCATCTTGAGGTTAGGTGGTTGTCTATAGGAGACTATGGGTCTGTCTCCCAGGGTATGTCTACACTACCCCGCTAGTTCGAACTAGCGGGGTAATGTAGGCATACCACACTTGCAAATGAAGCCCGGGATTTGAATTTCCCGGGCTTCATTTGCATAAGCGGGGAGCCGCCATTTTTAAAACTCTGCTGGTTTGAACCCCGTGCAGCGTGGCTACACGGGGCACAAACTAGGTAGTTCGAACTAGGCTTCCTAGTTCGAACTACCGTTACTCCTCGTGAAATGAGGATTAGAGCAGATGCGGTTGTATCGAAGGGCTTGGCTATAGATGATGGATCGTATGGTGTGTGCTGGATGGGAGCTGGAAACATGTAGGTAACTGTATGAGTCAGTGGGTTTTCTGTAGAGGGTGGTGTCTAATTTTCCATTGTTGATTTGTACTGTGGTGTCCAGGAAATGGATCTCTCGTGTGGAATGGTCCAGGCTGAGGTTAATGGTGGAGTGTAGGTTGTTGAAATCTCTTTTTTTTTTAATTGTATCCTTTGGTATATATGGCTGTGACTATTTTCTTCCACTATTTGATCTGAGGAAGTGGGTCTGGCCCACGAAAGCTCATCATCTAATAAACCATCTTGTTAGTCTTTAAAGTGCTACATAGTCCTGTATTTTGTTTCAGCTACACCAGACTAACACGGCTACATTTCTATCTCAATTTCAAATAGTGGCAGTGATGGAATAAACTGCCAGTTTCTCAAAAGTTTTTTCAGGGAACCCAGACAGTTTCTGGGGATCTCTCCTTTTGCATCCAAACAGAATCCAAACAATCCAGAGATGAAGGCTCTTTCCTTGAATTCATTCTACTTCTTTTCACAGAAAACAAACTGACAGTGACACAACCCAATGTGGTCTTTTCCTTCAATGATGGGCACAGAAGAATTCATTCTGAGTCTATTTGACCTCAGCTCATCACATATACTGACCACCTGCTTTGAAATAAGCCTTTTTTCCTGATAAAACTCTTTATTTGAGCTTTAGTTAAAGATGTATATGTTAAGCAAATATTTGCTATAACATGATGCTGGGGCACAAATGACTTGAAAGCAATGCAAGTTAAAGACCCATTCATTTTCATTATGGTTAAACACTAAATAAATACATGCATTTCACAATTTCTCTGACCTATGCTAATACACAAGTGAATTGACCTTTGACTTGAGCTAGCATCTGGCCTGTCAGAATCACTGCATTCATATCATTCCCATTAGCATAATGTCTTAGCACCTCACCATTGTACTGTGTTTATTCTCTGAACATGTCTATGAGGCCGAGAAGTGCTGTTGTGTCCATTTGACAGATGGCACCTGAAGCACAAAGATCATGCAGGAAGTGTTTAATGGGGCCGGAGTGCCAGGAGAGTGAGGTGTCTTAGTTGGGGGCCACATCAGTGAGGGTTGGTTTTTTTTTGTTTTCTCAGGGGGTTGCCCCACCTTTTGTGTGGCCCCCAACTAACATTTCTGTGGCTCAGTGGTCCCCGACCAAAAAAGGATCCCCACACCTGCCATAAATAAAGACAATGTTGAAATCTTTTGTGTTAGACGTAAATTAATATTTCATCTTATTTACAATGAATTTTGGTAAATTAACGTGATAAAGTTAAAGTGCTTAATCAATTTAATTATTTTGAATTTTGATTAATATAATATGACCTTTCTTACCAGTTATATGCTCCCCTTATGTTATAGCTGTGTATTTAAGTTTTTATGCTCCACTAGCTCAATATGAATAATTTAGTATTTAAGGTATTTAAAGGTAAGCAAAGGCATTTTGTCATTATGGGTGGCTAGCTGGTGGACTGCAGAAAGGTTTGCATTGAGCGGGGTGGGCCACAGGCTAAAATGTTTGAGATCCACTGTTCTACATCCTAGCCTCTAATCCACAATTGCCATTGTATTTTCCAACTTATTAAAGTTACTGGGATTCAGTATCCTAGGCAATCTCCTCTTAATGGTCTTCTGAATGTTTTATCTTTTCAAAGATCTTCTTTAAACTTCTAAAGATACACTTGTCAACTGCCTACAAAGATTGCTTGATATAAAACATATTGGAGCAAGGTTTATTAGCATGTTAACTATTTTCTCCCTTCAGTATTTTTCTCTGACTTCTTTACCTGAATGATAAGCTCTCATTTGAATCCTTTGTTTTAGAGAATGTCCTAAAATGAATCCAATGTGGCTGATTTGTTATCTCTAGTTATAATTATAATGTTCTTGTCTATCTGATTTCATTTGGGTTATTTCTAAGTAATCAGGTACCAGATTGTACTTTATTTAATTGAGTTAACTGCAATTGAGAAACATAGCAATATTCAGTCATTGTTTGTTATAAGTAAATTCACAATTAATTAACATGGAAAGTTCCATTGCATTAGGAAAACTTCTGTGGCTTCAGCTTTCTTGTAGTAAAATGTCTTTGGAATTCCTTAGATGGCAAGAGGGAAGAAGTTGAGATGAATAGTGTATGTGTTTGTGTGTGTAAACATAAATACATACACATATATGCATGTGTGTGAATCCATGTCTTGGAAATAGCAAAGGGTAGTGGATAACATATTGGACCAAATGGTGGGAGACCTCCATTCTATTCCTGACTCTGCCACTGCCCCATGTTACTAGGCTGATATAACCTTAGGGGAGACAGGTTGTGTGTCTGTTTGCCGCCTTATGCTTTCCTATGACTTTAGATTGCAGCTCTGTTCATGACAAGGTCTATATTATTGAGCCAACACATTGACCTGCTACCAGATGCCATTGTAATACTAATAATAAGTATGATAGATAAAAAAGTAAGGAATATTATTTTAGTACAATGA
This sequence comes from Pelodiscus sinensis, assembly GCF_052426305.1. NCBI lineage: Eukaryota > Metazoa > Chordata > Testudines > Trionychidae > Pelodiscus > Pelodiscus sinensis. The sequence continues at coordinate 119,816,547 of NC_143057.1, forward strand.
ACTGTTAAACCCAGAATGCCAGAGGTCATCTATTTGATGGGGTTTTTATTACACTCTATGCATCTCGAATCTAAAGATCTCTCTGTTAGTTTCCAATATTTAGTATTGTGGCTGTTGATAAAAAAAAAGGGCATTTAAAAAGTAAATTTTCCTCCAATCTTCAGGAATCACCATTGATTAACCTCCTTGGACAGACCAGCTCTCTTCCTTGGCAACTTGTACGCATTGAATCTTATCAAAGCATCATCATCTACTTTAACAGCCACTATCCTCCTTCCATCATCCTAGCCAAGGATTCTGCAGCTGAACTGATAGTGAAACTGTTAAAAGTTTCTGCAGGCTTTGGAGCTTCTTCTGATAGTCATGTGCATCTCGTAAGTATGATCGGCAATGCCTTTGGGCCCTTTTTGATCATCTTCTAGTTGTCTTGTTGATGATGTGATGTGTCGTGTGACCATATGGAGCTAAACATGCATTTTTAAAACATTTTAATAGGATGCAACACTGAAATGCCAAGCATACATTCACCAGGTGGTTCAGTTTCTCAGCACCTTGGAACAAAATGGAAAAATAACCCTCTCGGTATTGGAACAAGAAATGTCAAAGCTCTTAGATGATATTGTCATCTTCAACCCTCCAGGTTGGTTCTAAGGAAATAGCATGTTTTTATACAGTTGTCAAGACGTAATGTCTCTGGAGTCAGGCTAGTTACAGATTCAGATAATATTTTGAACACAAAGTGAATTCTTAGGAAGGATTATTATCTCCATTGTATAGATGTATAAATGAGAGGTACATAGCGAAAAGTGATTTGTCCAACGTCACACAGGAAGTCGACTGCAGTGGCCAGAATTGACTCCACATCTTCTGAGTCCCAGTCCAATGCTTTAAACACAAGACTATCCCCCCTCCTTCCTTTCATTGTATTTTCACAGCTGGTTTATTCTTATGGGTGGCTGTTTTATCTTTGACTTTCAGACTTGGATATGAAAACTCGTCACATGGCTCTCAGTAGTCTCTTTTCAGAAGCATTGATGATGATGAATAATGCTAGCATCACAACAGCAGAATCACTACGGGGTTGCTTACAAAACTGGATCAACACTAAAGTGCGTGGCCAGTTAGTGATGCCCCTTCTAACAGCTGCATGCCAGAGCCTGGCATCGGTCAGGCATATGGCAGAGACTACAGAAGCTTGTATTACAGCTTACTTTAATGAAGGTAGGAGAGAATCTCTCATTCTGTCACGTATGCCAAGTTCTGAACTAATAATAAAGATCATTCTTGAAATGTCCACTAATTAATTGCTGGGTTAAAGCGCCTCAGCCTACTCAATAATAACTTTAATTTGGTTTTACTTTCATAATCAGATCTTCTTTCCTAAAGTACAGTATTGATGTTACTTAGGGTGTGTCTAGACTACATGCCTCCGTCGACGGAGGCATGTAGATTAGCCAGATCGGCAGAGGGAAATGAAGCCGCGATTAAAATAATTGCGGCTTCATTTAAATTTAAATGGCTGCCCCGCTCTGCCGATCAGCTGTTTGTCGGCAGATCGGGGCAGTCTGGACGCGACGCGCCGACAAAGAAGCCTTTCTTGATCGGCACAGGTATGCCTCGTGAAACCAGGTTTACCTGTGCCGATCAAGAAAGGCTTCTTTGTCGGCGCGTCGCGTCCAGACTGCCCTGATCTGCCGACAAACAGCTGATCGGCAGAGCGGGGCAGCCATTTAAATTTAAATGAAGCCGCAATTATTTTAATCGCGGCTTCATTTCCCTCTGCCGATCTGGCTAATCTACATGCCTCCGTCGACGGAGGCATGTAGTTTAGACGTACCCTTAGAGTGCTCGGTGTGTGTATCTACAGAGATACCTATACGCATTCAAGCAGGTTATGTGCAGTGTTGTTGCTTATTTTTGAATTTAATTGTATGGTATACAGTTTTAATGTGATGATTTCTTGGAATTGTTTCAATCAACATCTCACTTTCTGAGACTGGTTCTGCTGATGGCTACTCTCTTTCTAGCTGAGGGCGACTAAATTACTCTTCCTTTGTATTCTACATCATGCTTATATGGAAAAGTCACACCGAATTTAATAGAAAAGGATGGTTTTTCCTGTAGAACTGTTTTGAAACAGTAGAATTTAATACACATTTTATGTTGGCTAGAATTCTGAAGGATTGTTCTCAGAAGTCACATGGAGAGGCTCATGTTCTCTCAGGCTGAAAGGATTTTTGGAGTGATTTTCTATAGAACTATATATCTACTTTCTGTCCCAGTCAATTCTGAAAGATTTAGTCTTCCCAGAGGAAGTGTTTGAAGTCCCATCTCTGGGACTTAAAAAATTAATACTGTCGTAACACCAGCAATGTACTTGACTGCAAGGAGATGGACGAGATAACCGAATGGGTCTTTTCCATCGCTAACTTTCATGATTCTCTGACAAGCTGGTGATTTATACAATAGCTGACACAGTGTGAATTATTTAAATTAAAGGAACATAGTCAAGTAGGTTAGGTGTACAGCTTTATCTTGTGCTAAAACTGTTTTAACAAACACATCCAATCCTTTCTGTATTCTTTTCTCTCTCTTTGTTTTAAGAATTGCCTCTCAATCAAGATTTAAGCTGGGGTCCTATACTTGCCTCCCTTCAAGTTCCTGAACTTACAATGGAAGAATTTCTGAACGAATGTTTATCCTTGGGAAGCTACCTAACCCTTTATGTCTACATGCTGCAACGTTTGAACACTGAACAGACTCTGACCAATGAAATGAAAATGCTGTTAACTGTTGGAAAATGGCTAGAGCAAGTGTATCCGAGGTATTTTAAGTTTTATTCAGTACAGTCATTTGGTCTGCTATAGGCCCAGGTACCTGACTTTTTAAGCCCAGCTCTGCCACTGTTTACTGAGCAAGTCCTCTTGGCCTTCATTTTCAGGGTAAGCATTAATTTAGAATATGTCATGTTCTCAGTGTTCAATTTGAGATGCTAGGGGCCTGATTTTATTTTAGAGCTGAAATTAATGGGGGGTTTCTAACTTTCAGGATAGAAATCAGACCTAAATATTTCCAACTGGGCTCCCACTATTGGTGGGTGTTTTTTGAAAATAGAGGTCATTGTGTTCCTACATCTCTGTAAAATGTAGATAAACAAAACTGGAAGGAATGTGGTGAGAACTGAGTATTGTTTGTAAAGACTTTGGAAGATATATAAAGTTGTATATACTGTATGTACTAAGTAGGGATGTGAAAGTATAACCATTTAAACAGTTAACTGGTAAGCCTGGGCTTATTGATTACTGTTAATCATTATACTCAGGCTCCCGCTTCACTTTTGGGGAGCTGGCTGTCACGGGGCCAGCAGTGTGGGGGTGCTTGACAGCTCTCCAGGAGTGGGACTGCAGGCGGAAGCTGGTATGTACCAGGAGCTGGCTTAAAAGCTGGTTCCTGGCATGCACTGGCTCCCATGAAGCTGGCTGTCGCCATGCACTGCAGGTGTGTATAACCATGTAACCACAATTACCCACTTGTTAACATTTCTAGTAGTAAGTATTTATTAAAATACAAATAATGCTGGTATATAATGCACTAGTAAGTATTATAAGCCACCCAGAAGTTCTATGCAGAATGTAGCAAATCTATTGGCTGGTAAATGTCTCGCTATGTTACTGGCAGTAGAGACAAAATTTCCTTGATTAAAAAAAGTCCTGCTAGGATAACGCATGCTTTCCTATCTTGGTTGTCTGATGAATGTAGGTATTGATCACCAAAGTGGGGAAAGAGAGCAATCTGCAAAAGGTGTTTTGATACTTTGTGCAAAGCTAAAAGCCTGCTCCAAGACGGCTGAGAGGTTTTTGGTGGTGGAAGGACTTGACCGAAGTTGTTGGAGCACTGCCTGATGCAGAAATCTTGTGCTAATGTTTTCTGTGGAATATCTGAGTTCATTAACCTTGGGTGTGACTTCAAGCTATTTGGTTTTGAAACTATGTTTAAAAATACCCACAGAGGAACTTGTGCTGTGTGCCTGGCTTAGCAGAAGCCTTTAATATTTCCACAGCTGTGAAATGAAGTGGAAAGTTTTAAAACCATGGTTACAATAAAATCTACTGCTTTTTAGAATATCAAATACCTGTAAACAAAGCCAAGATCAAAGAACAATAGACCTGACTTACCAGTTTGTTACACCAGATTTTATACTGGTCTAACTCCATTTCAGTGCTTGCAATACCTTTGCAGGGTAAAGTTTGACCTCCTGCATGATCCAGGCCTTTGAACCTCCCCCATTAATGTCTGCCCATAGTTTGTGGAGTTCACTAGAATTATTCCAGCGTAAAATCTAGTGTGTCTGAGCGTCTTTCCCAAGATTGTCAACTAAACACCTCACTGGGCTGGTGGGCACAAGGAAATTTCCCAATTCCACAGGCGTGGGAGATGTTGACAGCGAGGGAAGATCAGTTTCTAAACATTGTTCTTTCATCCACCAAAAGCTCAGTGAAGGAAGAGGCAAAGCTGTTTCTTTGGTGGCAAAAAGCCCTGCAGTTATCCTTAATCCAAATGGAGCAGAATGACACCATCCTGATTGAATCAGTCATCCGGATATTGCTCTCAATACAGGGCAGGCAGAATCAGCTGGCTGAGGAGAGACTGACATCTGGAATACTGGGTGCTATTGGATTAGGCAAGAAATCTCCTTTGTCACCCAGGTAAGAATTTAGGAAGGAGTGCTCTAAGCAGGCACATATTTTGAAAACACTGGATCAAATCCTGTACACTTTATGAATGGATGGAACTAAGCTCTGCAGATGGGTGAGGAACCCAAAGTTCCTGGAGGTTTGGGGATGTTCTTTTCTGGTCCATCATAGAGAAGCCACGGTATTTGTGACTGTGTTACGATCTGAAACTTTCCCATAATTTGTGCTGGAGCAAGGAGGTTGAGAGATCTGGTTTGATGCCATTTCTAGTTATGTTTGTAGAGAAATCCATCAAAGAGAACACTTGCCTGGCTTTTTTACTTTGCCTTTAGTAGTCAACTATCATGTATTTCTTACATTATTAGAGTGTGTATATTCATGTTACACTCTGCCTTTCCTGTATTATCCTGGATGTGCTGGAAAAAGTAACTGTGGTTCAAAGAAACAGTGATCTTTGCATGTTACACAGCTCCCTTCCTGAAGAGATGGTTAGGGAGCTTGGTAATCAGAGAACAAAAAGAAATTCAGCTGAAAAATAAGAGAGAAACCACCCAGAGGGTGTTCATTCTGCCCTGGTCCAGCAAAGCACTTAAGCATGAGCATAACTTCAAGAATGTAAGTGGTTTCTTTTGGGTTAAATCCTACCCCCATTGAAACCAATGGCTAAAGATATGGCTCTGTTATGGAGATCATAAATTCTGTGACTTTTCGAGACCTCCAGGGCTACTTCTGGGGTAGGGCTGGAACAGCTGTCAGCCCTGGGTCTTGTCGGAGTGGCAATAAGCCCCAGGGCCACCTCTCTGGGGTTGGAGCAGCAGTAGGGTAGGAGCAGCTTCTGGAGATCAGACCCAGCAGTGCTGACTATTAGTCCCTCCAGTCCCCCACCTCCAGAGTATTTATTTTTAGTAAACAGTCAGGGACCGATCAAGGCTTGTATGAATTTTTGTTTATTGCCCGTGACTTGTCCATGATTTTCAGTAAAAATATCCATGACAGAATCTTAACCTTACCAATGGCAAAAGCTCCCATTTAGTTGAGTGGGGCTACGATTTCACCCTTGGATTCCAATAACAGGTATCTCAAAATGCAGTGAGGAAGTAACTGCAAAGAATACTTTGAAGTGCTTTGAGGTGATCTCAGGCTGTAAGTGGGACCAGTGAGATCTCCAGTTTATTTCTGACCGCTGTATTTATTATACTGCATTGCATTTGGAAAAAAAAAGTCAAAAGATCCCTCCCCTCATTTATTGCAAGAAATAACAGGGTGATAGTTTTGGCATGTCTAACCCTAACGCTCAGTATCATTTCCATTTTATGTCAACATCTCTCTCCCTTCTGACACACAAGGTTCCGTGTGGTTGCCCGCAGTATGTCAGCTTTCCTGTTGGTGCAGATTCCTCAGGAGAATCAAATCCGTCTGAAGCCTGGCTCAGAACCGCAACTGTCACAGAAAGCCCAGCAGGTAGAGTGCCAGCCGTTGAGCATTCTCTGTTTCTGTCCTGGCTAATCAAGTGGCAGCATGAGTCTCATAGTAGGGGTCTTTACAAATGATGTATATTAAGCCGACCTTCTCTCTGAAATGCCTGATTTCAGTGAGAGCAAAATGTCCATCCTAATTTGGCTCTCAGTGTTTTCCCCCTGTCAATACCTGTCTGATTTCTGAATTTCAAAAGCCATTAGTTGATCTTATCCTTGTAGGGAAAGGAACGTTTGTTTGTGTCACTAACGACTGCCCTGTTTGATGTAACTTGGCAGGACTTCTAGTCTGTGTTTGAGAGGGTGGGACTGGAATACTTGAGATGGTCTAAGCCAGTCATCTCCAACGTTTTTGAACACAAGGTCACTTTTTGAGTTTAAGAGCAATCCAAGATCTACCTCAAACCCAAATGCCCTTGGAGGTGCTGGAGGGGGTTTGAGGTGCAGGTTCTGGGAGGGTGTTTGGATGCAGGGGTGCTTGGAGCTAGGGCAGGGGTTTGGGTTGCAGGAGGGAGTTCATGGCTGGAGTAGGGGTTCGGGATGTGGGCTTCGGCTGGGCACTGCTTATCTCCGGTGACTCTAGGGTGGTGGTGCAGTGAGGCTAAGGCAGGCTCACCCCTGTCCTGGCCCTGCATCTCTCCCAAAAGCAGCCAGCAAACTCCATCCCAAGCCCTGTTGTGCCCGCTCTCTGCTCTGTGGAGAAAGGATACAGAGGGTGACATCAGCACTCTCCTCTCCCTCCCTTGTCCTGCACAGCAAGCAGGAGGCTCCTGAGGAGACAGCTCCAAGGCAAAGGGCAGGAGATGCACAGCAGTTGGGGGAGGGACAGCTGAAGTGCCAGCACTTGACAGGCTGTTGGCCAAACCAGTCAGGATCACCTGTCAGAGGCTTCAAGATCTACCGGTAGATCCCGATCTACAGGTTGGTGACCACTGGTCTAAGCCAAGGAAGTGAGTTTCACAGCAACACGTTGTTTGGCAGGAATATTGGGTCACATTATACATCTTAAAACACACAACTTTCAGTGAAATAGCAAGCTCAATACATTGAGTGAAAAACAACAGAAACTAGATAATAAGAGGAAGTGGAAAATATACTCTGTGGCAGGCGGGCAATAGAGAGATTTGAGCACTTTTACTAATAGAATAACAATGTCCAGTAGTCTGTGTGTGTCTTAGTGTGGATCAAAAATAAACCTTCCCAATAAATTCAAGAATACAAAAGGTGTCAATAAAAAAGTGGACAGGAAAGGGTTAAGTTTTTCAGAGGCCTTGTCTATAGAAAAGATGCACTGGTTTGATTAAGAGTATGATTTTAAAATTGATTTTGTCTGGTACATAGTTCTATACAGTTTCTCTTGTTTCTGTTTAAGAGGAGCTTATTTCATTTTAACTTAAACGGATTCGTAATTGACTGAGCTAATAACACTGGTTAAATCCAAATAAGAGTGTATGTGAGGCCTTTTCTATCAATTTAACTTGCCTGACTTCAAATTGCTCTTGTGGGTGAATCAATGCAACAAGTATCAGTCTTGACTTTAATATACGCCCTCTAAAGGGTTACGTTCAGGCTATGTTTAACCCAGGGGTGGGCAAAAAGGCCTCCGCGGGCCGGATCCGGCCTGCTAAGCGGGTGGATTCGGCCTGTAGAGGCCCTGCTGCTCCCCCACATTCAGGCCAATTAGGGCCTGGGGATGGGGGAGTGCCCGAAGCCACCTCAGTGCTTCAAAGTGCTGTGCACTGCTCGCAGGGTGGAGGCAGAGTGGAAAACTTTGTGCACTCCTCCGCCTCCAGGCCTTAATTGGCCTCGTGGCGGGGGAGCACACGAAGCCTCCTCCCGCCCTGCCAGGAGCATGTGGCGCTTTGAAGTGCTGCTCGCAGGGCGAGGGGGAGACTGGAGGAGGCGTGAAGCTTCCTTTGCCCTGCCCTGGCCCTGCGAGTAGCCCATGGCACTTCAAAGTGCCACATGTTCCTCGCAGGGCAGGAGGAGGCTTCCCATGTTTCCCTGCCCGCTAGGGTTGCCAGATGTCTGGTATTTGCACCGTCTGTCTGGTAAAAAACATCAGAAAATACCGGATATTTTTCCGGCTGCGCACCGGACGGAAGCCTGGTGGGGGCTGGGGGAGCGGCTAGAAGTCCCAGCTGGGAGGCAGGGCTGCGATTGCCTCTGGAAGCCCTCAGTTGGTTGAGTTGAGAAGGAGGGGAATCCTCCTCCTCGCTCGTGCATCTGCATGGGACAGACAGTAAGTCCCATGTCAGTCCCGCTCCCCGCCGGCCAGTTTGCTCACCCCCTCTCAGCCCGCCGGTTCTCCCCCACTTCCCCTCCTGATCTTCCCCGGCCAGCTTCCCTGCACTGCCCCCCAGCTCTGCTTCCCGCCAGCCCGTTCCTCTTCCTGATCTCCCCGTTCCGCCTGACCCCTGCTTCCTGTTGGCCCCCCCATCTCCCCCGGCCAGCCCCGTTGCCCCACCACCCCCGTTAGCTGTTTCAAGGCCCCCCCCCCCTCCTGGCCAGCACCGCTCCCTTCCTGGCTGGTCCCCCCTCCCAATGAAGCGTGTCTGTGTGGTTGTTGTGTGTGTGTGTTTGTTTGTTTGTTTTTTAAATGACTACCTGGTAACCCCTAGCAGTGATCCAGGTCCTTGGAGTGTGTCTTTTTTTTTTTTTCTTGCTCAACAACTTTAGTGTCTCCCCCCTCCTTTTTTTCCTTCAACAAAATTTTTTCCCGGTGGGTTTTTTTTGGGGGGGGGTAGAGGTGTTCGGTATTTTTGTTTCAGCCATCTGGCAACCCTACCACCCCCAGACCCTGATTGGCCTGGGGGGTGGGGAAATGTGCCAAGCCTCTTCCAGGGCATGGGATGCCTAGTGGGAAGAGGGGGTAAACGGGGTTCCCCACCCCTAGAGCAATTAAGGTCTGGGGGTGGGGTAGCCCTGCCCCTTCCGGGATGGCCTGGAGCTACTTCAAAATTTTTTGAAGTGGCCCCCGGGCAAAAATTATTGCCCACCCCTGGTTTAACCCAACATTTAAGTTTTGTATCAGAGACAGCAACACAGGTGGAGAGGGGGGAGGGAAAACAGGTGAGATGCCCGTGTCCTATTTTTTAAACTGTCTCCGCCTGTCCCTGGTTGCTGGTCCCACTTCTGGGAGTATTTTAGTAACCATGTACTGTAACTGCTAAAAATTGCTGTGGTTACCCAATTACTGAAATACACAATATCTAACATCCCTAGTTTGTAAACTGCCCTCCCCTCCATAGCAGCAGTTTTTTAGGACATGCGAATCTGGCAGTGGAATTAACCAGAAATGAAAGCAAAGCAGACAACTCTGTTTTCCTGAGTGAAAAGTAAATGAGGTTCATCCCAATTTTTTTCCAGCTTTAATTCCTCTCTGGTATTATCACCAACTTAAGATAAGGATTTCTTTATAACATAGGATTTTTTTTATCTATCTATCTATCTATCTATCTATCTATCTATCTATCTATCTATCTATCTATCTATCTATCTATCTATCTATCTATCTATCTATCTATCTATCTATCTATCTATCTATCTATCTATCTATCTATCATATGAAATCATGGGTACCAATAAGAGCATTGTGAAGTGTATTGGAGTACTATGAGCTGTATTTTGTGTGCTTCCCCCTTTTGCCTGGGGTAAAAATAAATGATACGCCTATTAAAGAACTACAGTGAAACATAAGATGGAGTGTTTGTTCCTATCACTCATACAGAGAAAATAACTTTGTCATGTATAGTTTGTATCTAATTGGCGGATACTGTGCTATACAAAATGTATGTGTTGAATATTACATGGCCACGGGAGCTTGTAAGATGTACGGTCAGATCCTGTAGTATAAATCAACATAGATCCATTGAAGTCAATGGAATCACATTTGTTTACAACAGTCAATGACCTTGCCCATTAATTAAACTGCATAAAATAGGGGCAGAATATACTTAGCTAATTGACATTTTTTTCCCCTCTATATTTGTAGGCACTAAATGCACTTGAATCTATGGCATCAAACAAGCAATATATGGAGTATCAAGAACAGCTCTCCCAAGCATCCCAGTTTATCAGGCACCCTGATCATTGTCTTCATGATGGAAATAATCTCTTGGCTCTCCTCGTGAACACTCTGTACCCAGAAGTGCATTACTTGGACATTATGCGATAGCAAGCACCAAGATCACTAAAAACCTTTTTACAGTATTGGATTCCTCCAGTTTACATTTGAAGTTGTTACTTCCCAAGTCATATTCACTTGGAGAGATACACTAGCTATCAAAATGAATCAAAGTGCACGTGGGAAGGAAATGTACATGGGCATGTTTTGAGCCGTCTTGGGTTTTTTGTTTAAGTTCTTAATGTTGTGCTTTTAATGGAATCACTCAATTCCTGTCTGGTGAAAACACTTGAATGGCTTCCTGTTTCTAGTACAAGTCTAAAAGGATAATTGAGAATTTGTATGTAAATCCTAGAAAAGACACTAGCTTGTTCGTGTCTTATACAAAGCACTTGGTTTTTTGCTCTGTGCCTTTTTCTTCTGAGACTTCATTGCTTAGACCAACCCAACCTTAAGGATTGTGTGTAAGCAGAGTTTTGGACCACTGTTTGACCATCGTACCTCTAAATTTAATCTATTTACTATTCTGAAACTTGGAAGCTGACCACATCAATGAGTATAGTGTCTCTTTTCTCTGTGATCCCACATACCTCTGCAGTTGATTATGACCTTTTATATCTCTTTCCACCTCTGTTAGCAGTAGATTGATATCTTTCCCAGCTTCCAGAAGTTACTGAACCTGATCCCATATTGTCTGCTAGAATGAACCATGTTGCTTCTATTATAAAGATCAATAAAGTCAAGAACTGAGTTTCTAGATGTAGAAGGGAAAATAGCGAGTGGTATTCATGTTAGCTCACCAGTTCCGTAGTGCTGCTGGAAGAGACTGGTGGTTTTACGTCTGAATTGGCCAGCAAGGAGACTTGCTTTCCTTCCTCACTAGGTGGGGATCTTGCTATTGGAGGTGACACTTCGTGAAAAGTGACCTACTCTGTGTGTAATTTGGTGGTTCCTTCTTAAAATTCTGTAACCAAGGTGTGAACCATGAATCTGTAAATTTGTCAGTTTAATGATCTTAGTCTTTGTTGCTTTCTTTGAGTGCATTAATGAAAAGAATAATACCCAGTGAGGAATCGGAGACCTGGTCTTCCCAGCTGTGTTTATATGGCTCTGTGTAAGGGTGCCATGTTGAGAGGCTGGGGGGAGAGGCTATGAGACAGCCATGCATACTAGGATGCTGCTTGCTATTCTTCCCTTTCCCCTCACTATCAGGCAACAAGGGGAAAGTACACAGCGTGCGTCATTTATTCCTCTGCCTCTTCCTTTCACCAATGGTGAGTAAACAGAAGACACCCAAGTTGTGCACTTTCCCCTCACTGCCTGATAGCGAGGGGAAGGTGAAGAAGAGCAAGCAGTGTCCTGGTACACGTGGCTATTGCTCCCTTTGTCCTCCTGAAATGGTGCCCTTGGCTCTGTGGCCATTTTATTTGTCTCTGCTGGATCTGAATCGTTCCAAATGGCCTTACAGTTTCCGTAGCCCTGGTCTGTGAAGGGCTCAGGACTTCTGCAAAGGAACCGTAATATCTTTTTCTCATCCATTACTCAGTGCCTTTATGTTCAGGCCACTCTCACATTTTAAAACATTTAGCTGTGGTCACCACAAAAGGAAAAGTGTGTTCTACAACCTTTTCCATAACTGATCATCAGCACATTCACCAGTATTGCACTTAAATATAGTTTTACTGTTAGAGAACTAACCAGGTACTGAGCGACTCAGTTGTTTTGTAATTTCCCTTTTTCTTCTTGCCAAATTATGTAAAGCGTATCCATTGGGACTTCAGACAACATCCATTCTCCAGTTGGTCTTGCAGTTTTGTTCTCCAATTCCAACTTTTTTTTGCTATGTCCTTCATCTTGTGCATCAACTAGCCTTCACTACAGCATTTCTTTTTAGCAGGCCTTTTGGGAACTTTGCAACTGGAAAAATAAATTCTGCTGCTTTTCTTTTCTTTTCTTTTTTTTTTTTTTTTTTTTTGCTTAGTCTTAAGGCACTGTTTTAGCACTTGTATTAGAGGCAATGTTATGTATCAATTATGTAAAAAAAAGTGAAAATGCAGGACTATTTTGTATATTGGACATGCCGGTTTTAAAACACAAGTCATTGTTTCAGTGTTTGAGTTTTTACAGATGGTAAATTTATGATGTATGAGGCCTGCAAAGACCATGTGAAATGAACAAAAACGAAAACCAAGAAGCTCCCGGTAAAGGTCCTGATTAGGTCCATTGAACCAAAGGAACCAGCGATATTATCCTCCAGTCTGCAACTTTCTCAGAGATGTAGGTGTTGTCTGGATTTTTGAAGTCTTGGAAATAGGCTAGTTGTCTTTCCTGACTCTGTTCCTTGTGTGCACATTGCACTACTGCGTTGTGTGATTGGCAATCTTAAGAGGCCCTCTGGAGGAGAATGGCAAGAATGTTGCTTTTTCTTGGTGGTAATATTTATTATAGTTCTGTAAATAAAAGCTGTGTAAAGTTCATTTGTACAGTATCTGTGGCTTTTGGAAAATGTGAACCATATGGTGTCCACTACAATAAAGTTCATGGTCTGCTGGACAGTAACCTACTATTCAGAAAATTTAGGCTGGAAGGGGCAAGTCATAGAGTCCAAGGCCGGAAGGGACTATTGTGACCATTAGTCTGACCTCCAGGAGAACACAGGCCACAGAACTTCCTCAGATAATTCCTAGAACAGATCTTTTAGAAGAAACATCCAATCTCGATTTAAAACTTGCAGTGATGAAGAATCTGCCATGGTAAATTGTTCCAGTGGTTACTTGCGCTCACTGAAAAGTGCATGTTATTTTTGGTCTGAATTTGTCTAGCTTCAATTTTCAGCCATTGGGTCGTGTTGTACCTTGCTTTTCTAGACCGAGGAGCCCCATTATTCAATAGTTGTTTCCTGTGTAGATACTGGTAGGCTGTAGCCCAAGTCACCCTTTAACCTCATTGTTAAGATAAATAGATTGAGCTCTTGGGGTCTGTCACTGCAAGGCATGATTTCCAGTCATTCCTGTGGCTCTTCTCTAATCCCTCTCCAATTTTTCAACATCCTTCTTGAATAGTTGACACCAGAACTGGACACACAAGTCCAGAAGTGATCTCACCAGTGCCAAATGTAGAAGTAAAATAACCATCCCACTCAATGTTCCTCTGTGAATGAATCAGAGGAGCGCATAAGCACGTTTGATCACAATATCACACGGGGCGCTTATTTTCAGCTGATTAAAAAAACCTTTTCCAGAGTCACTGATTCCTGGGATAAAGCCCCTGCCCTATCCTGTAAATATGGCCTGTGTTCTTTGTTTCTAGATGTACACATTTACTTTTAGATATATTAAAAGACATGTTGTTTGTGTGAGCTCCATTTGCCAAATGATCTGATTCAGTGACCTGTCCTCTTCTTTATTTACCCTTTCCTAATTTTTGTGTCCTAAGAAAGTTTATCAATGTTAATAGTTTTCTCCAAAGTCATGGGTAAAAATATTAAATAGTGGGTCCCTCACTAACACCACATCTGCTCAGTGATGATTTCCCGTTTATAGCTACATTTTAAGTCCTATTAGTTAGCCATTTTTAAATCCATGTAATGTGTGCCATGACATGTTAATTCTATATCATTCTAGGTTTTTTAATAAAAACGTTGTGTGGCAGGTCAAATGCCTTATAGAAATCTAAATATCACTATAATTTGATAGGATTTATTTTTCCATAAACACATCTTGATTTGCATTAATTACATTTCTCTCCTTTAATAATTACATTTCCCTCCTTTCATTTTCTCTATTAATAGAGTCCCATGCTCCATTATCTCGTCCAGGATTGATATCTGACTATCAGACCTATAATTAACTAGCTTATTCCATTTCCCTCTTCTTAAACTTAGGCACATCATTAGCTTTCTGCTAGTCATCTGGAGCATCCCAACTGCTCAAAGACCTTTTGAAAAATCAAATATTAACTATCTAGTGAGCTCCTTAGCCAGCTCTTTTTAAAATGTTTGGATGTAAATTATCTGGACCTGCTTATTTAAAAATATCTATTGTTAGTAACTTCTACTTAACATCCTCCAGAGATACTTGTGTATGATAGAAGAAATTATCACATGTTCTGAAACTGTGTAATCTGATTTTTCCCCCCAGATTCAGAACAGAAATATATATTGAACGCTTTTGTCTTCACTTTTATTGATAATTCTACTATTTTTATTGAGTAATGGACAAATACTTTGTTGGGATTCTTTTTGCTCCTAATATTTTTTAAAAACCCTCATTGTTAACTCTGCTGGCCATAGATTTCTCCTTGTATCCCTTTGCATCCCTTATCAATGTTGTACAATTCCTAATTTTGGATTTATATTCATTACTATCAACTTTCCCTGTCTTCCATTAATCTATTTCTTATGAAAAATCTCTAAATTAGGTCAGTTTTCTTTAGTCAGCACAGCATACCCTCCTTCCTCAATTGTGATATTTGTGTTTTTTGTCATCTGGTAAGGTGTTCTTAAATGATTCCCCAATTATTACTCGTGTTTTTCTGACTAAATTCCTCACAGCTGATATGGCTCATAATTGTTTTCAGCTTTGTGAAATTGACCTTATGAAAGCTAGGGATGTCATCATGTAGACAACTGCATGATTAACTGATAAGCCAAAGCCTTATCAGAAGCAGCAAAGGGGGAAGGGCGGTAGCTGGTGTCCATGAGGAGCTGGCTTTAAACAAGCTCCCCACAAGCACTGGAACCACCTGGCCCCCACGCTCCTGCCTCTTATAGATAGACTGGAGCCAATACACACGGGGAGCCGGCTCTGCAAACCAATGGAGGCAGCAGGGTGGTGCTGGAGGGAGCCAGCTTAAAAGCCAATTACTCCCCAAACCAGCTTCGCAGTGCTGCCTGCCCCCTCCCCACCGCTGTTGCCTCTAGTAGCAGCCTCTGTACACGGGGATCTGAGTTCCCCATGGACAGAGGCTGCTCTGCATCCCATGGAGCAGCTTCTGTTGGTGGTGAGCCTGGGCCTACCACAGACAGAGGCTGCTTTGTGATGGACAGGGGCTGCTGCTGCCTCTGTATCAGAGGCAGCAGCATGGGGCGCCAGGCAGATGGTCTGCGTGGGGAGTTGGTTTTTAAGCTGGCTTCACTCACAGAGCAGCTCCGCCTACCACCCCGCACTGCTGCCCAGGGGCGGATGAGAGTGCCGCAGGGCTCAGGGCAGCGCCACGGGGCCCCGGGCTGCAAAATTTCGCGGCCCCCCCCCTTTGACACAGCGCATGCGCCGTGGTGCTAAGGCGCATGCGCGGGGCCTCAGGAAGCGCGGGGCCCGGGGCAGCTGCCCTAAATCCGCCGCTGCTGCTGCCTCTGATACAGAAGCAGCAGCGGGGTTCCAGGGAGCTCCCTGGGGGTGTGACCAGGAGCACACTGGCTGCTGGCCCCACCCACGGGGACTATCGAATAGTTGTGTAACTGTTAAGATTTCATGCAATTATTCTATTATTCAATTACCCGATATCTAACATCACTAATCAAAGCATCAAGTATGTATATTACTGATCAGGATTTTATTCTGCTTGTACATTATAAATGTATATAGTCATGACCATTTGTACTTAAGCTACTGCTATGTCTATGATCTATCTATTTCTGTTAGTCCTTTGGGCTCCTAATGGAGCATAGGGCCTTTAATATGTTAGGACAAGGCCTAATAAACAATAGCTCCATGTCTGCAGCAACACTTTTTTTTTTTTTTTGAGTTAAGAAATTGTCATCAATAGCATTTGCAAATTCCCTGGGTCTTTTACATGATTCCTCCGGCATGTGTCCCTCAGACTGAAGTCCCCCATGGCCATGCAGGATTTTTTATACCTTATAGGTGTATTGGGAGGTAGCCATCTTGTTTTCAGTGTAATTTGGTAGCCTGTAGCAAACACCAACTAATAACCCATCTTGTGTTTTGTCTGGTGGGACATTCATTTACAAGCATTCAGGATAATTTTCTTCTGAGTTATTAGTGAGTCAGAACCAGACAATTGCCATTTTTGACAGACACGGCCCCTCCCCCTCCCTGTGTGCTCTCTTAGCCCTTCCTGATGAGGTTATAATAACCATTGACGTTTTAACATTCCAGTTGTGCGAATCATGCTGTCAGGTTCAAAGCAATGCTAACTAGATTGAATTTACACTCATAAATGATAATGCAGCAAAGCAGAAAACTGAAATATCTGTACAGCCACTACCACCTCCTCCTCTTAAAACTCCACTCCACTCTGCTGCAGTGCCTAAAAACCAGCCAACGGTCATGGCTCGCCCTAGGGCCAGCAGTGACTATTGTTTTTCCCATTTCTGTCTTTTCCTGCTACTTTACTACGGATAACTTGTGATTAGGTGCTGGCCTAGCACTTGTCTGACCTAGCTCAGCTCCCTCCTCTGCCACAGATTTCCCGTGTGTCCTTGGATACGTCCCTTATTCTCTCTCTCTCTCTCTCTCTCTCTCTCTCTCTCTCTCTGCATTTGTTCCTCCCCTCTCACAAAAGGGGAATATAGCTCTGCCTTACCTCAGAGGGGTATGAGGATAAATCCATTTTTGGCATACTCAGAGGAGAGGGGCTCCCCAGCTGGCAAGCCAGAATCTTTAATCAAGTTCTTTGATTATTAACCTGATCCTGAATAGGTAATAAGTAGTGTGTGATATTGTATGTTAATGGTTCATTGTAACTTTGCCTTAAAAAAAAAAAAGATTGTAAAGTGCTCAGATACCATGGTAATAGAGGCCATATAATTAGATACTATCCTATCCACTCTCAATTAAAAGCAGCAAAAGCCAACAGCTGCAAAACTGCCTATCATTGCCATGTTCATTAGCTTGTATGTTTTCCCCTCTCCCCAACCTGTTGTCAGTTTGTGCCTTTAAGAGTATGTCTGCACTGTAAGGCCAAGGCGTGACTGCGGATTGAGCAGATGTACCTGATTGACCTACTCCACTTAGGAAGGAACAATCCATTTCACACATACAGAATGGGAAGTCATTGTCTAGGAAGGCATACTGATGAAAGGGATCTAGGGTCATAGTGGACCACAAGTTAAACATGAGTCAACAGTGTGACACTGTTGGAAAAAAAGAAAACATGATTCTGGGATGTGTTAACAGAAGTGTTGTGAGCAAGACACAGAAAGTCATTCTTCCACTCTACTCTGTGCTGATTAGACCTCAGTTGGAGTATTGTGTCCAGTTCTGGGCACCACATTTCAAGAAAGATGTGGAGAAATTGGAGAAAGTCCAGAGAAGAGCAACAAAAATGTTTAAAAGTCTAGAAAACATGAGCTATGAGGAAAGACTGAAAGAATTGGGTTTGTTTAGTCTGGAAAAGAGAAGACTAAAAGTGGACATGATAGCAATTTTCAAGTATCTAAAAGGGTGTCACAAGCAGTAGGAAGAAAAATTGTTCCCCTTGGCCTCTGAGGATAGGACAAGAAGCAATTGGTTTAAATTGCAGCAAGGGAGGTTAAGGTTGGGCATTAGGAAAAACTTCCCAAGCATTGTTACAGGCAGGAGTAGTAGTTCTGCAGAAAAGGACCCGATGGTTACAGTGGATGAGAAGCTGGGTATGAGTCAAGTGTGCCCTTATAGCCAAGAAGTCTAATGACATATTAGGAGAGCATTGCCAGCAGATGCAGAGATGTCATTATTCCCCTTCATTTGGCTCTGGTGAGGCCACATCTGAAGTACTGTGTCCAGTTCTGGGCCCCCCACTACAAAAAGGATGTGGATGCGTTGGAGAGGGTCCAGCGGAGGGCAACCAAAATGATTAAGGGGCTGGAGCATATGACCTATGAGGAGAGGCTGAGGGAGTTGGGTCTGTTTAGTCTGCAGAAGTGAAGAGTGAGGGGGGATTTGATAGCAGCCTTCAACTTCCTGAAGGGAGGTTCCAAAGAGGATGGAGAGAGGCTGTTCTCAGTAGTGACGGATGGCAGAACAAGGAGCAGTGGTCTCAAGTTGTGGTGGGAGAGGTCCAGGTTGGATATTAGGAAAAACTATTTCACTAGGAGGGTGGTGAAGCACTGGAATGGGTTACCTAGGGAAGTAGTGGAGTCTCCATCCCTAGAGGTGTTTAAGTCTTGGCTTGACAAAGCCCTGGCTGGGTCGATTTTGTTGGGATTGATCCTGCCTAGGTCTGGGGGCTGGACTTGATGAACTTCTGAGGTCTCTTCCAACTCTGTGGTTCTATGATTCTAGGTTGGATAGACCGCTACCTAGATGTTCTTGGTTTTGCTGTGAGGGCAGGAGACTGGACTCAATGACCTCTTGAGGTCCCTTCCAGTTCTATGATTCTATGAGAGCAGTGAGTCTACAGGCTGGTTATGCAAACCCACCTATAAACCCTGAGTAATTACTCATGCAACTAACGCTTGGTGATGCCTGTGCTGCTGAGCTAACTAGATTAAGACTAAATTGGGCATGTCTGCATGCACTGCAATAGTGCCTCAGGATTGCAAGTGCAGGCATACCCTTTGACCGCAAGCCATCCTTAACAGGGACACACTTTGAGTGTGTTCATACAGTAGCCAACATTCAAGGCCTTCATGAGATATCATTATATCAAAATGTAGTAGTAACTATACCAGGTTTGTCAATGGTAGTTGTTGGTGAATGATGACTCTTTCTAAGAGCGACCATGATAGAGCATTGTGTAGTGAGCACTTTTAAGGCACGTCTCTGCATAATGCATATGAGTATCAGAGTTGGAAAGGAAATTTTCTTACTTTTTTGAAAAAAATATTTGGGGGGTTTTCATAGAAAAATGAATTTTTTTTTACAAAATTGAAAAATGTTGGCTTTCAGTTGCTGCAAACAGAAAACAATTCTTTTTCCAGGTGTTTGATTTTCCAGGGAGGGGGTGCTAGCTTCAGGTCTCCCTGGTCTGCTGGGGGGGGAGGAGGGCGCTAGCTTCGGGTCTCCCTGGTCTGCTGGGGGGAAGCAGCTAGTGTGGGGTTGCCTCACCCCGTTTGTAAGTAGGGATCCGATGTAAGTCGGATCCATGTAACCTGGGGACTGCCTGTACAGTATCCACTAACAGCAACTGCTAGAATTAAGACAGTAAAATAGAGTCCTAATTCCAATTTCCTGTTTTCCATTCCCACAACTTTCTGAAAACTTTTTCCTTTCGGGCTGACATGGTCAGGCTCTGCCAAAAGGTAGGTATTTAGGAGGGAGGGGGCAACAAGGCAGGTTTGTTTTTTTTTTAAGATGGAGTAACTTTTTTCAGTGGTTTGAAAAATGAACGGGTAAATAGATATAGAAAAAATACATATTTTTCCCCTGCTTAAAACAAATTCCAACAATCTTTGTCTTCACAGATGAAGAAAGGCTAAAGTTTGCAACTGCAACCTCAGTGGATTAGTTGTCTTTAATAGGCTGCATGCATCTTCCTAAATTCTAGTGGGGGAAAAGGACTTTTAAAATATTTTTGGGGAAATACAGCTGTTGACTTTTAACTGTGTCCTGAATTCTGCAGGTTGGTTGAAACTAACATCTCCTTTGCCCTTGATGTTCTGTTCCTTATCTCATTCATTACCTAGTGCTCCTTCTTTTCTCAGAGGTCACGTTTTCTGTGCATTGCAGCCAGTAGGGGCTGGCATGCTCACACATGACCTGTCTGACATTCCATGCATCAGAAAGCAGCAGTAAACCTGCATGTTGTGGGAGGAAAGACACACAAGCATGATCTGTTTGGTTTCACATATAATGAGCAGTAGATCAAAATGTGCAGACATATGACAAGATTGTACTCCAGATTCCGAAGGCCAATTTGTTGCAGGTCATTCTGTCGGCAACCTCTGACTGCCACAGTTGTTCCTGCGGTCAAGATTTTCATACGTAGAGTCTTGCGTTGGTTGCCTGCCAACAAAAGTGTTGAGAGAGGTTAAGGCGAGTGTGTCTTTTGGCAGTAAATATAAATGCTGGCATCCCTAAATGGGGCTTCTGAAACAATGCAATCTTGAGAATGCATCTGATTCCAGATTACAGTCACAGGGCGTCCACGTCGACCTGATGCTAACCCATTTTATTTGAAGCTGGTCCTGCAATCTTTTTTTTGTTTTTTGTTTCATATATTTGTACATAGTCTCTTTCATCCTGAAGGACCCTAAAGCATTTTTCAAACTATATACATACAACGCTATTGCCAGACAGCAGCTTCTGAGTCTTAGGTCACAGGGACAAACCTCTCCTTTCCGGCGAGCTGTCATAAGGTTTTGAAAATTCATGCTGAGCCTCCAGGACCTTGGTTTTTGAGCTGTCATCTAAAATGACATAGGGCATTTCTACTTCACAGAGCCTTTGTCTATAACACATGCCAACAAGCCCACTCGAGAAAATGCCGAGTGTGCCAGGAAAAAGTGTTCTGCTGGCATAACGACACCACCTTCCTGAACAACATTATCAATGTCAACAAAACTCTCTCCCTTTTGGCACAGTTCTACCTACACCAGAATTTTACTGGAATAATAATATGGGCTGAGGAGATGGATGGGGCAGGTGATTCTCTCTCCTCCCCCCTCTCCCAACGTTCCTAGCTGACTTAGCTATGCCAGCAAAACTTCATAGTGTAAACCAAGCCCACAGGCACAATCAAACTCATGAGACCAGTTCATCAACTTTAACAAGGGCAAAGGCACTCCTGGCAGGGTTGGAACCGAGAGAACTAAAATATTTACCAGGTTGTTAGACTAGATCTGCCCTTGAGTTAAGTGGAAGCCAATTAACACATTTTTAAAGACAAGTCCACTCCCCAGAAATTTGTTTCAGGCTACAGGTGTTTGTGGTTTATGTTAGAGTCTCAGCCCGGAACACATGTTTTGGGAGGGTCCAGATTAGCCTTTAAAAATGCATTTCCTCCCTGGAGCCAATCAGTAAGGTTAAGATTTTGTCCCAGTTATTTATAGTAAAAGCTATGGATAGATATCAGGCAATAAAATGAGTCACTCCTCTAGTGTGGAGACCATTATACCAATACAAAGGTACTTTTATATTAGTATAGTTTATTTTGGTACATCACCCAAAGCATTTTTGTACTGCTGTAACCGTCCTAAGTAGAGTGTTGCCTTTTTCATGTTGATTTCTAAAGCAACGTAGTTTCACTGGAACACAAACTGTGTCGGCCAGTCCTTAAATCCGTGGTGTCCAACCAGTTCTGAAGCAATTGCTGCCATAGTGACTACTGCTATAGTGAACTAGCCACCCTCAACCAGCCAAATAGACACATGTGGCTAGTGGCTAGCATGTTGCACGCCACGGCCTTAGATTCTAAAGTTGTTGCCAATCAAGGACAATTTGCAGTTCCCTGCATAGCAGAAAGGAAGTCCAAGCGTGTTGACATGACAGAAGACACGATGTTCTTACCTGGAGAGCGTGGATGGGGCTGTGACATCACCTGGGAGGTGAGAATAAAGATGCAAATTAATTTACTGGCAATTTCAGTTAGAAGACCTGAGAATCCAGTATTGAGGGTGGGTTTCTGAACCACGAAGAATGGGGGAAGATCCCTTTAAGTTCTGTGCAATGCTAGTGGGACTGATGCCTAAATACGAGAAGCAAAGCCTCTTGCTGCTGCTCTTGCTACATGCGATTCCCTTTGCTATAAGTTCCTTTGTTATCATTTCCCATTTTTCCTCATCTTTCAAGGTGGTTAGGGGCTCTGGGCCATCTTCAGCACAAGAAAGTGTCGTCATAGCTCCAATCCCATGATCTACACTCAGCCCAGGCTTGGAGTTGTGGGCCCCTCAGTCACATCCTGGCTTTGCCTCAGCTTAATAAGGACACTGGTCTGGCCTGGGATTTGGGAGACTTTCCTGGCACAGCCACAGACTTGGGAGAGTCCCTGACTTCGCCCTGTCTCTCCAATCCCCCCCTGTAGAATGGGGATAGTATTTCCCTACTCCATGCACAGGGGGGCACAGTGGGAAGAAAAGCCATGAACGATTGTGAAGGACTCTGCTAATATGGTGACAAGAGGCCCAGGAGTACCCAGATAAACAGTGATTCTCCTTCTGGTACATTTAACGAAGCCTGCGGCAGCTCCAAACTGGGCTCAGGTACAGGGCTAAAAATAGCTGTGTTGGGCACTGGGGTTTGGGCTCTGAAGTCCACCGCATCCCTGGACATAAGAGCCTGAGCTGCAACGTCTGCACAAGTGTTTTTTAGTGCTGCTGCCTCAGCCCAAGTCTGTCAACCTGGACTCTGAAACTCAGTACCGTGGGCTGTGCAGAAGTTCGCTCCATGGCCTTGTGCAAGTCTCTCAACCTCTCGGCTTCCGTTCTGCCATCTGTGACATGAGGATGACGATACTGTGAGGATGACACCATTTTGCGAAGCGTACTGAAGGCAAGCTGTGCCCATGCCTCCGTGCAAAACATGAATAATTAGCCTGTTTTAAAATGGCACCTCCCAACCATACATCTTGCTTCTTAGACCCTCCAGCCATAGACATACGGAAACTCCTGTTTATTGTGTCTTGTTAAAACATACAAGGGTCCAATCCAGCAACCCTATAACTAGCACCTGGGGAGTTTTGCATTTCTCCTACTTTGCTTATGTTACTTTGCTTGGATTGTCAGTTGTAAACATCCCTAGAGGAGGAACATCCTCGCTGATTGCATCTTTTTCCTTTTGTACAGTCATTCCACCAGTTAACAGTCTGATTAAACAGAGAGAGAGAGATAGAAATGTATTAAAGCAAATAAATAATGGTACCTACCTGCACTCCAGAAAACAGCAATTCCTACTATCATCAGCAACACCAATACTTTACTTCCTAGTGCTACAAACATCAGGATCAGAATCCAGGAGCCACTTGCTCCTTTGAATTTATAGAAATACACGGCTCCCTCTGCCTTCCCGTGGCTGTTAACAGCTGTGCACGTGTATTTTCCATCATGAGTCAAGTAGTGCAGCTCCTTGGTTATCTGGTGGTTCACGCTTGTGACTGAGGTGGCGTTGCTGAGGAGAGGGCCGGTCCACGTCAGAGAGGGCAGGGGCTCCCCTTCGGCTGTACACTGCGCTTTGAAGGTATGGTCCTCATTGGAGCCAATGGTGATGTTAATAATCCTGGGAGCAGCTGTACGGATCACAGCAAGCAATTAAAAAATAATTAGAATACAAATCCCTAGCTGGCTTTGGGCTCAAAGCATTTAGTACCCTTGTTGGCCTGAACTGAGTCATAGCTTGCTCACATGCCACACTGATGTGTGCAGTCTAAGGAGGAGGAGGCGGGAAAATTCTTCTCCTTGGCCTCTGAGGACAGGAAAAAGAAGCAATGGGCTTAAACTGCAGCAAGGGAGGTTTAGGTTGGACATTAGGAAAAACTTCCTAATTGTCAGGGTGGTGAAACACTGGAATAAATTGCTTGGGGAGGTTGTGGAATCTCCATCTCTGGGGGATCCTTTGAACATAGCCTCTACTTGGAACACATTCTACAACAGCGGGTCAATATATGATGTGCATTTTAGTAGTTAAATTCCTGGACTGTCATTGCTCATTCAAAGTGCTGTCACATGGGTAGAAATCGGGTAAATATTGCATTTTATTAATATCAGCAGAACTGACGTAAATGGGGCCTGTGTGTTGTGTAGTCTTGCCTTAATCTTTGTTTTCATGCCCGTCAGTGTGAAAGAAGCAAATTGCTTATATATCTGCATTTAAGTTGCATCCCTTGGCATGTGCTGTGAGTATCATTGTGGCCCCAGGGCTTCCAAAGGTTAGTAGCCCTGATCTAGATGGTGCTTGGTTGTGCCATGAGAGCAGGGGACTGGACTTGATGACCTCTCAAAGTCCCTTCCAGTTCTAGGATTCTATGATTTTGTAACCTCAAGATCAATTTTTTCACCCCTCCTTTTCCTTTAACATTTCCTTTCTCTTGATTTCTTCATCACCCCAGAGCTTTGAAGAGAAACATAATGGTGCAGCAAAAAGGGCACAGTCCTTGGAATCAGGAGATCTGAGTTCCACTCCTGTTTTATTATTACTATTGATATTGCAGTGATTCAAATATAAAAAGACGGTCAAAATTTAATTTCCCCTCCACTCTGTGTGGTGTGATTTATTCATTGCTAGTGTTTCATGCATCCGTGGGCAGAATACATTTTTGTATTTGCACTGAGGCACATGCGAATGAGCACCACCAATAGAAGCACAAAACCTACCTGCGGCTGCACTGCTGATCAGCGGGGTGGCATTTGAATTTCCCCCGAGTGGCCACACAAATGCACAGGGAACGCAGAAGGGTGACCCAGCAGCGGGGAGGTGGAGCAAGTCTCACAATGTGGAGGGGAAAGCAGGGAAGTTCAAGACTGGCATTGTCCTGGAGGACTAATCTGGTTCTGACACCTGTTGGCCATAAGCTGGCCCCTTTTCCGGTCTCAGTGCCTATTCTATTCTATTCTATTCTATTCTAGTTCTCAGACTATACACATCAGTGTGGCATGTGAGTACACTCAGGAAAATGCCCTGTACTGATGTTGTAAAGTACCTCAGGAATGATCAGTATTGGGAAGGCTAATATCCTTGGTACCTTGGAGGATGAGGGTCAGTGGCATGGAGCGGTCTCTCCAGCTTCCACATTCTCCAGCCTCTGTTGGTGGCTGTTTCTACCGCCCCGAGAGCTGATGTTCTCTTACCTGTCAAATGGAGCTTTATCCCAGTCCTGCTTTCGTACTTGTCATGAAAATCCCCAGAAAACTCCACCCGGCAGAAGTATCTGTTGCTGTCGCTCCAGGTCAGGTTGTCAACCTTGATGGAGAGGTTGTTGTGCCGGGGGTTCCCAATCAGTTTGTACTTGTTCTTGTAGCTCACTGTGGTTTTACAGAGGTCGCTCGAGCTGTGAGTAACACACTTGAACACCACCATCCCGCTGTAAGGTTCCTTGATCCTCCAAATGGTTGTGAGGGTCTGGTCATATGCTTTGTGGGGGTGTGTGAACGTACAGGGCAGAACGACCGCCTTTCCAATTTCACCAGTAGCATCTGATGGAACCTGAATGGACCAGCCATTGGACTGCAAACCTAGGACCAAAGGAAGTGACTTCAGAAACCTGAATAGACCAATAAAGCCTGAAGACATTTCCCCTCCTAAATCAGGAGATCCTCACTTTACACGGAGTCCTACCTGATCCACCCTTAATGAGTGTATAGATACCTCATTGACTCTATGCATTCTTATACCCTCCCTTTCTCGTGCTAGGAGCCAGCTCACAGATCTATAGGTTCGTTTTTTAAAAGCAAAGTCTTCTGGGCAAAGCCTTTAACCCAGCTGGTTCAGCAGCTGTAATAGGAGCTCACATATTGCTGTGCCATTGCCCATTGAGAATGGCAGCCATCTCGGAGGGGTAACCGTGTTAGTCATGGTTTGAACAAAGGCATGAACTGGTTGGGCCATTATAAAACCTGCTGTCCTTACATTCAATACCCACCGGACAGCAAAAGCTAAGCGAGGGACACATCCAGCCCTCTCAATTAACCTCATTAGCACCGGCACTACAATTGACAGGGTATTTCCCCAGCTTCTTTTTCTGTTATAAATTGAAAGGTCCCCCCCTTTTTCTCTCCACTCTGCACATCTGAGGAAGTGGGTGTTGCCCATGAAACCTCATGATACTATATATATATATTTTTGTTAGGTGCTACAGGGCTACTCATTTTTTAGCAGCCACCATAGGCAGTGCTATGGCTTCTGGCTTTTCCAGTGGTCAACCGTCTTCCCAACACGGGGACACTGTTATTTGCGAGTCACCAAACAGCGATGGGCTCGAAAGGCAGTTAGGAGATGCTGATCGGTACTGATCTAACAAGCAGCTTGGGCATGCCGCTTGCCAGCACCTGCCTCCAAGTGTCCTGAAGGTGGGAGAAAGTCCTTGTCCATCTGAGGACAGCAGTCAGTGTGAGAGGCAGATCACTGTCTCCCAACGGTGGAATGGTATTTTACCCTACAGCTGCCAATAACTTCTGTAAACTACCCCTTTCCCTGGAACGACACTGTGCATTCCCTGTACAGAAACGTTTCAACATAAAAAATACCTCACTTTCTGGACCAAGTCCAGCCCTGATACAAATCTACTTGCAGTTAGTGGGAGCTGCAATTCTTTTGTGCCAGGGCCAGATTTGATCTTTGCTGCCTGATAATTGTTCTCTGGCAACCACAACACCAGCTTTCACCTGAATGGAATGCACATAAAAGTGTCAGACTTTGATGCTGTTACTTTGACTGGCAGCTGACAATTGAGCTGCCAAAAACAGAGCTCCTGGGAAGGCTGCTTTCAGTTCTGCATATTGGTGGCAGCCCCAACAGCGGTAGCACCAGATAATGCTTTCAGGAACATGCGGTGTAGCTCAGTATCTTCTAGATCAGGGTGGGCAAGCATTTTTTTTTTGGCAATGGGGAGATTCTCCAAGAATTTTGGTAAGTAGTCATGGCCTGCATTTTGCTATTATATTAATGGAGGGGGGTGTGGGCTCTGGAGGGAGTTTGGGTGCAGGAGAGGGTTCTGACCTGGGGCAGCGGTGCAGGAGGGGGTGTGGGCACTGGAGGGAGTTTGGGTGCAAGAGAGGGTTCTGACCTGGGGCAGTGGTGCAGGAGGGGGTGTGGGCACTGGAGGGAGTTTGGGTGCAGGAGAGGGTTCTGACCTGGGGCAGCGGTGCAGGAGGGTGCTGTGGGCTCTGGAGGGAGTTTGGGTGCAAGAGAGGGTTCTGACCTGGGGCAGCGGTGCAGGAGGGGGTGTGGGCACTGGAGGGAGTTTGGGTGCAAGAGAGGGTTCTGACCTGGGGTGGCGGTGCAGGAGGGGGTGTGGGCACTGGAGGGAGTTTGGGTGCAAGAGAGGGTTCTGACCTGGGGTGGCGGTGCAGGAGGGGGTGTGGGCACTGGAGGGAGTTTGGGTGCAGGAGAGGGTTCTGACCTGGGGCAGCGGTGCAGGAGGGGGTGTGGGCGCTGGAGGCAGTTTGGGTGCAGGAGAGGGTTCTGACCTGGGGCAGTGGTGCAGGAGGGAGTGTGGGCACTGGAGGCAGTTTGGGTGCAGGAGAGGGTTCTGACCTGGGGCAGTGGTGTTGGAGGGGGTGTAGAGTCTGGGAGAGAGTTTGGGTGCAAGTGAGGGTTTTGGCCAGGGGCAAAGGATTGGAGTGTGGAAGGGGGTTCTAGGTGCAGTGTTGGGCCCTGGCCTGGAGGTACTTGCCATAGGCAGCTCCCAGCCAGTGGCACAGTGGGGCACTCAGGCAGGAAGGTTGCCTGCTAGACTTAGTGGCTTTCTGTCACCTGAAGCTGCCAGCTACTGCTGGCAAGAATGTCTCTACATGCCCCTTGCGGGAAGGGGTCAGTGGTATGTTCAATAGCATCCTGGGATCTCTCCTGGCCACAAAGAACGTTGGTGTTTCCCAATCGTTATTAGCCATATTAAGTAACTACTACCAAAGCCGGCTGGAATTTCAGGGCCCTAGAGACCAGAATTCTGGATCTACTGTTCCAAATAATGACCTGCGTCGCCCTCCCCATGCATCTTGCAATTGCATCTTGCCTGAACAGGAAGATGGACGGTGAGAAGAGAGGCAGCGACCGCAGCCAGAACTCACCCTTCTTGAAGATGCAAAGGAGGCTTGCAAGAAATAAGCCGAACCCCTTCATGTTCGCCGGCGCTCCTCACGGCGGACTGACTTCGGATCAGCAAACCAGCATGGTTGATGCCTTAGCCGAGTGGTCAGCCGTGTAGCTCCAGACTGTCTGGCTGGGGAATGGAAGCTGCAGTGGTTTCCCTCTCCCTGGAGGGAATGAGTGTGTTCAGCAGAGCTGGCAAGGCGTCTGGTTAAAAATACTTTTGTGGTCAGTCATGTGGAAAACACAAAGGGAGATGAACATTTTATCATTTTCCACCAGTGGGAGGAGCCAACGAATCCCTGCTGAAAATCTCCCTTTGTAATGTCTGCTGTATAGGGGAGAGCCAAAGGGACCTAAGTGCTCCAAGTCCACTGACCTATGAGGAAGTTATGAGAGTCTGACCAACGAGGTCAAGTGACACCCTGGCTCCTCTTGCTTGAAGGAAGTTGTCCTACTTCTAGACTTTCTGCTTCAGCTCTCTGACAATGTATCTGGATTCAAATTCCGCCACACTCATGCTAAATATAAGAATTAGGAGTCACCAAATGAAATGAATAGGCATCAGGTTTAAAACAAACAAAAGGAAGTTTTTCTTCACTTGGTACACAGTCAACCTGTGGAACTCCTTGCCAGAGGATGTGGTGAAGGCTAGAACTTTAACAGGGTTCTAAAAAGGGCTAGATAGATTCATGGAGGTTAGGTCCATCAATAGCTATTAGCCAGGATGGGTAGGAATGGTGTCCCTAGCCTCTGTTTCTCTCTAAGTGGGAGACGGGGGAGGGATCACGTGAGGATTACCTGTTATGTTCCCTCCCTCTGGAGCATCTGGCATTGGCCACTGTCAGCTGACAGGATACTGGGCTAGATAGACCTTTGGTCTGACCCAGTATGGCCGTTCTTATGACTCAGCCAGCACATGCATACAACCTTTCCCTGCCTGATTGTGCATCTCCCCAGCAGTTTCTAGAGCTCTGGTGCTGTGATGCAGGAGATGCCGAAAGGAGGCACGTAGGGTAGGAACTAGGCAAGGCATGTGCGCTGCTGAGCATTGCACCGTGCACATAAAGAGGAGAAAGAGAAGGGGAGAGAAGTGGGATAGGATGGAAGGTGACCGGAAGGTGAAGGTGAACTGACCAGAAAAAAGGACATGGGCAGGTTTAGAGAGAACACAAAGCTGGGCAAAGTGAGAACTGTAGAGCACAACACAGGCAAAAATAATCCTGGGAGGGCTGTAAGTTGGAACAAAGTTGCTTAGGTTGGGGGGACGTTTCACTAACTAGTTACAGAGTGGAGGGCTAAGGAAAGTAGTGGCCTAAAAAGAAGAAAAAATGTTGTCACTGTATGTCCCGTTCAAAGAGAAGCCTCAGAACTGTCATTCATGCTTAAATTTGACACTTTACATATGGGCCTTAACAAAGATGCTAATTATCTCACCCATTACAAAGATAGCTTCCCCAATTATCACCCCCCTATGTCATTACCTCACAGACACTAACCTTCCCCCCTCATTTCTCCTCTTTTCTAAAATTTGATTTGTCAATTTTATGTGTTCATTTTTTTTTTATTGTATCCCTTTGGTATATATGGTCATGTCAATTTTCTTCCACTATTTGATCTGAGGAAGTGGGTCTGGCCCACGAAAGCTCATCACCTAATAAACCATCTTGTTAGTCTTTAAAGTGCTACATAGTCCTGTCTTTTGTTTCCATATGTCACGGTACTGAATTTGAGGGAAGCGGCCAGATCACTGATGTACCCATAGGTGGGGGTGTTGGCCCCAGAAATGATATAAAAGGGGGGCCATGTGGGGTATTGAATAGAAGCTCACTGTCTGCTAATCCTATGTACGATAGTCATGTGATTGTATAATGTCTGTGTGTGTAGTTAGGAATCTGTAATCTGTGTAGATACTGAATATTTCTCTGCATGTGGTTGAGCAGTGGACAGAGCCCGGCCTATGGACATGCTAATCAGCGAGGCCCTGTGGGACAATGGCACTCAATGGGCCAAGGACACACCTAAAGAATGAGTGGTGACTCATACCTAAAGGCTACCAGCAGGGAACACAGGAATGAGCCGTGGGCCAGGTGACCTGCTGTAGTCAAGAGGAGACCAGGAAGGAGGGATAAATAGGCCATGTGGTGGACTCCATCTTGGTTCTCAGCTCAGCACTTCATCCCAGAGGCAGCAGTGCAGGGATCGAAGAGCCAGAAAGACCTGTGAACCCATCTTGATTCTAGGATGTGCAACAAGGACTCTTAAGCCAGCAGCTGTAACATCTCTGCTAGAGCCTGCATCGAGAACTGGGAGATTCGGTGCATGTAATGTATTATTCCTTTAACAACCTTACTCTCATGCTTTTCCTTCGTGTGGTAATAAACCTTTAGCTGTTTGATGCTAAAGGATTGGCCCAGCGTGATTTGTGGGTAAGGTCCAGAGGGTAAATTGACCAGGGATCTGTGGCTGGTTTCTTGGAACCGGGCAGCACTTGTTCGGGGTAGGTGGGATTGGGTGCTAGGACCCTCCACCTGTGTATGAGGCCCGGGGCCATCTGGGGCATGGATATTGCTGGGGTGATGGAGGGGTTTTGCTCGTGAGGATTCAGGCAGGCTGTTGAAGCGCTCTGTGTGACTGGTTTGTGGCCTGTTTGGAGAGGTCTTCAGTCTGGGGACTGTAAGGAGCCCCGAATTTGAGCAATTCGCCCTGAGCGGACGCCCTCAGCTGTGCCCAGACACGGCCCGGTCTGTCACACCATACCAAAAATGTTTCTTAACGCTAGGGGGCACAAGGCTCCGACAATGAAATAAATCACCATGCGCAGGAATCAGGCCCCCAGGACTGGAGACATTCAGAGCACGATTGCCGGTGGGGTGAGCGCATGGAGCCACATTCCATGTGTGTGTACAGCTCCTAGCCCAAAGGGGCCCCCACCTTGGTTGGGGTCCCTACACACTAATAATACAGAATAGACCCTGAGAGCCAGTGATCCTGGAGGCCCCTCAGCGTTCCTGTCTCGTATGGTTGAGCTCAAGACTTTCAGGGTGAGTTTTGTGGCCTGAAGCAGCTTTTGAGATAATCTATTTGTGTCTTGCTTTGCCCAGGGAAGAGTGAGGAGATAGGTAGGGGAGTGGCTAAGCAACTCTGATATAATTCATTGTGCAGCATAAGGTGAAGAGGGCAGCTGCAGGAAAGACCTTTATTTATGTCCCCAGGCAGTTGCTTTTCAGAATTCACTTTAAAAGGATGTAGCTGTTTTTCCAACATTTCAGTCTTTCTCCTTCACAGACTGCCCTCCCCCCCCACACCGAAAACAGTGATCAGCGCTTTTGAAGCATGACACACTGTAGAGCCTAGCAGAATAAATTCCATTAGGTCTGTCTCCAGATGGGTTGGGTTCTGTTCATTGTCGCAGACTGGCTGAAAGGGGTCTCGGGATTAGAAGGATGTGTTGGCAATGGCATCTTGCTGGATTGTGTTTCTAACCAGTGACTTGGATTCTTCAATTTACTTACTTCAAACATGTTTTCCACCTACCCGTCCTACAGATCCTTCTGTCTGAAAATCCTGGTGGGAAGTAACCCTCTGTTTTTTCTACTTTGTCGCGATCGTAGCTTTCTAAAAGAGATGTTCTTGTTCGGGGTGGGGAACCTTTTTAGGGTCGGGGGCTGCTGACCCAGAGGAAAATCAGTCTGGGACTGCACACAAGTGAGAAGCACAAACAAACCCACACTGACATGGCCCCTGACTGAGAAGGAGAAAGACGCTCCCCACATTCCTCTTGCACACAGAGCCTTTGGTGGGTGGGGGTTCGAGGGGGGAGGCTCAGACTAGTAGACTGTGTCTGCTCCAGCTCTGCAGAGGGATGGTGGGGGGGGATAGGTGGAGCATCAGTGCAGGCTCCCCAGTGCTGGGGGGAGCCCTGAGCCTGCACCCTTCCCCATGGGGGTTGGCCCAAGCCCTATCTATAGGGTTTCCCAGTGTCCCGTTTTTGACTGGAATACCAAGGGACCCTGGGGGCTCCAGTCAGCCTTCCATACCCCAACCTCCCACCTCAGCCTGGAACTGCCAACCACAGTACAAAGCCCTTGGCACCACTCCCCCCGTTCCCTGCCTCCCACACACCGACACAGACCAGGGCTGAGGAGGATCCCCTCCCTCCCTGCCAGGGCTGGCCCCATTTCCTCCTGCCTCGCACCTATGCAGGGCCAACCTCCCCACTAGTGCCCAGAGCCAGTCTGATGCCCTACCCATGACTCCCCCCTTCCCAGTGCCCTCCCATGCTTCCCGATGCATGGGGCTGTTCCTCTGAGGCTGTCTGCCTGCACATGGGGTTGGTCTTACAGGTGTCCTGTGCCCTAACAGACAACTGCACACAGGGCTGCCCCAGATCCCCCTTATATCCCTGTCTGTGGGACTGCCAGAGACCCTCCCTTTCCCTCCTGCATGCATGCAGGCCCAGACGGTTTGAGCCGTTCTTCCTAGTCCTTCCACCAGTGCAAGTCTGGCATTGCCATGTTCCTCTGTGCCCTAGCAGGGATCTCATCCCATGTTTTTAGACAAAGCTGGGCATTTGTCCAGTTTGCTCTTAATGATCTTCCTGTGTTTGTGTTTTAAAGGGCTGGACTCTCCACTTGTATTGTTTTACAGTGCCCTGAGCACTTTGCTAGAGGTTCTGATACCATAAAATATTAGAATATTAGAAACGGAAGGGACCTTTAGAAGTCATCAGGTCTAGTCCCCTGACAGGACCAAGCACAATCTAATAATCTCTGAGAGATGCCCGTAAATATCTCCAATTAAGTAGATTCCACAACATCCTAGCCAATTTATTCCAGTGATTAACCATCCTGACAGGAAGTTTTTCCTAATGTCCAGCTTAAATCTCCCTTGCTGCAATTTAAGCCCATTGCTTCTTGTCCTGTCATCAGAGCCCAAGGAGAACAATTTTTCTCCCTCTTCCTTGTAATACCCTTTTAGGTACTTGAAAGCTGCTATCATGTCTCCTCATTGAACTTCATCCTATTAACCTCAGACCATTTCTCCAGTTTGTCCAGATCATTTTAATTTATCACACTGTCCTCCAAAGCAGTTGCAACCCCTCCCAGCTTGGTATCATCCACAGTCTTTATAAGTATGCTTTCTATACCATTATCTAAATTGATTGTGATGATATTGAACAGAACCAATCCCAAAAGCTGATCCCTGCAGAACCCCACTTGTTATGCCCTTCCAGCATGAATGTGAATCATTGATAACACAGTCATGCTAAAGGGTATAACAAGTGGAGTTCCAGAGGGATCAGTTATTGGACCATGTAGAAAACATTATGATTACTAAGAAGTACTTACCAGCATCCTCACCACATCACAGAAACACTTACTCAGGAACCTATCCCTGCAACAAACCCCATTGTCAGCTCTGTCCACATATCTATAAAAACACCATTACAGGACCTAACCACATCAACCACACCATCAGGGCTTCATCCACTTACATATCCACTATAGTGATATATGCCATCAAGTGTCAGCAATGCCCCGCCGCTCATGTATATTGGTCAAACTGGATAGTGTCTGTGCCAAAGGATAAATGGACACAAATCAGTTATCAGGAATGATAACACACACAAATGTATAGGGGAACACTTTAACCTCCCTGGACATTCAGGAAAAGATTTGAAAGTAGCCATCCTTCTACAAGAGAATTTCAAAAACTGGTTACAAAGGGGCACATCAGAACTGGAAGTTGTTTGCAAATTCAACGCTATCAATTTCATGCGTGAATAAGGATCTCAACTGGTTCATGCATTACAAAGGGAATTTCCCCTCTCTGGATATTCACATCTCCAGACCAAAGGCTATGAGTAGCCTACTTCCACCCTGACTTGATTAGCTTCATTAACACAAGCAACTTCTTCCTTATATGTACTCCTGCTTCTGTAATTCCACTCCAATTCATCGGATGAAGTGGGTTTTACCCATGAAAGCTTATGCCCTAATAAATCTGTCAGTCTAAGGTGCCACAGGACTCTCTCTCTCCTTAGACCCTATGCTACTAGCTATTCCTGGCTACCTTTGAAACACCACCCACTTCCTGATGAAACTACAGAACATCAGCAATCTTCCTGAAAACACCATCCTGGCCACCATGGATGTTGAAGCTCTTTACATCAACATTCTACACCAGGGGTCTCCAAACTTTTCAGCCCGAGGGCCGCATTAACTATCAAACAGCAGTTCGGGGGCCGACTACACACTTGAGGTCCAAATAAAAAACAATCAAAACATGGATGTTGTTTTTAATTATTTATTTAATATTATTTATTTAACAATGCTTTCTCGCCGGATTTGATGAAGAAGTATTTCAAACTCCATTCTTCTTGAAATTGCCGACACTCATCGTCTATTTTTCTTTTCCTCTTCTCGGCCATCGCTGGGCACTAAAATAAAGTGAATTCAACATGAATAAATAATGAAACTGAAAGTCTTGCACACAATATCGCTCAAAAAACCTGATTATGCGAACTAATTTCGTCGCAATAATAGCTGCAAATGACCCGAAACAATTTTTAAAAATTCTTATGATTTCTTAAGTTAAACTTACCTGAATATAGTGTGCAAATATATCCACTTATGGTAGAGAGATTGTTGCTTTTAATGTTTCCTCTTCAGAATATTCGAAAAATTCTTACTAAACTAACGACATTCCCAATACTTTAAACCCACTGATAAGTAATTATGCAAAGGAAATTATCACTAAATAAAATAGAGTGCAACATGTTTCGAAATCAGACGCTAATTGACACCAACACCTCCTCATCGCAACAGTCAACCGCAACTGGCAAACTGTGATCAAAATAATCAAGTCTTGAACCAGCAGCAAACCATTTAAAAACTCCGCCACTAGATGGCGTTATATCATCTCATTGACTGTGAACGGAAGTAGAAAAAGTAAGCAGCGAATAAGGTTTTGCAATGTAATGATCGGTTGGAAAACATAACGCACTACTGCGTGCCTCTATTTTAATTTGGTAAAAACATAACGTCCACGTAAGCGGCGGCTGATCTTGGCAGGATACACGTAAATTTCCGTAATTTTTTTTCCGTAGACAAAAAGGTCTCCACGGGCCGGATGAGAGGGCCTCGCGGGCCGCATCCGGCCCGCGGGCCGTAGTTTGGAGACCCCTGTTCTACACGATGATGGATTACTGGCTGTCAGGAACACTATCTGCAGTGACACCACTGCACACCTGGTGACTGAGCTGTGTTTCAACAACTTCCACCCCACCATCAACCCTAGCCTGAACCAATCCACATAAGAGATCCACTTCCTTGACGCTACAGTACAATTAAGTGATGGCCACATTTACATACCGGAAACCTACCAACCATTATACTTATCTACATGCCTCTCTACATGCCAGGATACATCACACAATCAATTGTTTACAGCCAGGTCCTAAAATACGACCAGATTTGCTCCAATCCCACAGACAGAGACAAACATCTATCTACAGGATCTCTATCCAGCATTCTTAAAACTTAAATACCCGTCTGGGGAAGTGAAAAAACAGATTGACAGAGCCAGACAAGTACCCAGGCATCAGCTTCTTGAAGACAGACTCAACACACAAAATAACAGAACACCACCAGTCATCACCTACAGCCCCCAACTTAAACCCCTCCAGTGCATCATTAACAATCTACAACCTATCCTGGAAAATGATCCCTCACTCTCACAGGCCTTGGGAAACAGGCTAGTCCTCGCCTCAGACAACCCCACTAACTTGAAGCAAATTCTTTTCTGCAACTACACATCAGACCTTAAACATACTCACGCCGGAACCTACCTCTGCAATAAACTCCATTGCCGATTGTGTCCACACATCTACACAAGCAACACCATCACAGTACCTAACCACACAAATTACCACATCAGAGGCTCATACAACTGTGGCTATGTCTACACTGTACTGGTTTTGTGCAAGAAATATGCAAATGAGGCTAAGCATGGAATATCGCTGAGCCTCATTTGCATAATTAATGAGCGGCCGCTTTTTGCACAAGAGACTTTGGCACAAAAAGGAGCCATCTACTCAGCTCCTTCTTGCACAAAAGACCTCTTTTGTGCAAGAGCCATTTTTCCAGGAAAAAAAGCGGAAAAACGGCTCTTGCACAAGAGGGGGTTTTTGCACAAGAAGGAGCAGGGTAGACGGCTCCTTTTTGCGCAAAAGCCTCTTGCACCAAAAGTGTCTGCTCATTAATTATGCAAATGAGGTGTGGCGATATTCCACGCTTAGCCTCATTTGCGTATTTCTTGCGTAAAAGCAGTGCAGTGTAGACATAGCCTGCATGTCCTCTATTGTGATATATGCCCTCAAGTGCCAGCAATGTCCCTCTGCCATGTATATTGGCCAAACTGGACAGTCTCTTTGTTAAAGGATTAATCAGATATTCAAAATGGTGACACAAAGAAGCCTATTGGGGAACATTTTAACCTGCATGGGCACTCATTAATGGATTAAAAAGTAGCCATTATTTTGCAGTGATTTCAGGAGCCATCTAGAGAGAGAGAGACTGCAGAACTGGCCTTCATATGCAAATTTGACACCTTCACCTAAGGACTGAACAAAGACAATAACTGGATGGTCCATTATATTCAACACCCAAATGACATCAAAAGCTAAGTATCAGACACTTACAGCCCACTGTGTTAGCTTTATTTAGCACTATAATTGACAGGGATTTTTTTCCTCTCACCTCTTTTTCTGCTGTAAATTCTGGGGTTTCTGTGCCTATTGCTCCACTCATCTGAAGAAGTGGGTTGTGTCCACGAAACCTCATGATACTATCTATATATTTTGCATTAGTTTCTAAGGTGCTTCAGGACCACTCGTTTTTTAAGTTTCATTATTATTACTGTATATGGTATCTAAATAACCAGCAGAGGGCAGTAATATTTCAGCAAACAGCTATTAGCAACACAATATAGCACAGTAATCAAATTATTCTCATATGTATTATTTATTTTATTTATTTCTGGGTATTGCAATGAAACCTACAAGCTCTGTCCTTGGGCCAGGACGCCACTGGATGCTGTTCGAACAGAATGCCAAGCTCAGATGATGGCAAAACAAATAAAACTGGACTTGCTTCTTCAGTGATGTCTGCAAGAAGTGAGTCAAGAGTCAAATTTTTAATACTCAGCCTGTTCCGATTAAATAATCACATGATCTGAGTCACAGAGACAACACGGTGGAGGGAGCAGGGCACTGAACTATGAGCCAGAAGACCTGCATTCTGATCTCCGCTCTGCCAATATTATTTTGGGGCAAGTCTCTTCACCTTTGAATGTTTGTTTCTTTTCAAGCCCTTTGTTTGATGAGTTCTGTTGAGGACTTTTTTGGGACAATGATGACTATGTTTTATTATGTGTTTGTACAGAGGGCCTCAATGACCAACACAAGTTGACAGACTATGTCACCCCTATCTACCTTATAACTTGTTGAGAGGTAAGATCAAATCTGACCCAATACCTCATGGAGTCATTACAAAGACTTCCATTGACTTCAAAGAGCTTTGGATTTGGGTCTGTAATGATTATAACATGCTTAAAAATCCTTGGCTGACAAGTACTATAGAAAGGCAAAGTAATACTTTCTGCTGTATTGTGCTGCGGAGCCAAATTCTTGCATGGTGTAATGCCATTAATTTTAATAGAGTTAATACAAGGATTAATTTGTCCCATATGTGTTATAGTAGTACTGCAAAATAATGTAGACTCCCAGAATTTGCTGCTGAAAATTGTAACTGTCTACTAGAGCTGGTCAAAAACTAAAAACAAAATGTTGTGAATATAGTTTTTAAGCATTTTTGGTTTTAACAGACTGATTGTCTCTTCTCAAAATATTCAGTGGAATTTTTGTTGAAATATTTGTCACCTTTGAAAACAAAGCTTTTTTTCAGTCACAAAATCAAAATCATTTGAATACATTTTTTTTCTAATTTTGAAAAAAATCTTATTGTTACTAAACAAAAAAAAGCAAACCCTCCACTATAACCAGCAAACCAAAACAAATGAAAACTAATGGAGTAAAGGCAGGGAAACTCTTTTAAACCAAGTTTTCATAATACATTTCAGAAAATTTGGAAGGGAAACCCCCTGTGTATTTGAAACAGGACAATGCACCACATTTTTTTCTTTGGAAAATTTTGACCAACTCTGCTCACTCCAAGCTATGCAATATCATATCTTTGAAATTGGTCTGAAATGTGCTTTGTGATGATTAAGGGTTAATAATTTGTCGAACAGCTGAAATACTGTAGTGTATGTGGAAGGTCAATGTTGGGTCTTGGGATATAAACAGAGCTAGTTGCCAATTTAAGATATTTGGGATGGGTTTTACTAGGCATTTCTCGGATGCTCTGACGCTTTGTTTGTCTTGTGAGCATACCATAGCAACCTATGCACTTTGCTTAGCAGTTTGGTGCTATGTACATCAGTGCTTTGCTAAAGCTTTGAGTTTTGACCAAAAATGTAGATAAAAAGGAAAGGATTATTTTCAACGGTTCTTTCTCCTTGCCCACTCCTCTGCTGAATGGCCAAGTGTCATCATATATTCTGAATCCGAGAAAGACTAGCCCTATGCTCTGGTTTATGAGAGACCCTGGTAACACAATGTACCATCTCTCAAACCCAGTCACACTTTATCACATAACCACGAGATTTGTGACTTGCTTACACTATGCGTAGATGATTAAAAATACTCCTTTTGGCAAATTCCACCTCTCAAATAATAGCACAAAATGGGGGATCTGACACCAACTCTGGGGGGCTTTGATGCCGATTCTGTGGAGTCGAATCACAGCAAAAGGCAGCATGATTAGTATAAGTGATAAAATGTTCCACCCATAAAAGTCGCCTAGTTTTTCTAGTATTTCATAAGACAGTTAGCTGGATTCCTTTCTCACCTATGCAACCTCAACAGAACTGATTACTAAGTTCCACTCTGTTGTGTCTGTAGAGACCCATTGTTAGCAATTGGGCAACACTGAAGTCATCCAGGGCAGATATAGGCCTATAGAACCTGTGTGACTGGTGGTGATGCTGAAGGAGGAAAGGTTCCTATACTTTTAAGGCCAGAAAGAACCATCATGGTCATCTAGTAGTCCGACCTACCGCATCAGTGGTGGTGACTGGAGCCTTTTAAACGAGGGATGTAAACGGTTAACTGGTTAACCAGTAGGCTTCACTTTTAGCAGGTGAGGTTTACCAGTTCCGGTTAACCGGTAGCGGCTGCAGCAGCTCCCCAGCAGCCACAGCCAGGGAGCTGCTCCAACTCTGCATGGTCCACCTCAGGCAGGGGCAGGCTGGACCAGCCCCTCTACTGCAGGTTACATTCTGAGGGGCTGGCAGAGGCTGCTGGCTCCAGTCCCAGGAGAAACTTCGCTGTAGCCATTGCCGGCTCTGCTCCCGGGGAGGCTGTGGACTCTGCAACCTAAGCTTATATATAAAGCTTTATACTGGGCGTCTGCAGCACGTGTAACCACTAAGTTTTTTAATGGTTACATTTTAAAATTACTTTTTATATCCTGACTTTAAATTGCCGCCAGAGCTCTGGCTGGCGTGCCCCAGGCAGCACTGAAGGCTGGGTGGGAGAGGGCGGTGCTGAGGGCTTGCTTCTCCAGCCCCGCCCCTGCTGCCCGAGGCCACGCCCCTTCTGTGGGCACGGAGCTGCCCCTTTTCGCAGCCCAGGGTCCCAGCAATTCTCTTAGCCCCCTGAAAATAATGGAGTGAACATGGAGTTGCTGACCAAGACTCCCAAATTCTCCTGTGTTCTGGACTGCTCCTGAAGTGGAATGGACGTGCGCAGTCACTGGAAGATGGAAACACGTTACTTACCTGTTTGGTAGCTGCTGTTCTTGAAGATGTGTCATGTCCATACCATGACTCACTCCTTCCACCTGCGTCGGTAGGTCTATGCCTACTGGATTTTGATATGAAGAGACTGAAGGGGAGTCGGGGGTAGCCCCATCCTTTATAACATTGGCCGGTGTGGAGAGCATGTGGAGGATGCATGCCTCATCCCAGGGGGTAATACTATGAGGAAAAACATTCCAGCTTTGGTGCCTTGGGGTGTGTACACATCTGAAATGGAATGAACATGTGCAATACAGACTGAAGAACAAGTTTCAGAACAGGTAAATCATTTTTTTTTATGATGCTGCTATGATTTGTTTCCTAGGAGCAATGAAAAAAAATCTATGTTAAGGTACAATCCCTACCCCAAGAGCCTGTAGTCCAAAAAAAAACAACCAATCGGATATGCAAGGGTTAGGGGGAAAAAGAAGCATAGCATAGCTGTTAATTGATAAAACGGGTAATTGGCTGCACCTTGCTAACCCATTTCAAAATTAGCCATGCAAACTATCCCCTGATCTTTTCCGTCGTGAACTGGCTAATTCCTTGTTGAAATTGGCCTTCAGGAAGAAATGTGAGGAGGATGTGGATGACCTTGGGGGTTATTGGCTTATTGTTGGCATTTTTTTCTGTCTTTATATTACTGTAGCATCTAGGGACTCCAGTCCTGGACAAGGACTCTGCTATGCTAGGTGTGGAGGGCAAAGGGGCTGGCTCTGTGCTCCCGGAAGGGGTGGGGCTGAAGGCGGAAGGAGCTGGGCTGGGGAAGCCAGTCCTCAGTGCCGTCCAGTCCCAGCTTGGAGGGCGCTGCAGGGATTTAAAGGGCAACTGTCCCCATTGCGCCCCCCCCGCATCGGTGGGCCTGACTAGGTGCTATGCACATCGGTGCTGGAACTAGGGGTGTGTGAGGGATGCTGCAGCACCCCCTGGCTTGAAGTGTGTTCCATTATCGACAGGGCTTACAGTTTGGTTCAATGGCTCTCCGCACCCCCACTATAAAAATGTTCCCAGCACCCCTGGCTATACAATCACGGAACAAAAAGACAGTCTTGGCCCTTCTTGTCTCAGTATAGGACAAGAGACAATGGATGGAGACTGATAGGCCAAAGAGGAATAAAGGGAAACAAGGAGACAACATAGGTCCATATGATAGATATTGGCCTCAACTTACCAGCAGCTTAGGTACTGTCAAGGTGGGGCATCTGTTAGACGTAGACCTTGAATATAGTGTGGGACAAAATAGATCTTTGTGGAACCCCCCACCCTTGCCCATCTGGGTACAGTCTGTGAGGAAAGAGTGGAGGTAACTAACTTCTGGTTCACTAGAAGAAGCCCGCAACCATTCATGATGAATGGTGTTAGAGTCTGCAGGGAGACTCAGAAGTGCATAACATTCCCAGACCCATCCCTCCTGGAGTGTTCACCCCAATCAAACTCTGGGTGTTGATGGGGATGCTTTTCACCCCTTATGCCCATGTGACTGTACTACAATAGTCACAGTCATAATCGTGCCTCTCCTGTGCTGCAGAGGGCAGCAGGGCATCCACACATCACAGCACACAGCAGGAGAGCAGATTAGGATAAATACATTGTGCTCCCAAATAATAACGCTTTCCCCTGCTTGTGTACACACCTGCGACTTTGCAGCATAAGCGTTTCCAAGGTCAGAGGGGAGCGCTGAATGGTGTTTGTGTCCCTTCCCCCTGAACCTTAATCTTTCCATGGTGTTCTGCTTTAATTATTTCAATGGCATGTAATGATCCTGCCATTTCCCCTTTCATTTGTCAATCCACAAGTGCCTTATATTCTGTAAAATTTGGCTTGGTTCCCTTCAGTAGCCAGGAAGTGAGTCCAACAGGGCAGTGGAATTTTCCCTACCGGTGTCAGCCAAGAAAGCATTGTGCAGAGTCCTTTAGAATTCTGCCATGGCTCTAAGGCTGGGCTGCCAGTCTCCCCTTGCATGTGTGTTTGATCCTCACCCAGCTGGAGAAACACAAGCCACCCAAAGTGCAAGCAGAAAAACAGTGTAGATCAGCCAGAATTCCTGCACACAGTGCTGAGCGTGGTCCCTGTGGCTAAGCACAGCTGCAGAACACGCTCCGTGCTACAACAGCTTCCCATGCTGATCTAAGTTGGAATTCACAGGGTTTGGTTGCTCATGGAGAGCAGTTGTTCATTTCAGCCTTTTTGTTGAAACCACCGAGCAAACAAACCCCAACACTGTTCTCCTGCTTGCAATGGAGTTACTGGAGCATTTGGGGTCATGTCATCCTAGCCTAGACAGCGGTGACACATTTGCTGATGGTCTGCAGAGAGTTGGCTAGTTGACTGTCTCCTCTTCCTTGTTTCCACCAGCTACTTTACATTAAAAGTAGCTAACATGTTCACCAAGGCTTTTCCTCGCATGACAATTGCCATAATTCCCATAGGGAGGTAGTTTAATCAAGGTGATTTGATTGAGGTGGGAGGAAGTGATCATGAGTGGGAGAGAAGGTGCTCATGAGGCCACCTCTCTCTGTTGAGATGTGGTCCATTACTGCAGTAAGAGATGGTGATTCTTCTTCGAAAGCTTGCTCATGTCCATTCCAATTAGGTGTGCGCACGCCGCGTGCATGGATTCTGGAGCTTTTCCCCTTAGCAGTACCTGTTGGACCAGCCAGGGAGCCCCCTGGCGTGGTGC
The DNA here is from genome assembly GCF_052426305.1 of Pelodiscus sinensis. Taxonomy (NCBI): domain Eukaryota; kingdom Metazoa; phylum Chordata; order Testudines; family Trionychidae; genus Pelodiscus; species Pelodiscus sinensis. Next base: position 119,859,062 of record NC_143057.1, read on the forward strand.
CGGCATGCTGGTGCATATATACCCCTGCTGGCCCCTCACCCCTAAGTTCCTTTTTACTGCTCATGATGGTAGCTAGAGCGCTGACTACGCTGGTAGTCCTTACCCTGAGTAGGTGTACATTGTTCTCTTTATCCTTTGAGTGGTTTAGTAATTAGTTTAGTATTTAGCTTACATAGTATGAATAATTTAGTGAAGATAAGGGAGTCTTCTCCCTTCTAATCGCTCCCTGGCTAGGGAGGGAATGCCAGGGCCTCAGGCATTCAAGCAGTGTGCGAATGCTTGAAACCTATGCTCTGCAGTGATCTGCATGATTCTTGCTTAAAGTTTCTGGGAGAGGCTCATCGCACAGACAATTGCAACATCTGCAAGAGTTCCAAGCTGAGGACAAAGCATGAGAGAGACTCTACACTCAAGCTGATCCTCATGGAGTCCACTTTGCAGCTGCCAGCACCGGCTTCGGTGTGGGAGACCTCAACAGCATTCGCCAGACAGACAACCACCTCTTTGAAGTCCTTGAGGCGTCGATTACAGTCTTTGGCACTGAGGAGGGAGAAAGACGTCAGGGGCAGGCCTCCAGAGAGGTGCAGCCACAAAGTGCATCCTAAGGAGGGGCACTCAGCCTCGAAGGGGCACTTGGACTGGTACCATCAAGGCGATGGTGCAGCCCTTCACAGAGGGAGAGTCCGGTGCTGGAGGTGATAATTGAGGAACTCTGGCAGCTGTCGACCCCAGAAACTTTTGATGTGGCACCGGAGCTCATCGAGTTAACTTCCCTGCATACCAAGGCCTTGGCACTGACTGTGCCCCAGGCACTGACCCTGGCTCGGCCCAAGGCGCCTCACACCATGTCGACCACACAGGTGGGCTTGGCACCACCTGAGCCGGCACTGGAGGTGTGGCTGGCACCGGTGTTGTTGCCGGCACTGGGACTCATGAGGGGATTGGCACCCACGCACACACCAGCAGCACTGAAGGTGTTGGCAAGACAAGGTGACTAAGACCCTGTGACAGACCCCCGCCTCTATTCCCCCAATGCAAAAAAGGGTGGAGAGGTGCTATTTCGTTCCCCATGCGGGGCATGAACATCTCTTTACACATTCTCCTCTGGGATCCTGGTGGTGCAGGCTGCAGGGCAGAAGGAAATGCAGAGCCCCCCCAAGACCCACACCCAAGTCTAAGGAGCCCAAGAAGTTAGATCTGCTGGGGAGGAAAACCTACGGGGGGCCTGCAACTCTTCATCGCCAATTAACAGGCGATGCTGAGCAGGTACACATACAATACATGGGCAGCTATGGACAAGTTTAAAGATTGTCTCCCTCAAGATTAGGACAAGAGTATGGTTCCATAGACGAGAAGGGCAGGACAGTGGCGCGTACGACGCTGCAAGAAACATTGGAGGAGCGCTTGACCGCAGGTGTCTGGCATCTCTCCTGAGATCTAGAACACTTTGCAGGACCTTCCCTTTGAAGGATCAGGCCTTTTTTCAGACCAGATGGACTCGAAGCTGCATAGCTGCAAAGACCCCAGGGCTACCTTAAAGTCTTTGGGGATTTATACTCCAGCCTCGCAGAGGAGGCCGCTCACCCCCAGACTGACCATAAGGCCCTTCCAACGAGGGTTCAGCCCTGACTGGGACAGAAGGAGGGGCCATAACAATGGCTGGAATGACTCCAATAGGAGCAGGAGCAGGGGTTCGAGATCAGACTCAGATAGAGAGCTTGCCCCACCTTCCAATCAGCAGCCCAAGTCCTCATTTTGAGGGTACACTTGAGGACAGCGTTACAGTCTCCACTCCGTCGCCCTCTTTTGTTTGTTGACTTTCCCATTTCTACCAGGCCTTGTCCGAGATAACTTCCGACCAGTGGGTTTTAGACCTTGTCAAGGCTGTTCTCCACTGTGGTACGATGAATGCAGAAGTTGGGTGCCCGCAAGAGCACTCTAAAATCTTGCCTCTACAGGCTGTGGTCCAAAAACTTCCCCCCAAAATCCTAATATCCAGATTTTGGAGAATCCGCTGTCCCCATCAAGTGCTTTTGAACCCACAAACAGGGATGAAAACTTGAAACCCACCCCACTGGTACCCCAAGTTATTTTTCCCCAAAAGAGCTTGAAAAAGAAAAAAGAAAAACAAGCTGCAGACTCTGATAGCTGACCCCTCAGTCAGAGGCATGCAGATATACACAGACAGACCTTCCAGGACACAAAAATCAACCAATACTGGTTAATGAGAAAAAAGAAACAATTGTTTATTATTAAAACAAAACTGCAGTTGCAAGCATAGTAAATTGGTTAGGTGGAAAGAGCCACCATTGATATAGATACGCAGAGAGAGTACCTGGGCTGAAGGCTTAGTTAGAAAAGAGAGAGAGAGAGAGAGAGAAAAAAAAAACACTTAGCAAGCTCAGACATTATTTCCAAATCCCCAACAAGGAAAACAATGAACCCTGACTGGCTAGTTAAACTTTTTCCTACTTACACATTTTAAGAAGTCCATTCTTGGAGAGAGAAGCATCTCTCATCTCCCTCAATACCTGGGAGAAACTGCTCTAAATCTCAAACAAAGGACGCAGAGAGAAAACCCCTCTTTTCTAGTTTGAAATTCCTATCTGCATTATTATTGGCTGACCACCCAATACCTTACTAGGTACAGAGTTAACCCCTTAGCCACCTGGTACTGGTCAGCACTCCTGGTTATAATAGACCTAGTAGAGAAGGGTTATGTCATTCCTTTCCTTTCCCTCTCTTCTTCCCACCTCCCTTCCCCATACCTCTTCAGAGACCCCTTTTACGAGCTCCTGCTAAGGCTAGAAGTGTCTGTGCTTCTGTAGCTGTCAAACCCAATCCGGAAGAGTTCAGGGGCAGAGGATTTTATTCCTGATACTTCCTTATCCACAAGGCCAGGGAAGACTACACCCTATTTGGGTATGTCTACACTACCCTCCTAATTTGAACTAGGAGGGTAATGTAGGCATACCGCACTTGCAAATGAAGCCCGGGATTTGAATTTTCCGGGCTTCATTTGCATAAACTAGGTGCCACCATTTTTAAATCCCTGCTCGTTCGAACCCCGTGCCGCGCGGCTACACGCGGCACAGACTAGGTAGTTCGGACTAGGTTTCCACGAGGAGTAATGGTAGTTCCACGAGGAGTAATGGTAGTTTGGACTAGGAAGCCTAGTCCAAACTACCTAGTCCGTGCCGCGTGTAGCCGCGCGGCACGGGGTTCGAACGAGCAGGGATTTAAAAATGGCAGAGCCCAGTTTATTCAAATGAAGCCCGGGAAATTCAAATCCCGGGCTTCATTTGCAAGTGCGGTATGCCTACATTACCCTCCTAGTTCGAATTAGGAGGGTAGTGTAGACATACCCTTTTAGACCAAAGGGAACTAAACTCATTTGTAAAGAAAGTAAAATTCAGGATGGTCACTTTAGCATCTATCATCCCTTTCCTACAGAAAGGAGACTGGTACGATGACCTCAATTTGAAGGATATATTCATTCATATCTCATTGATCCCTGCCCACAGAAGGTTTACAGTGGGTCAGGGTTGCTTCCAGTTTGCGGTCCTGCTATTCATTCTCTCCACAGCCTGGAGGGTTTTTACCAGATGCATAACTGAGGTATCAGCCTTCCAGAGGAGGCACAGGATCCTGGTATTTCCATACGTGAACGATTGGCTGATAAGAGGGTCATCCTGGGAACAGGGACTAGATCATATAGCGCTGACCACAAAAGTGTTCTCCAATCTAGGGTTCCTCATAAACGAGGAGAAGTCCACACTTGTTCCCACACAGGTAATGGAATTCGTGGGGGCACGCCTGGACTCTGCTGTCAAAAGGGTGTCTCTTAGAATCATAGAACCATAGAGCTGGAAAAGACTCAGAAGGTCATCAAGTCCAGCCCCCTGCTCTAGGCAGGACCAATCCCAACTAAATCAACCCAGCCAGGGTTTTGTCAAGCTGAGACTTAAACACCTCTAGGGATGAAGACTCCACTACTTCCCTAGGTAACCCAGTCCAGTGCTTCACCACTCTCCTAGTGAAATAGTTTTTCCTAATATCCAACCTGGACCTCTCCCACCACAACTTAAGACCATTGCTCCTTGTTCTGCCATCTGTCACTACGAAGAACAGCCTTTCTCCAGCCTCTTTGGAACCTCCCTTCAGGAAGTTGAAGGCTGCAGTCAAAACCCCCCTCACTCTTCTCTTCTGCAGACAAAACAGACTCAACTCCCTCAGCCTCTCCTCATAGGTCATATGCTCCAGCCCCCTAATCATTTTGGTTGCCCTCCGCTGGACCCTCTCCTATGCGTCCACATCCTTTTTGTAGTGGGGGGTCCAGAACTGGACACAATACTCCAGATGTGGCCTCACCAGAGCTGAATAAAGAGGAATAATGACATCTGCGGGCAATGCTCCCCTTAATGCAATCTAACATGCAATTAGCCTTCTTGGCTATAAGGGCACACTCTTGGACTCATATCCAGCTTCTCATCCACTGTAACCCCCAGGTCCTTTTCTGCAGAACTACTACTTAGCTGGTTGGTCCCCAGCCTGTAACAATGCTTGGGATTCTTCCCTCCCAATTGCAGGACTCTACACTTGTCCTTGTTGAACCTCATCAGATTTCTTGTGGCCCAATCTTCCAATTTGTCTAAGTCACTCTGGACCCTATCTCTGCCCTCAAGCGTATCTATCTCTCCCCCTAGCTTAGTGTCATCTGCAAACTTGCTGAGGGTGCAATTCATCCCCTCATCCAGGTCATTAGTAAAGATACTGACCAAAACCGGTCCTAGAACCAAACCTGTGGGGCACTCTGCTAGAGTAGGGCACTCTTCCCAGGACCAGGTTCATGACTATGAGTTCCATGATCAAGGACCTTGAGAGGTCCCCTATGACAACAGTAAGGACATGCATAAAACTGTTGGGCCACATAGCGATCCCTGCAAAGGTGGTTGTTGAGTATCCACAACTTGGCATGGGCACCACTAGACGTGGTGGTCATGCTGCCGCAGACTGTGCTCCCCTCACTGGACTGGTGGCAGCAGGAGAGGACGGTCTGCTCAGGGGTTTGCCAGACAGAGTCCATCAGCACTGGACATGGGATGGGGGAGCCCACCAGGGAGAGTTCTCTGCATATAAATGTCATAGAGCTCAGGGCAGTCAGGCTGGCGTGCCAGGCCTTTCTTCCCCAACTGGAGAACAGAGTGGTTTCTGTGTTGACAGACCACACAACAACCATGTACTATGTCAACAAATAGGGTGGAGCTCATTCCTCTCCCCTTTGCTTCATGCCTTAGTCTCATTTATTTTGGATATCCTCCTACATCTCAGACACCAGGGCTTTGCTACATCTTCCCTGAAGCTTCCTTTAGACAAAATTGCAGCCTTTCGCCTGGGGGGAGGGGCGTAGGTCTGTGCTTACCAATGTGATGGTGAAGCACTTCCTGAAGGAGGTGGACAAATTGTTCCCCTACACTCCCCTGGGATCTCAATTTAGTCCTGATAGTTCTCATGAAGCCCCCTTTGAACTATTAGCTACCTGCTCTCTGAAGCATTTTTAATTGCGATTACCTCAGCTCAGAGTGTTTTGGAATTGAGAGCCCTCATTTTGGAGCCCCCATACACAGTTTTCTTTAAGGACAAAGTTAGGCTACGTCCACATCTGGCTTTCCTCCATAAGATGGTCTCACATTTTCATATGTCCCAGGCTAAGCTGCAGTTCTGCAGAAAAAGACCTGGGGATTACAGTGGATGAGAACAGTGTGCCCTTGTAGCCAAGAAGGCTAATGGCATATTAGGTTGCATTAAGAGGAGCATTGCCAGCAGATCCAGAGAAGTGATTATTCTATTTTATTCGGCTCTGGTGAGGCCACAATCTGGAGTATTGTATCCAGTTCTGAACCCCCCCCACTATAGAAAGGATGTGGACGCATTGGAGAAGGTCCAGTGGAGGGCAACCAAAATGATTAGGGGGCTGGAGTGCATGACCTATGAGGAGAGACTGAGGGATTCGGATTTGCTTAGTCTGCAGAAGAGAAGAGTGAGAAGGGATATGATAGCAGCCTTCAACTTCCTGAAGGGAGGTTCCAAAAAGGCTGGAGAGAGGCTGTTCTCAGTAGTGATGGATGGCAGAACAAGGAGCAATAGTCTCAAGTTACAGTGAGGAAGGTCTAGGTTGGATATTAGGAAAAATTATTTCACTTAGAGAGTGGTGAAGTCCTTTAATGGGTTATCTAGGGAGGTGGTGGAATCACCATCTCTAGATGTTTTTAAGTCTTGGCTTGACAAAACCCTGGCTGGGTTGATTTAGTTGGGATTGGTCCTGCTTTGGGCAGAGGGTTGGACTTGATGACCTCCTGAAACCCCATTCCACACCTAGGGAGCAGGTCCTACATTCCCTGGATGTTACAAGGGCTCTAGCATTCTATATAGAAAGGATATGAGAGTTCGGTAAATCTCTTCAACTCTTTATTTCAATAGCTGAGAGGATGTGGTATCAGTCAGGTGCCTATCCTCATGGATCACTTCCTGTATAAGAGAATTTTATAACCTTGCGGGTAGGCCTGCATCTCCTCTGATGGCTCATTCTATGAGGGCGCAGGCAGCGTCCACAGTGTTTGTCACGCAAGTGCCCATTCTTGACTTGTAGAGCAGCTAAGTGGCCCTCCATACACATGTTCTCTGATCACTTCGTGATCGCTCAGCAGATGCGGCCTTTCGGAGGGCTGTGTTGCACTCTATTGTGAAGTAGGTGCTGATAGGCTCCAACCCTACCTCCTAGGATATTGCTAGGGAGTCAACTAATTGGAATGGACATGAGCAAGCACCCGAAGAAGAAAAAATGGTTACTTACCTCGTAACTGTTGTTATTTGAGATGTGTTGCTCATGTCCATTCCAAATCCCACCCGCCTCCCCTTCGTCAGAGGATTCTGGCAAGAAGGAACTGAGGGGGTGGAGGGCCAGCAGGGATATATATGTGCTGATATAGCGGCACCACTTCAAGGGGCTCCCTGGCTGGCCCAATGGATACTGCTAAGGGAAAAAGTTCTGGAATCCATGCACGCGGCATGTGTGCACCTAACTGGAATGGACACGAGCAACACATCTTGAAGAACAACAGCTACTGTTTTTTTTTCTTGTGATCTAGCAGGGGTTTCTCAAGTGGCAGGCACCTGCTGTGTTCGGATGGCAAAGAGAACTTCAGGACAATCTGGCCCTCAAAAGCCAATTCTCTATATTATATCAGATAAAAAAATAAGGATCAGTGAAGGGTTATGGATTCCATCTTGCAAGAAACACAAATGACCTCGAACAGTGCAAAGTAGGATACAAATGAAAGGAAATGGAAACTCTACGGCTGTGTCTACACTGGCCACTTATTCTGGAAAATCAGCTGATTTTCCGGAATAACTTGCCAGCTGTCTACACTGGCCCCTTGAATTTCCAGAAAAGCACTGACGATCTAATGTAAAATCATCAGTGCTTTTTCGGAAAAACTATGCTGCTCCCTTTCGGGCAAAAGTCCTTTTCTGGAAAACTGTTCCGGAAAAGGGCCAGTGTAGACAGCCCAGATTTCTTTTCCGCAAAAAAAGCCCCGATCGCGAAAATGACGATCGGGGCTTTTTTGCGGAAAAGCGCGTCTACATTGGCACGGACGCTTTTCCGCAAAAAGTGCTTTTCCTGGAAAAGCATCCTGCCAATCTAGACGTGCTTTTTCCAAAAATGCTTATAATGGAAAACTTTTCCATTATAAGCATTTCTGGAAAATCATGCCAGTGTAGACGTAGCCCATAGCTTTACTGTTTGGGATTTAAAGTTTAAATGAGTGGCAGAACATGAAGGATTAGCTGGGGGTTATGGACAGTCCTCTGTTGTTCTGTGGAGTCTCAGCTTTTTCTTTTTTAACCAAAGGTAACTGTGTGTTATTAAGATGGAATGTGAACAGCAGCACATGGTTATGTGATTATAAACTGCAGCCTGCGCTAGATTCCCAGTTATCACTTTGTGGGTTGACAGGTTCTTGTCCCAAGATGAGGCCCGGTCAGGTTATTGTTACAGTTATTCGGTGTCTGGGAACTCTGATGTGCATAGGTGCAACACTTACACTATAGGGCCTCATTTACATTTACAAATCGATAGTTTATTAATACATTTTGCAAAGTCACGCTCTTTAACTCAGCCAGGCAGAAAGAGATAATATAGCAAGTACGTCTGAACATCCCTACTCACACCATCCCTTGCAGAACAGCCTGAAATGTTAGCCATTATCTTCCTCGTCACCATCACCTTCCTCATCTTCACCTGGGGGCCTCATTCTGGCCCCTCCCAAAGGCTAAATCCCTAGCTCTGCTGCCCAGGGATGCCACTTTTGTGATTGCTATGCTGACATTACCATGTCTCATGCATGTTCAATAGGGGTTTCTCCCTCTTTCATATTTGTAATTCCTCCCTTTACCAATGCGGTGTCCTTTTTCTATAGGTTAGTATATTTATAATTTCACCCCATTATCATAGAAATCAATGCATTGCCACAACTCTCTTGTGAGTGGATGTTCCATCCAAAACCTTCCAGAAGCTGAGGTCAGTTCATGTTCTGTGGTTTGCTGATTGTCATTATGGACAAAACCTGGAGGCCCTGAAGCCTTGGCCCAGTTTTGCTCCGCCGTCAGGCACTTCATGGCAGACTTGTCTCTGTGACTTTAAACTGTCCTCTGCTCTAACCAGAGCCTGGCGCAGCTTGATCAGCCTCGCTGCTCAGTGCATGGCTCACGCCTCCCCTCACTCAGGCAAGCTCTAAGTCAGGGATCTCCAACTCCCAGCCCGCAGGCCACCCATGGTTGGAGCATATTTGCAATCGGGGCATGGAGACCCAGCAGGCCAGGGGAGGGAGCATGTCCGAACCTATTCCCCAAGCCCTGCCCCTTCCTACCACTGCCCTGCCTTCTCCTCCCCCACCCCTTGGCATCCCATCCCCCAAGGGATGCGGCCTCTGTGCAGGGTGGTAGCAATGGTCAGGCTCCCCTGCACTCTCCAGGGTGGCACGAGCCATGGAGAAAGTGGAGTGCACTTGGCACGTGCACTTGCTCTGCTTCCCCACAGCTCCCGCCGCCACTGGGAGTGCAGGGGAGTCTGACCACTGCTGCCATCCCACAACAGCCCCTCCCCCCGGTATCAGCGTCAGGAGAATGCATTTGGACATTACCCCCCTGTGCTGGATTGCGAATATGCTCTGGTCCATAGATGGCCTGCAGGCTGGGAATTTGAGACCCCTGCTCTGAGTGCTCTCTAGTGAAGCTTCCAACTCACCCCAGAGTAGCCACTCTGCTCATGTCTCCTCCTTAATCCCTGACTCACTCTGCTCGACTCTCCTTCTCTGCATTATTTCCCTTTGCTTCCCAGGCAGTCCCATACCCACTCGCAAATGACTGCCTAGGAAACCCTCCTGCAGAAAAGGATCCGGGAGTTACAGTGGATCACAAACTGAATGACAGGCCGCTATGTCACATGGGGGCAGAAAAAGTCAACGTCATTCTGGGCTGAATTAGCAGGAGTATTGTGAGCAAAGCAAAAGAAATAATTCTTGCACTTTACTCAGTGTTAACTCAGGTATCAGGTCCGTTACTGTGCCCCCTGCTTCAGGAAAGGTGTGGACAAACTGGAGAAAGTCCAGAGGAGAGCAACAAAAATGACTGAAGGTTGCATTAACAGGTGTGTTGTGAGCAAGATACGAGAAGTCATTCTTCTGCTCTACTCTGTGCTGGTTAGGCCTCAGTTCGAGTATTGTGTCCAGTTCTGGGCACCGCATTTCAAGAAGGATATGGAGAAATTGGAGAGGGTCCAGAGAAGAGCAACAAGAATGATTAAAGGTCTAGAGAACATGACCTATGAAGGAAGGCTGAAAGAATTGGGCTTGTTTAGTTTCAAAAAGAGAAGATTGAGGGGGGACATGATAGCCGCTTTCAGGTATCTAAAAGGGTGTCCTAAGGAGGAGGGAGAAAACTTGTTCATATTGGCATCTGAGGATAGAATAAGAAGCAATGGGCTTAAACTGCAGCAAGGGAGGTTTAGGTTGGACATTAGGAAAATGTTCCTAACTGTCAGGGTAGTCAAACACTGGAATAAATTGCTCAGGGAGGTTGTGGAATCTCTATCTCTGGAGATATTTAAGAGTAAGTTAGATGAATGTCTATCAGGGATGGTCTAGACAGTATTTGGTCCTGCCATGAGGACAGGGGACTGGATTCGATGACCTCTCGTGGTCCCTTCCAGTCCTAGTATTCTATGAATCTATGAAAACGTGAGCAGTGAGGAAAGATTGAAAAGCAATGGGCTTGGTTACTCTGGAGAGGAGAAGACTGAAGGGGGACATAACAGTAGTGAAGTACGTAAAAGGTTGTTTTAAAGAGCAGGGTGATAAAGTGTTCTCCTTATCCACTGAGGACAGGACAGGAAGCAGTGGGCTTAAAGTGCAGCAAGGGAAGTTTAGTTTGGACATTAGGAAAAAATTCCTGTCAGGGTGGTTAGTCACTGGAACAAATTACCTAGGGAGGTTGGGATTTCTCCATTAATGGAGATTTCACAGTCAGGGATACTATTTAGTCCTTCCTAACTGCAGGAGACTGGAGTAGATGACCTATCGAGGTCTCTCCTAGGCAGGCCTGCCAATGGGAGGTTGGGAGGGGTGATACTAAAGTGCCTGGAGCTCTCAGCCGCCACCACTGCTAATGCAGGGACTGGTGGTGGCCGGATCCCAGGTCCTTTAAATTGCTGCCGGAGCTCTGCACGGAGCACTCTGGGTAGCCCTGAGGGCTGCTGGGGGAGGCACAGTGCTCTCTGGGCATTGCTGAGGGCTGCTTAGTCCCAGCCTGTCTCTGCTGCCCAACGCCCTGCCCCTTACAAGGGTGCGGAACAAGCCCTTCCCACCTAGCCCCGAGGCTGTCGGCTCTGCTGCACCCAGGCTTGTATTTCTGTGATTCCTTGATTCTGTCCCTCCACTCCTCTGAGTCTTCTGCCACCTCAGACGAGCTCACCCCAGCTCTCCACAGAAATAAGCCCTGCTCTCCAGCCTCGGTTAACCTTAATCCTAAATTAACCTTTCTGCAGCATGTGTGCAGTAAACACCACATCACAGAGACTTAGATTTTCGTGGTGCGTCCTGTGAGGGCTTGGGGCTGGTTTTCCAATTGAGGGGCCATGAGTGGATTGCTTTTCTGGTACATTGCAGGTGAGTTGGACAGCTGGGAATTGGTGATCATGAAAGTCCATATCAGAATGGGGCTCTTGAATTCTGCCTCCCTCCTTTTGCCACAAACACCATAATGAAAGAGAAAACGGTGGCTTACTACTAGTCTTTCAGCACACACTTTAAAGCAGGTCAGTGCTCAGGGTCTTTATAGAAGCTAGAGACTTCATCAGTATGAGGCAGAACCATATAGTGTTAGCTTTCCAGGCATTCTGTAAGGGCTGCCTGAGGTGGATGGGGAAGGACAGAGGGATTTGGTGGTTGTGCAAGATTTAAGGAGGGCATATTTCAGGTTAGCATATTCCACATGATACCAATACCCGACTGTGATGGGCCAGCAGCGGCCCACACTAGAGTGGGGCGGGCAGTGGCTCCAGCCCCAGCGGAAAGCCTGGGAGGCGCTGCCCAGCCGGTGCACAACTGGGACACCACGTCTGCCGAGCCCGGCACAGAGCGGAGTCCAACAGCTGCGGCAAACCACGCCGACCACCGGGCTGGCCCAGATGTGCACTCCCCGGGCGGGGGATGCCAGGATGCAACCTTGCCCCCTGCGGCCCAACGTGGGGACGCCGGCAACACCGGGGGCAGGGACAATGAGGACAGTGTGACCTCCGGCGGGGCTTTTAAAAACCGCCCCGGAGCCGGAGTAAGGAGGAGGATGCCAGGGAGGCGGTTCCTCCTCCCCCACCCCCGGTGGAGACGGGAAGCCAGGACTTCAGGAGAGCCACGGGACGGATGCTCATGTACCTATGGCAGCGAGGTAAGGGCGGACGATGCGGGCCCCAGAACCGCTGACTCGGGGGAGGCTAGGAGGCAGCCCGGGGCAGGGCTGTACTGGTGCCAGTGGGCTGATGCGTTACGGAGTGGGACCCCATCAGCCGGGTAGGGGTCGAGAACCAAACCCTTAGGGCCCCGGGCTGGAACTCAGTGGAGAGGACAGGCCAGGGTCCCCCTAGCCTCCCCTCTGATCCCTCTGTGCTGCTCACAATGCTGGCAAGGAGCAAATGGGACCGAAGTGGTAGGGACCTCTGAGGGACCGTTCAAGGTGCCCCAAGAAGGAATCCGAAATGCAGGGCTCACTGGGCCCCAATCCACCCCTCTCGGGGGGTGCCTCGGGCGCCCACGCCCATTTAACTGGTGACTTTATAACAATAAGACGGCGGGCTCGCTGGGCCGTGACTCCAAGGTAGAGTTTGCATGCTTGCACCCAGGACTAAATCCATCACACCGACAGTGAAAAGAGCTGAAATGGTCTATGCTTTTTCCCAGAGTTCTGTTTACTCATGCTAATTATATCCCACAATACCCTGCAGCAGCACAACTCAGTGTGTGGCATACACAAATAGGAAAACTGTCTAAATCAAGATCTATTTGTTCTGCAGCTTAGCACAGACTGAGGAGGTACCTTCACGGACCAGTACTTTGAATGTTAGTATCCAAAACAAAGCTCCAAAACAAGTTAAGGTACTAGTAGTGAACTGGATTTTAGTAACACATAAAAAGTTGGGTAACTTGTAAAATCTTCCAATATATGTTCCTTGCTGAGGTGCCTAACTTCAAAAGCAGTCGTGTGTCCAGTGAATTTAACAGCGCAGCATAAATTGTCTTCCTGAAAACTGATAACTGTATTCAGGGCTGGCCTTACCATGAGGCAAACTGAGGCAGCCGCCTCAGGTGCCAGACTGTGGGGGGACACCACTAGGACCCAGAGTGTAGAAAATTGTGTCTGCTGCTGGTGCATATGTAGGTAGCAGAGCAGAACCATGAGAGGAGTAGAACAGGAAGGAGGCAGAATTGAGACCTTTCAAAGTTTTGGCCCAAGCGAGGGGACATGGGGGCATCATTTGAGCTCCCCGCCTCAGGTGCGAAAATGTTGTGGGCCAGCCCTGACCATATTGAACCTCAACACCATCGTTGACTTGTCGCACTAGAAGTCATTAATAATGGCTTCAATTCATAATGAATCCAAGGCTTAGTCTACACTTAAAAGAGTAAAGCGCAGTTGCAGCAGCATTTTAAAGTGAAAGAGAGGCCTTGCATGAGCACTGGGAGAAAGATCTCCCAGATACCCCCTCCATGAGGAGAGTAGCTAACAGTGCCAGGAGTGCTGCTTCCAGCGCTATAGCTTGGTTCATGCTGGCACTTTACACATTGTAACTTGCTGCGCTCAGGGGTGGGGTGGGTGGGGAGTGTGTTTTCACTCACTGTAAAATGGCATTGTAGACTTAGCCAAAGTGTAGTCAAGCAATTGATGAAAGCTTGTCAACAAAGGGCATTGGAAGTTTTGCTGTCTGGGTGTGGGCATGCGGGGAAGGGATCACGATGCTTTTATGTTACTTGATTTAAATCCAGGCTGATACATCCAGGAGAGATCACATAATAGCAGAGACTTACAGATTTTTAACACCATTAGATTGTCTAGTACTTCCCATACACAGAGTGTAGAATTTGACTCAGTTACTCCTCTGGTGAGCTTCTATTTGGCCAGAGCAACAAGTTCTCTGGGTGTCAGCATCAGTGGTGTCATGAGGAGGGAGCAGAGGGGGGACAGTTGCCCCCGGGAACCATGCTAGGGGGGCGCCAATTTAGTCCCCCTCTGCTCCCCATCATCCCTCAGCTTGCCTGCTCCTCCTCTGCCCACCACCTCCGGCTGGAGCCTCCTTCCCACCTCTCTGCCCACAGCCTGACCCTCCTCCATTTCTGCCAGCGGGTTAGTGTGTGCGTAGGCCCAGCCACAAACTGGAGGGGCTGGGGGAAGCTGGGGGAAGACGCGGTATAAGCTCCTCCCCTCCTCACAGGCCCAGGCTCAGCCTTGTGCCAGGTTCCTGGGCCAAGACGGGCAGGAGGGGTCGCAAATTTTGCCTTTGCCCCCAGGCACATAACACCCTTGCTACGCCTTTGGTCAGTGTGGCATGAGGTGTCAATATGGCCCCCAGGGGATTAAGCAAATTGAAGGAAGGCCCTGTCAGTTTTAACTTTATATGTCCATATACTTTCTTTTTGACAAACAAGGACACTCAATTACATGGACCAACTATCCACTCCAAGAAATTCAGGCATAAAAATGCATGAGGCTTTTCCTCCTAATGAGCCTAATCCCATGCAGTTTTCGAGCATTTCGTGCTTGGCACTTACTAAAGCCAGATCTTAATTATATTTATTACTCAATAATGTTTTCATCTGATAAATAACTATTTAATTTCTTTGGCATCCAAAGGTCAAAGACTTCTGGGCATGGTAACAACCCAAAGCTTATTTAGACCTGAGCAGCATTAGAATTAAAATCCTTGAGATTTCAACATCTGCAGAGAGGATAAAATGTACAACTTCAGTAACAGTAGGAAAGTCATAGTTTATGTGCTTTTGACTGTGCTGGAGAGAGAGCGGTTTTTTGGTTTCTCCCTCATCTACGATTACTCCTTAATTTCTTGGAATCTGCTAACTGTGAAAATATTGAGAGAAGTCGACATCTCTCAACATTGTGTCAGGTTTCATAATGCGCTAGTTATATAATAGGAACATTTACAATACAAATATTGAATGATTCAGACAAAGAGCTCCTACATAAATACACTAAGCTGCAATAAGAGGAAGCTGCATACCAAATGTGGGACTACTAGCTTTTGCCGTTTAGGAGTTCTTGAACAGACAGACAGACACATTCACAGACAGACAAACCCTCTCAAATATATAGTAGACAATATCTTCATCTAATACGCTAGCAAAGGTTAAAAAGGGTCCGCTAATACTGAAACTGCAGCATTCTGAATTTACTAGGGTTGTGTGTTTGTGTTTGCTATTGTTTGCAATGTGAGTAACATAAATTGCTATGCAAGCAGAAAAAAGGTCCTCAAATAGATTAATTGGCCCATTTATCTGTAGTACTATAATCGGTTGGAAGACTGAAAAAAAAAAGTTTACTAAGCTGTGAATATCAGCTAAAATTTTCATCATCAACTCAGGTTGGTCAGAGAACCTGGCAGTGTCTGGTCAGCACTACTGGTAGGCCATTAAAAGTCCAGTTACCAAAGTAACTGGAGACATAGGTGCTAGAACTTGGGGTGCTCAGCACCTCATGGCTTGAAGTAGTTGCCATCTTGCAGAGGGTTTACAACTAGGTTCAGTGGCTCTCAGCACAAGCTGTTCCAGCATCCAAGGCTGGAGAAAGAGAGAGAAGACCCAACTCTGGCACAGAGGAGTGTGTGTCTGCATGTGTCTGTCTCCACCCCATCTGCTGCCTCCCTCTTGGATTGGCGCCCCCTCACTTCCACCCTGAAAGATGAGCTTCTGGGTGCATATCTCAGCCAAATATTGAGTTACATCCATCACTCATTTTCATTTGTGATGACCTATTTGCACCTTAACCAAGAAGCCACTTAATAATTTTACCCTATGTTATTATTGCTGTAGTGATAGAGCACTGGGAAAAGAATAATAAGAATTGTTGTGCTAAGTGTTGTAATCTCTCTACATTTATAAACATTCTTGGTTTGTTACATTCTCTCTCTCTTGCCCATTAGTCATCTTTTCCACAGAAGCCATGCAAATTTGGACTATATTGTTCAGATGACTTTGCTTCCTCCTTATCCCCTGTCAGCAGCTTTAAGCAAAGTAATGTGTCCAAGGATAGATATTTGTATGAGTCAGCAAAGCTAATCCTGAGCTGATGACACCTTTTATGTCCAAGGGAGCTGACATTCACAACTTCATAAACTTTTTTCCTGATTTTCCAGCAAAATATGGTGCTATAAATAAAAGGGCCAATTAATCTATTTAAGAACGTTATTTTGCACTTGCATAGCAATTTATATAACTCTGATTGCAAGCAATAACAAACACAAAGCCCATTAAAAGCGCATGTGAGGAAGAAATCTAGTAAATCTGGAATGCCGCCACGTTGGCTAGTATGAGCTGAATTTTTGTAACCTTAGCCAGCTCTCTTAAACAGCAAATTTCCTCTTGCAGAAGTGGGTCTCCATTTGACTCAACCCGGTTGTAGGGTAAATTGAGGCAGTCCATGGTATCTTGCTGAGAACTGACAAACTCAAATCTGAAAGTATCAGGCCAAGCCTGGGAAGTATACAGTTCAACAGATACGTGACCCTGGTTCCCCTGGCAACTACATTCCAAGGGGCCTCTCTCGCTCTGATAAGACCTGGCTGGTATCAGCCAGGCTGTGCGGGTTCTCACTGTCTCTTGCGCTTTAAGATTAATGAGCCTGAGTCCCAAGGACTGTGCCAGAACAAGATGGAGTCATTCCGCTGTAGACATCACAATGTCAGCTAACAAGCTTACAGCAATATGTTCATTCTGGGAGCTGCCATCCCATTTATGTTGGCTTATTTAGCTTGTTAGGAATAACTACCTGTATTAGTGATAACATGTTTAATTGGCAATGAGTGGAGATGCTGTGTAACTGTCATAGACCATTGGCTTATGCGCATATCTCACTTCCGCTGCTAGACCTATCAAATCACTTCTCCTCTGTCCATCTGCTACCTATATAATCTAATGTATGTTTTGGGTAAGTATGTGCACTCTGGGCTAAACACCTGGTCTGCTTTCCACCAGTGCTGTGTGTGTTCAGTAAATCCTCTGCTTGTTTTCAACTGTACCCAGTGTGTCCGGATATTATTCCCTACACCGGTAAAGGCTCATGTCAGGAATAACCCTAGTAAATTCAGAATGCTGCAGTTTCAGTACTAGCTGACCTTTTAAAAACCTTCACCAGTTTTCTTACACAGCAAATTTCCTCTGCTGAACAGATTCTCCCTCTCACTCAAATGAAGATGGAAATTGCCTCCGTGAATTCCTAAAGGAGCTCTTTGTCTCAGTCATTCTGTGTTTGTCTTATAAACATTCCTACTATATAGCTTACAAAATATGCAACCTGGCACAATGCTGAGATACTTTAATTTCTCTCAATATTTTCAGAATTTAGCAGATTCCAAAGTAGAAATTAAGGAATAGTGATAGATGAGGGGAAGAAAGAAACAAAAAACCCCACCCCCAATCTCCTACCTTCTTCAGTGCAGTTAGAAGAGCATTCAGTATGACCTTTCTATTGTTGTTAGTGGAAGTTGTGGATTTGATCCTCTTTTCGGGTATTGAAATCTCAAGGGTTTTAATTCTAATTTTGCTCAGGTATCTACACAATATATAGCTTTCTTTTGTAATTTTATTATTATGTAGCATTTCTTACCATGTCCAAAAATCTTTTAATTTTGGATGCCAAAGAAATTAAACACTTATTTATTAGATGAAGATATTATCTACTATGTATTTGAGAGAGTTTGTCTGCGAGTGGGTCTGTCTGTCTGTCTGTCTGTTCAACAACTCCTAAAGGCTAGCAGCACCAAATTTGGTATGCCACTTCCTCTTATAATAACTTAAAGCAAGAAAAAGGTTTGGTTACGACAGGAAAATGGGATGTACCTGGAATGGGATTGTTTCTCATAAAACAGAAAGGGAGGGCTCTGATATATAATGACCACATGGGGGCAGCAGAAGATATGGGATGGAAAGCAGAGACTATTATACTTTATAATGACCATAGGGGTCAGCAAGAAGCCAGAGATGAGAACCAGGACAGCTATAACCCCATTGGGGACACAAGGGGCAGGGGTAGAGAAAAGGACAACTATCTACTATATTGCTCACTTTGAACTGTAACTATTTAAGCCTCTATACTCAGGTTATTTACAACCTTTATCCTTTCCTGCCTGCCCTAGGAGAACCTTTTCTCTTACTCATGTGTCTGAGTGGTTATTGGCAGCCACCAGGGCAAGGACCTACAAGGTCTAGCTGCTGAAGCACCTGCAGTACCTGCCTCCAAGGTGTGGTATTTCCAACACCCTCCTGGAATCTGCCAGTCTGGGCTATAAAGTGACTCCAGTAATTCCAAAACATCCAAGTTGAGTTGGACCCGGTTCTCTTGCACAGGAAGCAGTGATTTTGCGAGAAACACACAATGAGACAAAATAGACACCTGGTGTTAAAGATGGAACCTAATTTTTTCATGACTTTCATTCATTGCACGGGACTGTATCTGCCTCACTATGTAACACGCTGTGTTGCTGTAGCCGTGTCAATCACAGGATATTAGAGACAAGTTGAGTGAGGTAATACCTTTTTATTGGACCAACTTCAACTGGAGAGAGAGAGAGAAACAAGGTTTCAAGCTGCATAGAGCTTTTCTTCAGATCTGGGAAAGGTACAAAAATCTTAGAATCATAGAAGATTAGGGTGGGAAGAGACCTCAGGAGGTCATCTAGTCCAATCCTATGCTCAAAGCAGAACCAACCCCAACTAAATCATTTCATCCAGGGCTTTGTCAAGCCTGACCTTAAAAAGGTCTAAGAATGAAGATTCCACCATCTCTCTAGGTAACCTGTTCCAGTGCTTCACCACCCTCCTAGTAAAATAGTTTTTCTTAATATACTGCACATCCTAGGCCCCCCCACTGCAACTTGAGACCATTGCTCCTCGTTCTGTCATCTGTCACTACTGAGAACAGCCTCTCTACAGCTTTCCCCAAACAGGTAGTTGAAGGCTGCTATCAAATCCCTCCTCCCTTCTTTTCTGCAGACTAAATAAGCCTACTTCCCTCAGCCTCTCCTTGTAAGTTGTGTGCCCCAGCCCTCTAATAATTTTTGTTGCCTCTCCGCTGCACTATATCCAATGCATCCATATCCTTTCTGTAGTGGGGGGCCCAAAACTGGCCTCACCAGTGCTGAATTAGGGGGAATAATCACTTCTCTAGATCTGCTGGAAATGCTCCTCCGAATGGATAGCACTAAAATTGGGGGAGATCATTGGCGGACTAGACCAAAAGAAATCTAATAAGGGTTAGCATAAGTAGTTAGAATTTATTTTAAGTCCCAGTTTGACAAAGACCTGGCTGAGATGATTTAAATGGGATTGGTCCTGCTTTGGGCAGGAGGTTGGACTCAATGAGTTCCTGAGGTCTCTTTGAACCCTGGGATTCTGTGTGTGGTAGGGGCCAGCTGAAAGTGGATTTGAAGACTTTTGGAGTGAATTCCCTTTGAAGGACTGTGCAGGACTTAATTAAGTAGACCCTAGAAGGGGGACTGCTTTGACTGTCTGGACTATGCAGGCTTTTTAAGGGAGCCTGAGTGAAAGTGAAACCAAGGTTGGCCTCAGCAGAGACACACTTGGCCAGAAGCGGGCATTATAGGGCAGATGCATTCTTTCACATAAAGGCACTAACTTGGGATCCAGTAAAACCTGGATTCTGCACCCTGCAAAGATGCATCAAGTGTTCTTGAGCAAGTCACTTAGGCTACTTCTAAGGCTACTACTGTCGGCTGAGGGATGTAAATTAGATGAATCGAAAGTGCAAATGAAGCCAGGATTTAAATATCCCGCACTTCATTTGCATAATGGCGGCCACGGCTTTTTTTCAAAATGGGGCTTTTTGAGAAAATGGCAGTTTAGCTAGGGCATTTTTGACAGAAATGCCCCGTTTCAAAAGATCCTGTACTCCAAGTACAGGATCCTTCAAAACGGGGCATTTCTGTCAAAAATGCCCTGTCTAAACCGCCATTTTTTCCCAAAAAGCCCCATTTCGGAAAAAAAGCGGTGGCTGCCATTATGCAAATGAAGCATGGGATATTGAATTCTTAGTTTTGTTTGCACTTTCAATATCCCCAACAGGGGGATATAGTTTAGACATGGCCTTAGGGCGGGATTTTCAAAGGTCCCTAAAGATGCAGACTGATACGAAGAGCACTCAAGGAGTCCAAGAGGAGTTCAGTATTTCAAAACCCCATTAGGTGCCCCTCTGCATCATTAGGCACCTAAATATCTTCTATAATTTGGCCCTTAGCCCCACTGTATTTCAATTCCCATGTATAGGGCAGGGACAATAGCATTTCTCTATCTCTCTCATACATACATTAAAGACAGCTCTGTGTTTGGGTAATGGGCACCGCTTGAGGACTGCGAGTTTGATAGGAAGGTTTGATGGCTTGACCTTACTAAGACTTTTGATACTATTTCACATGACCCTCTCCTAAACAAACTAGGGAAATACAACCTAAATGGAGCTACTATAAGGTGGATGCATAACTGGTTGGAATTCATTCCGATATCTTATCCTTTATGCTACAAAATGGTGGCTGAATACAATGTATTTTCCTTTTATTACTTACTTAAAGTGTGATTTAGCATTGCTGAGGCACTAGCATACAGTAGCATATGGCTCCTCTTTGCACAGAATCTGTTTTCTGTGGTGCAGCCTGCTACTTTCCTTTTACTTTGTAGCTTTTTTTGTTACAAATATTTTGAAAGTTTTC